>NC_036862.1:3943434-3965300 GCF_002910315.2 Salvelinus sp. IW2-2015 | reverse complement strand
TATGTACCTTTAAAACAAGTCAAAATGAGGCTCAGTAGTGTGTGTGGCCTCCACGTGCCTGTATGACTCCTTACAAAGCCTGGGCATGCTCCTGATGAGGTGGCGGATGGTCTCCTGAGGGATCTCCTCCAGGCCTGGACTAAAGCATCCGCCAACTCCTGGACAGTCTGTGTGCAACGTGGCGTTGGTGGATGGAGCGAGACATGATGTCCCAGATGTGCTCAATTGGATTCAGGTCTGGGAACGGGCGGGCCAGTCCTGCCTTCCTCTTGCAGGAACTGCTGACCACTCCAGCCACATGAGGTCTAGCATTGTCTGCATTAGGAGGAACCAGGGCCAACCGCACCAGCATATGGTCTCACAAGGGGTCTGAGGATCTCATATCGGTACCTAATGGCAGTCAGGCTACCTCTGGCGAGCACGTGGAGGCTGTGCAGCCCCCAAAGAAATGCCACCCACACCATGACTGACCACCGCCAAACCGGTCATGCTGGAGGATGTTGCAGGCAGCAGAACGTTCTCCACGGCGTCTCCAGACTCTGTCACGTCTGTCACGTGCTCAGTGTGAACCTGCTTTCATCTGTGAAGAGCACAGGGCGCACTGGCGAATTTGCCAATCTTGGTGTTCTCTGGCAAATACCAAACGTCCTGCACGGTGTTGGGCTGTAAGCACAACCCCCACCTGTGGACGTCGGCCCTCATACCACACTCATGGAGTCTGTTCTGACCGTTTTGAGCAGACACATGCACATTTTGTGGCCTGCTGGAGGTCATTTTTGCAGGGTTCTGGCAGTTGCTCCTCCTGATCCTCCTTTGCACAAAGGCGGCAGGATCTCTCTCTTGTGAGTCTGGAAGGAGAGTTTACAGTCTAACCAGACAACTAGGTATTTGTAGTTGTCCACATATTCTAAGTCAGAACCGTCCAGAGTAGTGATGCATAGAGGCTAGAATGACTACAACGTGACTGCTATGAAAGTGAACTGTGTTTATGCATGATCAGGGGTGTATTCATTCCACGGATTCTGTTGAAAAACGTTTCTTAAATAGAAGAAAACGAAACAGGCATAAAAATACCTGAATTTGACCAATACACCCTAGATAAGCTAGATGCAGACACGAGTGTGCAAGGGGGTATTGCATGTGTCACTGTCTATCATCTAAAATGTTTATCTCTACCTGTGTGCACCTACRTTGTAAACGTTCATTCATAAACTAGGTTGTAGCAACCTCATGATAGGTATAGGGAAAATTCTAGTATCATGTAGTAGCCTAAATCTATGTTTCATTGAACTGGGTGCATGGAATGTGAATGACAGTCATCCAACATGCTGTAATAGAAAAGAAAATCGTCCTCCCGCATCATAAACGGCACTGGCCGCCACTGCTTTCCAGAAATTAGGCTACTGGCTGCCCCGAAAGCCTAGATGCTAGCTAGCTAACGTTAGATACAGTATTYTAAAGTTAGAGCTAACGTTAGCCAACTACATTGGTCTTATGTCTTTCACCAGAACAGTCAGCTAAACTGACTTGACTGTATCTGTCCCTAACAAATTTCACACTCAGCTAACGTTAGTTGCTAGTAGCTAGTACTCTAGCTAGCTTCAAACTCGAACGCACACTTACCTAACGTCAGCTAGCTAACGTTACTGTGGATTAATAACTGGTGGTGGTGCTGGTACAGTACTTACTTATTTCATCAACATTCTTCAAGAAACTCTCAAAATCCTCGAACTCTTTTGTCATGTTGATTTGTTTACTAGTAATCTGCTAAACGGAGATTATGCAATACCAAGGAAACAAGGTATTTGATTTGTTTAGCTAGTTACTGTAGCTACAATAGCTGTAGATGACAAACTTTACTCTTCCTCTTGATTTGAGTGTGTAATGTACTTGTAACTATGGTAACGGCAAACTTTTTTTCTTCCAAGTGGGGATTGGATTTCTAAAGGTCACGTGCTCTAAGTAGGGGCGTGTGGTTTCGAAGCGTTCAATATCCCGTGCAGCACCTTAACTACATTTTCTACAAACAAATGTATAAAGGCTTGATACAGTATATTAGGCCTGTGACAACAGCTCCAGTCATATAGCAGTGAGTGCTTGCCACTGCCACCCCGCTGAAGAGCACAAGCTCACCTTTATTTCAGTCAACTCTTCGGTTCATAATGGACCGCTTACAGCAGYATCTGAACACAAAAAGACCAAGAGTGCCGCCATGGGATTTTCAGGGGTATTGAAAATGTGCACAGTTTACTAAAACTTCTTCAAATGGAGTGATGTCCACCTATTGTACCCTGAATTGTACTATTGCAAGCATGCATTTTTATCATGTAGCATAAATGCACCAAGGTACTAGGTCATTCTATAATTTTAAATGAATAATAACTACTGGAACTGGATTATGCATCACAGCAAAGTAATCAATATTTTAGAAAGACAGATTATCAATTTACTGAATAGTACCCCCCAGGTGAGTAATTAAACCTGATTCTGCTGGGAAGGATTCTTTTGAATCTGAGTTGCAACCAAAGTAGCAGCAAATTAAAACAACCACTGAATAAAGGCCTGTTGATCCCCAATCACCACCACTTATTTGCAGTGGCGACCCGTCATTCATTTTTGCATGTTATTTTGGCATTAATACGTGTCACATATCAGTTTGCAACAAATGTAAGAATAATAATAATCATAATTGAGTTAATAAAGCCGCATACAAACATGGTCTCTTTTTTGAGTAAGTTAGCTCCAAAATGTAGGTGTTTCAGCCTTGCTCAGTGCTTTCTGTAGTTGTGGGGCAGCCAGCGGAAAATATGGAGTATAGGGGTTGGTAATATTCTCTAGTTGCGCCGTGATTGGCTCAGTGTTCTGTTACTCATGGGGACACTACGTCACCGCAAAATCTATGGATAGAGCTCGAAAATTCAAGCCCCTTGGGTGCTGCTATAGAGTTACATTAGAAATACCCATCCAAGAAGGCTCAAGGTCATTGGCCACAGATAAAATTATGTCAAATCACGTTATATCTACCGTAGCTTTGATTGGACTGATCATGTCAGCATCATACTTTCAAAATCTTAGCTAGCAAGTTAGCAGTCATCATCATGAATCAAGTCGACAATCTACTGGCAAATACTTTTTAATTCTTGTCATATGAAGAGAAATTATGAAGAGAAATTATAGATAAAACCTATCGGTGCTTTTCGGCCATTAGACATAAACATTACACAACAAGTTGGAATCACAAATTCAACAATGAAAGATTTGGAAGGAATCAGTGGCTAACTGCAAGCGTTGTAAAGCAATCACTAGCCGACTATTCAGTGGAGTGGGTGTGTGGTCAAAGTCTGGGTTTAACGGTCTCTTTTCCAAGGTTAGAAGGATAMACATTCAAATCCATGAGCCATAACAGGTTGAATACATTGGCCATGCTGTCAATCCAGCATGACTTCTGCAAGGTTCAAAACAACTGGAAACTCTGAAATCTCAGACTTCAGTGAGTTCAAAGCAACTGGGAAGTCAGAAAAAAACTAGCTCCGACTGGGAAAATACGGCCATCAAACTCGAAATTCCAAGTCGGGAACTCAGGCTTCTTTCTAGTGCGCCGACTTGAAGATCACTGACATCATGATTCAACCTTTTTTTCAGAGTTCGCAGTTCTCTTGAAGCACCATAAATCCAGAGAATTGTCTGCTTATATGCCCCCTTTACTTATCCTACAGTTCTGACTTGGTGTACTGGGAGAATACTGTAAGAAGGTCCCATGTTCTGAATTCTGTCGCTGTACATTTAAAAAATGCTGAACAAATAGTTATATTGACTACGTCCGTCCTAGCTCGCTCATTAATGTCTTAATCAAAATTATGGATTGCTTCTTATACGCTCATCATCCCATTATGCCATAGTTTGTACATCTCAATTGTCAGTAGAAACCACATTTGTTTAAACAAGTCAGCCATATCAGCCATGTTTTTAAAAGGGCAGTAAATTAGGCTGAATTAACTGTTTTGCAGCCAGACAAGCCTCCGCTGATAGCCAGGTGTAGCAGTGGTAAGGATTCACTATGTGGAGCTGAAAAGAAAGCTCTGCTGTTGGGACAGCTTTATGTAGGCCCTAACAGTTTGTGGGCACTATTTGTCACCATTATAGTGCAATGAATGGTGGGAGTTTGCCCCACCAAGATTTCCATGCTAAAGTCGCCACTGGTTATTTGGGACATACATTGACCAGCTCCAACTTGGTTCACTTTAGTACGTCCAACTACAGAAAAACAGAAACAATGGAGGGAACCCAAGTCTGCACTAATGTGCCATCCTACCTAGGATGGTCAATTTTTAACACCTTATGCTGCTGTCTCCCTTTTCAAATCAAATCAATTAAGTTTGATGTGTCACATGCTTCGTAAACAACAGGTGTAGACTAACAGTGAAATGCTTWCTTCCCAAAAATGCTGAGAGAAAAATAGAAAATGAATAACAGGAGGAATAAATACACAATGAGTAAYGATAACTTAGCTATATACACGGGGTACCGGTACCGAATCGATGTGCAGAGGTACTAGGTAATTGAGGTAGTAGATATGTTCATATAGGTAGGGGTAAATTGACTAGGCAACAGGACAGATAAACAGTATCAGCGACTGTAAGGAGTCAAATGAGTTAGTGCAAAAAGGGTCAATGCAGATAGTCAGGGTAGCTATTTGGTTAACTATTTAGCAGTCTTATGGCTTGGGGGTAGAAGCTGTTTTAGGGTCATGTTGGTTTCAGACTTGATGCARCGGTAACAGTTGCCGTGCGGTAGTAGAGAGTACAGTCTATGACAATTTGTAAGGCCTTCCTCTGACACCGCCTAGTATATAGGTCCTGAATGGCAGGAAGCTTGGCCCCAGTGATGYACTGGTCGGATGGTCTTATGGTCAGATGCCGAGCAGTTGCCATACCAGGCAATGATGCAACTTGTCAGGAAGCTTCCGATGGTGCAACTGTAGAACTTCTTTAGGATCTGGGAACCCATGCTAAATCAGTCTCCTAAGGGGGAAAAGATGTTGTCGTGCCCTCTTCATGACTGTCTTGGTGTGTTTGGACCATGATCGTTTGTTGGTGATGTGGACACCAAGGAACTTGAGACTCTCGACCCGCTCCTCTACAGCCCATCGATGAGATATGGCCCATAATATCCTGTTGTCCATGATCAGCTCCTTTGTCTTGCTCACGTTGAGGGAGAGGTTGTTGTCCTGACATCACACGGCCAGGTCTCTGACCTCCTCACTATAGGCTGTCTCATCATTGTCGGTGATCAGGCCTACCAGTTGTCAGCCAATTTAATGATGGTGTTGGAGTCGTGCTTGCCCACACAGTCATGGGTGAACAGGGAGTACAGAGGGGACTATGCACGCACCCCTGAGGGGCCCCCGGGTAGGGGGTCAACATGGCGGATATGTTGTTGCCTACTCTCACCACCTGGGGGCAGACCGTCAGGAAGACCAGGATCCAGTTGCAGAGAGAGTTGTTCAGTCCCAGGGTACTGAGCATAGTGATGAGCTTAGTGGGCACTATGGTGTTGAATGCTGAGCTGTAGTCAATGAACAGCATTCCCACATAGGTGTTCCTCTTGTCCAGGTGGGAGAGGGCAGTGTGGAGTGCAATAGAGATCCAGGGTGTCTGGGTTGTTTGTGTTGATGTGAGCCATGACCAGCCTTTCAATTTCAATGCATTTCATGGATACAGATGTGAGTGCTATGGGGCAATAGTCATTTAGACAGGTTACCTTGGCGTTCTTGGGCAAAAGGGACTATAGTATTACAGACTGGGTCAGGGAGAAATTGAAAATGTCAGTGAAGACACATGCTCTGAGTAAGCGTCCTGGTAATCCGTCTGGCCATGCGGCCTTGTGAATGTTAACCTGTTTAAAGGTCTTACACACGTCAGCTATGGAGAACGAGATCACACAGTCGTCCGGAACAGCTGGTACTCTCATGCATRGTTTAGTGTTGCTTGCTTTGAAGGCATTTAACTCTTCTGATAGTCTTGCATCACTGGGCAGATCGCGGCTGGATTTCCCTTTGTAATCCATGATAGTTTGCAAGCCCTGCCACATCTGACGAGTGTCAATCTTAGTCCTGTTTTGACGCTTTGCCTGGTTGAGACCTCGTCGGTGGTCAGAGCGGGATTTCCGCTCCTTGAAAGCTCTAGCCTTTAGCTCAGTGTGGCTGTTGTCCGTAATCCATGGCTTCTGGTTGGGATATGTACGTACCGTCACTGTGGGGACGAGTCGTGGAAGCACTTATTAATGAAGCCAGTGACTGATGTGGTAAACTTTTCAGTGTTATCGGATGAATCCCTGAACATATTCCAGTCTGTACTCGCAAAACAATCCTGTAGCTTAGCATTGCTTCATCTGACCACGTCCGTATTGAATGCGTCACTTGTTTGAGTTTTTGCATGTAAGCAGGAATCTTGAGGATGGTCAGATTTGCCAAAGGGAGGGCGAGGGAGAGCTTTGTATGAGTTTCTGTGTGTGGGTTAAAGGTGATCTAGAGTTGTGTGGCTTCTAGTTGCACAGGTGACAGGCTGGTAAAAATGAGGTAAAAACAGATTTCAGTTTCCCTGCATAAAAATCACCGGCCACTAGAAGCGCCACCTCTGAATGTGCATTTTCTTGTTTACTTATGGCCCTATCAAATAAAATCTCATTTCTATTTGTCACATGCGCCGAATACAATAGACCTTACTGTGAAATGCTTACTTATACAGCTCATTGAGTGCGGTCTTAGGTGCCAGCATTGGTTTGTGATGGTAAATAGACAGCTTTGAAAAATAAAGTTGAAAACTCTCTTGGTAAATAGTATGGTCTGCAGCTTATCATGGGGTATTCTTACAAAAAATGTGACACTTCCTTAACGTTAGAGATCGCACCTGCTGTTAACAAATATTTACACACCTCGACCCTTCGTCTAGTGGAACTGCTGCAATAGTTTGCTCATGCAGGGTAGGAGATCCACAATTCAAGCATGTGCTGATTAACTACTGAATTGCTTGTGTGATTTTTTAAAGTGTATTCTATGGTTATCTAAGTGAAAGTGGGATAACGTATTGATTATCTCCCATTGTATGTTTGAAGGCAGATAATGCAAACGGAGTTGGAGAGGCAACAGTGKCAGCAGAGTGTCACGATCGTTATAATGAGTGGACCAAGATSCAGCGTGGTATGGTTCCATCCTCTTTATTAGGTAGTGAAACTCAAAGAAAACAATAAATCGCAAAACGAAATGTGAAGCTACTATAGTGCTCACAGGCAACTATACATAGATACAACCAACATAGAGAATAAACAGCTCTCTATGGTCAGGGCGTGAGACAGAGCCGTCCAGGATAGCCATCGTTGTACTTGTGTTGGGCATCATTATTATTGCACTAAAACTCACCGCAGCATGAAAAAGGAGGATATGTTTTTGTACCATCTTTTGCCCATTGCATTCCTAGGGCTGCAAATGTTTTCTTTTTACAACTTCATACAACACATCAGCCCAGAMCAGCCTTGATGAGGACCAGCTGTGCCCCTAACCGAGCCCCAGTGTAAACAAATGCCCTGCAAGCAATTAACAGACCAGCGCTTGTGCTCCATACTCACAGAGTGTGTTCTTATCATGTTACTGTATTTTCTTTTGTCAAGACCCAATTGTCATCCCTGYCTCGCGGGGCGGGCGGGTTTAAGGTCATGAAACATTGTGTGGTTGGATGGGTGGAGGACGGGTTGAATTAAGTGAAAACAATGCATTATTAAAAGACCCATAAATCATGTTTATTTCTTGTGCAATTCATATTTATAGGCTACATTGAGGTTTTTATTTGATTATTTTTTATCTGGCATTAGTGAGTAAGCCTAAGCTTTAGGGCCTAACTGTGCTCGCGCCAAATAAATTAATCAATGTTGAAGAACAATGTCATTCTTCTATAAATGTTCAAGAGAGAAAAAAGGGAACTGTACAGCACATCTTCTATATTTRCAGTTTAGGGTCGGGTGTGGGCCTGAGATTTTAACTTTGGCTTATTAGCAATTGTGTGTGGGTGCGGGAGAACAAACAGCTGACCCGCGCATCATTAGTACTCAGGCTACATTATGGTAAAACATTCATTATTTTCTGTTCTCATTATTACTCCATAATAAATGTACTTGTCTGCACCATTGTAGTCTCTTCAGAAAGCCGCTGTGCCTCAGCAGTGTCTTCAGCAAACACTAGAGGGTGACATTTACTGATTGGCCCAAACCATGTTGGCAATCATCTAACAATGCACTGTATTGTGAATCAGAGTCATTGCTGCACACACAAAAAAAAACATCTGCTCGGTTATATAACCCACGTTTTGGTTTTTAATTTAATTAGACCAGTAGTTCCCAAGCTTTTTCGGTTACTGTACCACCAACTGAATTTGGCTCTGCCCGGAGTACAGCTGAAGCACTCCCTCATGTGCACTTTACCAGTAACCCTATGAGCTCATGAGTCTTTTGCAGTACACCCTGTGGGTAGGCCAAGTTTATTTTAATTTTATTTATCCGTCATTTTACCAGGTAAGTTGACTGAGAACACGTTCTCATTTACAGCAACGACCTGGGGAATAAAAGTACTGTCAYGGCCGTTAAAAGGAGAGGACCAAGGTGCAGCGTGGTCAGCGTACATTTTCTTTATTTAATCCAAATTGACRCCGAACAAATCAATAAACACTRCAAAACCAAACAGTGAAGCTCAAAGGCTATGTGCCCTAAACAAAGTCAACTTCCCACAAACACAAGTGGAAAAAAGAGCTACCTAAGTATGGTTCTCAATCAGAGACAACGATAGACAGCTGTCCCTGATTGAGAACCATACCCGGCCAAAACATAGAAATAGAAAATCATAGAAACACAAAACATAGAATGCCCACCCCAACTCACGCCCTGACCAAACCAAAATAGAGACATAAAAAAGGATCTCTAAGGTCAGGGCGTGACAAGTACCCTCAGGGGTCCTGTACCCCTGGTTGGGAACCACTGAACTTTTTTTGTTTGATAGTGTAATATCATCTTTCCTAAATTGATAATCCACGCTGGGGATAATTTATTTWAAATGAATAGATTAATATCTCACAAAAACAATACATATTTTGTATTCTTCCTGCATCTCTTGCTAGGTTGGAGTTAGAAGAGTGACTTGAAACAGCCTGAAAGTGTTCCTGTATTACAGTTGGAATGTTAATGAAAACCAGACAAGCCCAAAAGAATGCATGTTTGGGTTGTTCATAGTCCTCATCAGCACGCAACTCCAGTACTGAATATAGTCACCAAGGAACACTGAACACCATGGAACACTTTTTGTTTTTTAGAGTAACTGTAGCCTACAACAGCCTTCATTAGTTATTCYGTCTGATGAGAGCCAGGCCTGGGTTCAACTGGTATTTGTTTTCTTTCGAACACTTTAGCTGCGCTTTATTGAGCTTACCTGGTGTAATGGGACCAGCGGAGTAGTCACAAAACTGCAAACCCCACCCATATGGCACTTCAGTCAGGCTCAAACAAACGTTCAAAACATTTGGATACTATTTGAATCCAGGTCTAATGAGAGCCAAAATTTAAAAAAGAGTACATTATTATATACTGAACGAAAATATAAACGCAACATGTAAAATGTTTGTCCCATTTTTAATGATCTGAAATAAAATATCTATTATTTTTCTCCATATGGACAAAAAGCCTATTTCTCTCAATGTTTTGCACAAATTTGTTTATATCCCTGTTATTGAGCATTTCTCCTTTGCCAAGATAATMCATCCACYTGACAGGTGTGACAAATCCAGAAGCTGATTAAACAGCATGATCATTATACAGGTGCACCTTGATTTGGGGACAATAAAAGGCTACTCTAAAATATGTAGTTTTGTCACACAACACAATGCCACAGATGTCTCAAGTTTTGAGGGAGCATGCAGTTGGCATGCTGACTGGAGGAATGTACACTAAAGCTGTTGGCAGGACCTCCACGTTCAGCTTTTTCACCTGCGGGATCTTCTCAGATGAGCCACCCGGACAGCTGATGAAACTGTGGGTTTGCACAACCAAAGAATTTGTGCACAAACTCTCAGGGATGCTCATCTGCGTGCTCGTCATCCTCACCAGGGTCTTGACATGACTGCAGTTCGGCATCGTAACCGACTTCAGTGGCACGCTGGAGATATGTGCTCTTAACAATTTAATCCCGGTTTCAACTGTACCGAACAGATGGCAGACAGCTTGTATGGCGAAATGTGGGCAAGCGGTTTGCTGATGTCAACATTGTGAACAGGGTGCCCCATGGTGGTGGGGTTATGGTCTGGGCAGGCATAAGCTATGGACAACAAACACAATTGCATTTTATCGATGGCAATTTGAATGCACAGAGATACCGTGACGAGATCCTGAGGCCCTTTGTCGTGCCATTTATCCACCGCTATCACCTCATGTTCCAGCATGAGAACAAAGTTCTCATTTACAACTGCAACCTGGCTAAGATAAAGCAAAGCAGTGAGACAAAAACAACAACACAGAGTTACACATGGGATAAACAAACGTACAGTCAATAACACAAGAGAAAAATCTATGTACAGTGTGTGCGAATGTAGTAAGATTAGGGAGATAAGGCAAAAAAATAGGTCACAGAGGCAAAATAATTACAATTTAGCATTAACACTGGGGTGATAGATGTGCAGATGATGATGTGCAAGTAGAGACACTGGAGTGCAAAAGAGCAACAAAAAAAAATATATATATATATGGGGATGAGGTAGTTGGGTGTGCTATTTACAGATGAGCTGTGTACAAGTACAGTGATATGTGAGCTGCTCTGACAGCTGATGCTTAAAGTTAAAGAGGGAGATATAAGACTCCAGCTTCAGTGWTTTTTGCAATTCGTTCCAGTCATTGGCAGCAGAGAACTGGAAGGAAAGGCGACCAAAGAGGTGTTGGCTTTGGGGATGACCAGTGAAATATACCTGCTGGAGCACGTGCTACAGGTGGGTGTTGCTATGGTGACCAGTGAGCTGAGATAAGGCGGGGCTTTACCTAGCAAAGACTTATAGATGACCTGGAGCCAGTGGGTTTGGCGACGAATATGTAGCGAGGGCATGCCAACGAAAGACTACAGGTCGCAGTGGTGGGGAGTATATGGGGCTTTGGTGACAAACGGATGGCACTGTGATAGACAGTACTGTCTTTTATCGATGGCGGTTATGATATCGTTTGGGACCTTTGAGGCTGAGGTGCACCCATGACCAGCTTGGAAACCAGATTGCATAGTGGAGAAGGTACGGTGGGATTCGAAATGGTCGGTGATCTGTTTGTTAACTTAGCTTTTGAAGACCTTAGAAAGGCAGGGCAGGATGGATATAGGTCTATAACAGTTTGGGTTTAGAGTGTCTCCCCCTTTGAAGAGGGCAGCTTTCCAATCTTTAGGAATCTCAGACGATGCGAAAGAGATGTTGAACAGGCTAGTAATAGAGGTTGCAACAATTTCAGGTGGATCAYATTAGAAAGAGAGGGTCCAGATTGTCTAGCCCGGCGGATTTGTAGGGATCCAGATTTTGCGGCTCTTTCAGAACATCAGCTGTCTGGATTTGGGTGAATGAGAAGTGGGGGGGACTTGGGCAAGTTCCTGCGGGGGGTGCAGAGCTGTAGGGGTAGCCAGTTGGAAAGCATGGCCAGTTGTAGGAAAATTATTTTTGAAATGATCAGTTATCGTAGATATATCGGTGGTGACTGTGTTTCCTAGCCTCACTGCAGTGGGYAGCTGGAAGGAGGTGCTCTTATTCTCAGGGACTTTACAGTGTCCCTGAAATTTTTGGAATTAAWGCTACAGGATGCAAATTTCTGATTGAAAAAGMTAGCCTTAGCKTTCTTAACTGACTGTGTATATTGGTTCCTGACTTGCCTGAAAAGTTGCATATCGCAGGGGCTATTCGATGCTAATGCAGTATGCCACAGGATGTTTTTGTGCTGGTTAAGGGCAGTCAAGTCTGGGGTGAACCAAGGACTATATCTGTTCTTAGTTCTACATTTTTTGAATGGGCATGCTTATTTAAGATGGTGAGGAAAGCACTTTTAAAGAGCAACCAGGCATCCTCTACTGACAGGATGAGGTCAATATCCTTCCAGGATACCCGGGCCAGGTTGATTAGAAAGGCCTGCTAGCTGAAGTGTTTTAGGGAGTGATTGACAGTGATGAGGGTTGGTTGTTTGACCGCGGACCCATTACGGACACAGACAATGAGGCAGTGATCGCTGAGATCCTGGTTGAAGACAGCAGAGGTGTATTTAGAGGGCAAGTTGGTCAGGAGGATATCTATGAGGGTGCCCATGGTTACGAATGTAGGGTTGTACCTGGTAGGTTCCTTGATAATTTGTGTGAGATTGAGGGCATCTAGCTTAGTTTGTAGGACTGCCGGGGTGTTAAGCATATCCCAGTTTAGGTCACCTAACAGTACAAACTGAAGATAGATGAGGGGCATTCAATTCCCATATGGTGTCCAGGGCACAGCTGGGGGCTGAGGGGGGTCTATAACAAGCGGCAACGGTGAGAGACTTATTTCTGGAAAGGGGGATTTTTTTAAAGTAGAAGCTCGAAATGTGTGGGCACAGACCTGGATAGTATGACAGAACTCTGCAGGCTCTCTCTACAGTAGATTACAACTCCGCCCCCTATAGCAGTTCTATCTTGACGGAAAATTCCCCATAGCACTCACATCTGTAGCCATGAAATGCTTTGAAAGGCTGGTCATGGCTCACATCAACACAATCAGCCCAGACACCCTGGATCTCTATTGCACTTCACACTGCCCTCTCCCACCTGGACAAGAGGAACACATATGTGAGAATGCTGTTCATTGACTAAAGCTCAGCATTCAACACAACATAGTGCCCACTAAGCTCATCACTGTGCTCAGTAACCTGGGACTGAACACCTCCCTCTTCAACTGGATCCTGGACTTCCTGACGGTCTGCCCCCAGGTGGTGAGAGTACACATCCGCCATGCTGACCCTCAACCCGGCGGCCCCTCAGGGGTGCTTGCATAGTCCCCTCCTGTACTCCCTGTTCACCCTCGACTGTGTGGCCAAGCACAACTCCAAAACCATCATTAAGTTGGCTGACGACACAACAGTGGTAGGCCTGATCATCTCTGCAGTAGATTGCAACTCCGCCCCCTTTGGCAGTTCTGTCTTGTCAGAAGATGTTGTAGTTGGGGATGGAAATTTCAGAATTACCACATTGGGTGAGGCGGGCTGCAGGAAAGTATATTCAGTCCGTAGATGGAAAGGGAGATTAAAATATATACGAAATATATACGAGAAAAAACAAGAAAAACAACTATTTGCACGGGACAAGACAAACACCCTTCCGACTGCTACGTCATCTTGGTTTCGAATTTGTAATGTACGTCCCCATGTTGAAAGGATCTATACACAATTCCTGGAATCTAAAAATGTCCCAGTTCTTCCATGGCCTGTCTGCTCACCAGACATGTCACCCACTGAGGATGCTTGGGATGCTCTGGATCGATGTGTACGACAGAGTGTTCCAGTTCCTGCCGATATCCAGAAACTTCGCACAGCCATTGAAGAGGAGTGGGACAACATTCCACAGGCCACAATCAACCACCTGATCATCTCTATGCGAAGGAGATGTGTCGCCCTGCATGAGGCAAATGGTGGTCACACCAGATACTGACTGTTTTTCTGAATCACGCCCCTAAGTTTTTTTCAAGGTAGCTGTCTGTGACCAACAGATGCATATCTGTATTCCCAGTCATGTGAAATCCATAGATTAGGGGCTAATGAATGTATTTCAATTGACTGATTTCCTTATATGAACTGTAACAGTCAAATCTTAAAAATTGTTGCATGTTGCGTTTATATATGTTTTCAGTGTATTTACAAACTCTTCTGATCTCATTTGACTCCCTTCTGGTTCTTTCATACCGCCTTCCGTCCGGGTTTGGCCAGGGTAGGCCGTCACTGTAAATAAGAATTTGTTCTTAACTGACTTGCCTAGTTAAATAAAGGTTAAATAAAAAATGTAAAAATCMTTTTTTGGCAAAGCATTAGTGATCCTTATCAGATTTGTGTGGTTTCCTTTTGTGTGGTTTCCTTGTGTGTGTGCACGTGTGTGCATGCGGCGTGCATGGTACGTTTGTGTTTGCCGGCGTGCGCGCACGCGTGTGTTCCTGCTTGTGTAGTTTCCTTGATTGCCGAATGACATCTCAGTTGATCTGAAACAGCAGCTGTACAAGAATGGACGTGCTGCAGACACTTTCACTTACTTTCATTTCAAGTACAATGTCTGAAAAGGAAATTGGAAAACATGAACCCATTAGCTGAAGGTCACTGTGTTTCGGCCCCCTAGCGGAACCCCCCAAAAAGATAAAGAGACAGAGACACAGAGCCATAGAGACCATGGAACGTGACCTTATAGTAAACAAGACAAAGGAAATAGTGTGAATGAATCATTCTTCCGTAGCCTACAGTGTTAGGAAGTTAGAAAACCTACACCTTACTATCGTACGCCTTAAGCATACGCCTTAGACAATTACGACTTAACATATAATTGGAACTTGATGCATGTCAAATACAGACAAGATCATCTGACAGGTTCCAGCCATTGACACGTATAGAATGTCTTTAAAAGCAAGTTGGATGTCATCCAGGACTCTAAAGCAGTATAGCCACCAAAGCAAAGCAAGGCAGCAGTTATTGGTAAGAAAAGGTAGACTACAATCAATTACTCATATTAGGACAGTTTATAAAAAGTGACTGCACACTGTGACAAATTGATAACTGCTAATGGGTCTGTATGGCACTATAGCCATAGTAGATGTGGGACAATGGTAGCCAATGGTAAAAGAGGATGACTTACAGTATGTTTGAAATACAGATTGTCTTGGTTGCATGCAAACCCTAAATGCCAGTGTGCCCTTGATGGAAAATCTGACACGGTGTCAGTTCAATGAATACGCCATTGATAGCCGCTCATGACTTCATGTGTATACAATGAGACCACTCATTTTGATTTTGTATGACTGGGGTTCATTAAAATGTAATCATTGCGAAATTAATTTGACATCTCCATCCAAATGTATGGGTTGATGTGTTTGAGATATACAGTGATTGCAATCCCAGCAAACTGGGAACATACCCAGAACATTATCTAAGATTCCCATTCAGTTCTAGTTAGGGTTTTATCTAACATGAGGATGATAACATCCCAAAAACATTCAAATAAGTTTTTTTATTTTTTATTAAATATCCTTGGAATGTTATCCTAACATTCACTAAAATGTTGTGCACAACATCTGTAACAACAACCAGAGAACATTCCCCAAAAGTTCTCATTAGGTTTCCACGTAATTTAATAATAATAATAATAATAACACAAAACCAAAATTGTTTATTTTGAAAATTGGCACAGCCCCCTGTCGAAAGAATCTGTACACAATTCCTGGAAGCTGAAAATGTCCCAGTTCTTCCATGGCCTGCATACTCAGACATGTCACCCGTTGAGCATGTTTGGGATGCTCTGGATCGATGTGTACTACAGYGTGTTCCAGTTCCTGCCAATATCCAGCAACTTCGCACATCCATTGAAGAGGAGTGTAACGGCTGTCCTCCTCCTCACCTGAGGAGGAGTAGTAACAAGGATCGGAGGACCAATGCGCAGCGTGGTAAGTGTTCATGATGAATCTTTAATGGATCAAACTGAACACTGAAATACAAAACAATAAAGTGAACGAACGAAAACCGAAMCAGTTCTGTGTGGAACACACAGACACGGAAAACAATGAACTCTCACATTCCCCGGATCCATCTGCACATTCCCAGCAGCAATGATGTGTCCAAGGAAGGAGATGGTGGAGCGATGGAACTCGCATTTTTCGGCTTTGACAAATAGCTGGTTCTCCAGGTGACACTGGAGGACTTGTCGGATGTGGAGAACGTGTTCTTGAGTGTTCTTGGGCTTGAAGTAGGCTAGCCTCTCTAGGCTAGGGGGTGGTATTTTCACATCCGGATGAAAAGTGTGTCCAAAGTAAACTGCCTGCTACTCAGGCCCAGAAGCTAGGATATGCATATCATTAGTAGATTTGGATAGAAAACACTCTGAAGTTTCTAAAACTGTTAGAATGATGTCTGTGCGTATAACATAACTTATTTGGCAGKCGAAACCCCGAGGACAAACCAACCAGGATTTTTGGGGGGGAGGTCACTCTTTTCAATGGGTTTTCAATGGAAATCTAGATTTCTAAGGCACTTGCTTGCAGTTYCTATCACTTCCACTGGATGTCAACAGTCTTTAGAAATTGGTTGATGTTTTTCCTTTGAGAAATGAAGAAGTAAGGCAGTTCAGAACGAGGGTCGAGTGAAGTGTACTGTTGTGGTTGAGGCGCACGACCTGAAAGCTCGCTCCACTTTGTTTTTATCCGCTATTGAACGTAGTTTATCCCTTCTTAAATTTTATAGATTATTTAYGTTAAAAAATACCTAAAGTTGTATTAGGAAAGTTGTTTGAAATGTTTGGACAAAGATTACAGGTCATTTATGAGATATTTTGTTGTCATGTTGCGCGAGTTGGAACCGGTGTTTTTCTAGATCAAACACGCCAAATAAATGGACATTTTGGAKATATAACGACGGAATTAATCGAACAAAAGGACCAWTTGTGATGTTTATGGGACATATTGGAGTGCCAACAAAAGAAGATCTTCAAAGGTAAGGCATGAATTATATCGTTATTTCTGAGTTTTGTGTCGAGCCAGGCGGAATGAAATATGATTGTCTGTGTTTGTTTGATGGGGTGCTATCCTCAGATAATAGTATGGTTTGCTTTCGGCGTAAAGCCTTTTTGAAATCTGACACAGCGGCTGGATTAACAAGAAGATAATCTTTAATCCTATGTATAACACTTTCTTCAATGTTTATGATGAGTATTTCTGTAATTTGATTTGGCTCTCTGCAATTTCACCGACGTTATTTGAGACAATGCATTACTGAACATAACGCGCCAATTTAAACGGAGGTTTTTGGACATAAAAAGGGACTTTATTGAACAAAACGAACATTTATTGTGTAACTTCCGGCGCCGACAGATGGCCGCCTCTCTTCGCGTTCCTAGGAAACTATGCAGTATTTCGTTTTTTTACGTGTTATTTCTTACATTGTTACCCCAGGTAATCTTAGGTTTTATTACATACAGTCGGGAAGAACTATTGGATATAAGAGCAACGTCAACTTACCAACATTACGACCAGGAATATGACTTTCCCGAAGCGGATCCTGTGTTTGCCTTCCACCCAGGACAATGGATCTGATCCCAGCCGGCGAACCTAAATAACGTCGCCGTAAAAGGGGCAAACGAAGCGGTCTTCTGATCAGGCTCCGGAGACGGGCACATCACGCACCACTCCCTAGCATACTACTCGCCAATGTCCAGTCTCTTGACAACAAGGTTGACGAAGTCCGAGCAAGGGTTGCCTTCCAGAGAGACATCAGAGACTGTAACGTTCTTTGCTTCACGGAAACATGGCTCACTCAAGAGACGCTATCGGAGTCGGTGCAGCCAGCTGGTTTCTTGGCGCATCGCGATGAAAGAAACAAGCATCTTTCTGGTAAGAAGAGGGGCGGGGGGTATGCCTTATGATTAACGAGACGTGGTGTGATCATAACAACATACAGGAACTCAAATCCTTCTGTTCACCTGACTTAGAATTCCTCACAATCAAATGTCGACCGCATTATCTAACAAGGGAATTCTCTTCGATTATAATCACAGCCGTATATATTCCCCCCCAAGCAGACACATCGATGGCCCTGAACAAACTTTATTTGACTCTATGTAAACTGGAAACCACATATCCTGAGGCTGCATTCATTGTAGCTGGGGATTTTAACAAGGCTAATCTGAAAACAAAACTCCCTAAATTCTATCAGCATATCGATTGCGCAACCAGGGCTGGTAAAACCCTGGATCATTGTTATTCTAACTTCCGCGATGCATACAAAGCCCTCCCCCGCCCTCCTTTCGGAAAAGCTGACCATGACTCCATTTTGTTGCTTCCAGCGTACAGACAGAAACTAAAACAAGAAGCTCCCGCGCTCAGGTCTGTTCAACGCTGCTCCGACCAATCTAATTCCACGCTTCAAGACTGCTTCGATCACGTGGATTGGGATATGTTCCGCATTGCGTCCAACAACAACATTGGCGAATACGCTGATTCGGTGAGCGAGTTCATTAGGAAGTGCATCGGCGATATCGTACCCACAGCAACTATTAAAACATTCCCAAACCAGAAACCGTGGATTGATGGCAGCATTCGTGTGAAACTGAAAGCGCGAACCACTGCTTTTAACCAGGGCAAGGTGATCGGAAACATGACCGAATACAAACAGTGTAGCTATTCCCTCCGCAAGGCAATCAAACAAGCTAAGCATCAGTATAGAGACAAAGTAGAGTTGCAATTCAACGGCTCAGACACAAGAGGTATGTGGCAGGGTCTACAGTCAATCACGGACTACAAAAAGAAAACCAGCCCCCGTCGGGAGGACCAGTGATGTCTTGCTCCAGACAGACTAAATAACTTCTTGCTCGCTTTGGGACAATACAGTGCCACTGACACAGCCCGCTACCAAAACCTGCGGACTCTCCTTCACTGCAGCCGACATGAGTAAAACATTTAAGCGTGTTAACTGCAAGGCTGCAGGCCCAGACGGCACCCCCACGCGTCCTCAGAGCATGCGCAGACCAGCTGGCTGGTGTGTTTACGGACATATTCATAATCCTTATCCCAGTCTGCTGTTCCCACATGCTTCAAGAGGGCAACCATTGTTCCTGTTCCCAAGAAAGCTAAGGTAACTTGAGCTAAACGACTACCGCCCGTAGCACTCACTTCCATGATCATGAAGTGCTTTGAGAGACTAGTCAAGGACCATATCACCTCCACTCTACCTGACACCCGACCCCACTCCATTTGCTTACCGCCCAATAGGTCCACAGCCGACGCATCGCAACCACACTGCACACTGCCCTAACCATCTGGACAAGAGGAATACCTATGTGAGAATGCTGTCATCGACTCAGCTAGAGTTAACCACCATAGTACCCTCCAAACTCGTCATCAAGCTCGAGACCCTGGGTCTCGACCCTGCCCTGTGCAACTGGGTACTGGACATCGTGATGGGCCGCCCCCAGGTGGTGAGGGTAGGTAATAACATCTCCACCCCGCTGATCCTCAACACTGGGGCCCCACAAGGGTGCGTTCTGAGCCCTCTCCTGTACTCCCTGTTCACCCACGACTGCGTGGCCATGCACGCCTCCAACTCAATCATCAAGTTTGCGGGCGACACTACAGTGGTAGGCTTGATTACAAACAACGACGAGACGGCCTACAGGGAGGAGGTGAGGGCCCTCGGAGTGTGGTGTCAGGAAAATAACCTCACACTCAATGTCAACAAAACAAAGGAGATGATTGTGGACTTCAGGAAACAGCAGAGGGAGCACCCCCTTATCCACATCGACGTGACAGTAGTGGAGGGGGTAGTACGTTTTAAGTTCCTCGGCGTACACATCACGGACAAACTGAATTGGTCCACCCACACAGACAGCGTTGTGAAGAAGGCACAGCAGCGCCTCTTCAACCTCAAGAGGCTGAAGAAATTTGACTTGTCACCAAAAGCACTCACAAACTTCTACAGATGCACAATCGAGAGCATCCTGTCGGGCTGTATCACCGCCTGGTACAGCAACTGCTCCGCCCACAACCGTAAGGCTCTCCAGAGGGTAGTGAGGTCTGCACAACGCATCACTGATGGCAAACTACCTGCCCTCCAGGACACCTACACCACCCGATGTCACAGGAAGGCCATTACGATCATCAAGGACAAGAACCACCCGAGCCACTGCCTGTTCACCCCGCTATCATCCAGAAGGTGAGGTCAGTACAGGTGCATCAAAGCAGGGACCGAGAGACTGAAAAACAGCTTTTATCTCAAGGCCGTCAGACTGTTTAACAGCCACCACTAACATTGAGTGGCTGCTGCCAATATACTGACTCAACTCCAGCCCACTTTAATAATGGAAATTGATGGAAATTGTATCAAAAATGTATCAAAAATGTATCACTAGACACTTTAAACAATGCCAGTTAATATAATATATATGTATATACTGTACTCTATATCATCTACTGCATCTTGCCATCTTTATGTAATACATGTATCACTAGCCACTTTAAACTATGCCACTTTTATGTTTACATACCCTACATTACTCATCTCATATGTATATACTGTACTCGATACGATCTACTGCATCTTGCCTATGCCGTTCTGTACCATCACTCATTCATATATCTTTATGTACATATTCTTTATCCCTTTACACTTGTGTGTATAAGCTAGTAGTTGTGGAATTGATAGGTTAGATTACTCATTGGTTATTACTGCATTGTCGGAACTAGAAGCACAAGCATTTTGCTACACTCGCATTAACATCTGCTAACCATGTGTATGTGACAAATAAAATTTGATTTGATTTGATAACATGGAAACCCGGGAGTGCCACCAGATGAAGATCATCAAAGGTTAGTGATCAATTTAATCGCTATTTCTGACGTTTGTGAGCCCTCTCCTTGGCTGGAAAATGTCTGTATGTTTTTTGTGGCTAGGCGCTGTCCTAACATAATCGCATGGTGTGCTTTCGCCGTAAAGCCTTTTTGAAATCGGACACTGTGGTTGGATTAACAAGACGTTTATCTTTAAAATGGTGTATAATACTTGTATGTTTGAGGTATTATAATTATGAGATTTCTGTTGTTTGAATTTGGCGCCCTGCAATTTCACTGGCTGTTGGGATGCAGGTGGAACGCTAGCGTCCCACAAATCCCAAAGAGGCTAGACTACTTGAACTTAAATTTGGAGGTCAGAAATTCAAGTCCTGGGGACGCAGTGGTCTAGCTGTGCCACTAGAGATTCTGGGTTCGAGTCCAGGCTCTGTCGCAGCCGGCCACAACTGGGAGACCCATGGGGCAGAACACAATTGACCCAGTGTCGTCCGGGTTAGGGYAGGGTTTGGCCGACAGGGATGTCCTTGTCCCATCGTGCACTAGCGACTCCTGTGGCGGGCCAGGCGCAATGCACGCTGACACTGTCGCCAGGTGTACGGTGTTTCCTACATAACATTGGTGCGGCTAGCTTCCGGGTTAAGTGGGCATTGTSTCAAGAAGTAGTGCGGCTTGGTTGGGTTGTGTTTCGGAGGATGCSCGGCTCTTGACCTTCGCCTCTCCCGAGTCCGTATGGGAGTTGCAGCGACGAGACAAGACTGTAACTACCAATTGGATACCAAGAAATTGTGGAGAAAAAGGAGAAAAATAAAATAGATAGAAAATATACAGTATATAAAAAAATAGAAATTCAATTACTGGAATAGGCTGACTTGAACATAGTCCTAGGACTATGTTGTTGTATAGGTGGAGTTATGGGCCAATTTGCATATAATCCTCTAAATACACATGTGGAACTGCATGAAAATATTTTTTTTTGCTGTTGTTTCAAACCATTTTGAAATGTTGATCCCAATGTCACAGATTGGCCACATTATTTATAGAAAGACCCACATGCTGTCACGTTCCTGACCTATTTCTGTTAGTTTGTTGTATGTGTTAGTTGGTCAGGACGTGAGTTTGGGTGGGCATTCTATGTTGTCTGTTTCTATGTTGGTTTAAGGGTTGCCTGGTATGGCTCTCAATTAGAGGCAGGTGTTTGGCGTTCCTCTAATTGAGAGTCATATTTAGGTAGGTTGTTTCACAGTGTTCGTTGTGGGTGGTTGT
>NC_036862.1:3805084-3942594 GCF_002910315.2 Salvelinus sp. IW2-2015 | reverse complement strand
ACACTTATTATGATTGCTAAATACTGCACAATTTAAACACTTATACTATATATACAAAGGTATGTGGACACCCCTCCAAATGACTGGATTTGGCTATTTCAGCCACACCAGTTACTGACAGGTATATAAAATCAAGCACAAAGCCATGCAATCTCCATAGACAAACATTGACAGTAGAATAGTCTTAACGAAGAGCTCAGTGACTTTCAACGTGGCACCATCATAGGATGCTACYTTTCCAACAAGTCATTTCGTCAAAGTTCTGCCCTGCTAGAGCTGCCCCGGTCAAATGTAAGTGCTTTTATTATAAAGTGGAAACGTCTAGGAGCAACAATGGCTCAGCCGTGAAGTGGTAGGCCACACAAGCTCACAGAATGGGACCGCAGAGTGCTAAAGCGTGTAACGTGTAAAATCTTCTGTCCACGGTTGCAACACTCACTACCGAGTTCCAAACTGCCTCTGGAAGCAACATTAGCACAAGAACTGTACGTCGGGAGCTTCGTGAAATGGGTTTCCATGGCCGATTCTGGTTTTGGCGGATGCCAGGAGAACGCTACCTGCCTGAATGCATAGAGCCAACTGTAAAGTTTGGTGGAAGAGGAATAATGGTCTGGGGCTGTTTTTCATGGTTCGGGCTAGGCCCCTTAGTTCCAGTGAAGGGAAATCTTAACGCTACAACATATAATTACATTCTAAACGATTCTGTGCTTTTAACTTTGTGGCAACAGTTTAGGGAAGGCCCTTTTCTGTTTCACAATGACAATGTCCCCGTGCACAAAGCGAGGTCCATACAGAAATGGTTTGTCTAGATCGGTGTGGAAGAACTTGACTGGCCTGCACAGAGCCCTGACCTCAACTCCATCGAACACCTTTGGGATGAATTGGAACACCGACTGCAAGCCAGGCATAATCGCCCAATATCAGTGCCAAACCTCACTAATGCTCTTGTGGCTGAATGGAAGCAAGTCCCCGCAGCAATGTTACAACATCTAGTGGAAAGCCTTCCCAGAAGAGCGGAGGCTGTTATAGCAGCAAAGGGGGGGACCAACTCCATATTAATGCCCATAATTTTAGAATGTGGTGTTCGATGAGCAGGTGTCCGTCCACATACCTTTGGTCATGTAGTGTTGCTCCTATTGGTGGTTAACACCTCCTGTTATAGAGAGGTGGGGTTTCATGCTCTACAACATCCGCAGAGTACGACCCTGCCTCACACAGGAAGCGACGCAGGTCCTAATCCAGGCACTTGTCATCTCCCGTTCTGGATTACTGCAACTCGCTGTTGGCTGGGCTCCCTGCCTGTGCATTAAACCCCTTACAACTCATCCAGAACGCGCGCAGCCCGTCTGGTGTTCAACCTTCCCAAGTTCTCTCACGTCACCCGCTCCTCCGCTCTCTCCACTGGCTTCCAGTTGAAGCTCGCATCCGCTACAAGACCATGGTGCTTGCCTCACGGAGCTGTTGAGGGGAAACGGCACCTCAGTACCTCCAGGCTCTGATCAGGCCCTACACCCAAACAAGGGCACTGCGTTCATCCACCTCTGGCCTGCTCGCCTCCTACCACTGAGGAAGTACAGTTCCCGCTCAGCCCAGTCAAAACTGTTCGCTGCTCTGGCCCCCCAATGGTGGAACAAACTCCCTCACGACGCCAGGACAGCGGAGTCAATCACCACCTTCCGGAGACACCTGAAACCCCACCTCTTTAAGGAATACCTAGGATAGGATAAAGTAATCCTTCTCACCCCCCCCCCCTTAAAAGATTTAGATGCACTATTGTAAAGTGGCTGTTCCACTGGATGTCATAAGGTGAATGCACCAATTTGTAAGTCGCTCTGGATAAGAGCGTCTGCTAAATGACTTAAATGTAAATGTAAATAGAGGGTTGATTTCAGATCAAGTCATTTTTATTGGAAATCCGGTGATGAGAAATATTTTGAATGGACTACTCGGGATGTATTATGCATTATGAAAATAATATTCACAGGAAGTGTTATCAAATTAATTTCTTTATTTTTTAGTAATGATTATAAGCAGTTTATAAGAAGACCTCAAACATTGTTATCAAACCAACACTAGAAATTAAATTAATGTTTTTAATAATAACCTTTCTTTATGGATTGATTGCTATTTTATTGTAGTACCAATCATAAAAAATAAGTGGTATGCCTAGCATAAAAAGTATCTCAAATGTTACTTGGAAACCACTTTCACTAGCTAGGATCTTATAACTGGAGGCTGCCACTTCCTGCTAGTCTCTCCTCCTCCTCTCTCATATCTCYGCACTAGTCCCTTGGTCCTTCCCTACTGCAAAGGAAATTAGCATCATTACTTTGCCCTTTGTTTTTCACGTTCCCCAAAATGACACACCTCTTTCTTAGGCCACATCCCACAGTCCACACCCCCTCAATAAAGGTCTGTTACTCCCCAACCCCCATCACTTTTTTGGGACAGGCACTGACCAGCTCCAACTTGGTTCAMTATAGTACGTCCAACTACATCAAAACAGAGACAATGGAAGGAGCCCAAGCCCGCACCACAGTGCCATCCTACCTGGGATGGTCCATTTTCAACACTTTATGCTGCTGTCTCCCAATTGGAATTGCGGCAATAGTTTGCTCATGCAGGGTAAGATWTCCAGAATTCAGACTCAATCAATTATTCAACAATTATAAAGGTATTTACAAACACATCTGCTGATTAACTATTGAATAGCTTGTGTGCTTTTTTAAGGTGGATTCTATGGTTATCTAAGTGAAAGTGGGATAATGCATTGATTATCCCTCATTGTCTGTTTGAAGGCGGATAATGCAAACGCAGTTGGAGAGGCAACCGCAGCTGCAGAGGCCTCCAGGATGGCCAAGATCCTCAACATCGTTGGATTTGTTGTTGGGATTGTGTTGCTCATCATTATTGTTGCACTGAAACTCACTAGTCGGGAGTGAAAAAGGAGGATATGTTTTTGCACCATCTTTTGCCCTTTGCATTCCTTTTTACGACTTCATACAACACACCAGCCCAGACCTACCCTGATGAGGACAAGCTGTGCTCTAACTGAGTCCCAGTGTAAACAAACGCCTTGAAAGCCATTAACTAACCAGCTCTTGCGCTCCATACTCAGAGACAAGTAGGTAGAACTTGACTGTGGATGTTGTAGTTGCTGGTTTGAGAAAATACACGAAGCTTCCTGACTGTCAAATGTAATAATAAACACATGAATCCGCCATAATTCATGGTCTTTGTTTGTTTATTTCCAAGCACATTTGAGACATAGAAATGTTGATACAAGCAATACAGGCATAACGGTTTACATCAAAAGTACAGACTGATCATGGCAAAAAGTTTATAAATCAGTCTTAGATTTTTGAAAAGGTTTTAAGACGTATCTTTCCTCCTACAGTGTACCGTGTCAATACTGCGTATACCAAGTTCCTAAAACTCAAAACCTCTTCTACAATCTAGATTTTAACACCACAATGTTTCAGCCCAACAGCAGCCGCCGCCATTTAAGCAGGGAGGTGGAACTGAAGTAATGCAACCACTGTCAAATTCATACACTCAGCTATGGATACAAGGGTTATCAAAAAGATTGATATGATAGTTTTAAACATACACATTTCTTTAAATTCTACAATTATTGTTAACAAAAACTAAGATGACAAAAAAAAGCAAAAACATAGAGCATTGCAACCTATATTTTGGATTATGATAGAATAATGCAGTTACACGAAGTTCATAAGGCATTTATTTATAAGTTATATTCCTCAAGAACCAATTGGTACTCATTGATATGACCATTGAACAGCAGGAAATATCACAGATTGTGCCTGTAACTGACAACAGCAACTGATGATCCTAAAAATGTTATCTCAACACACATAGGGTTGAGGGACACCTCCTGCACCACCCTCCCAGCATTCTAGTCCCAGTGGGCAAACCTGGYTGCAGTGATGTCAGTCTGATGTCTTTTGTGACGTCACGGTCAGGTTGTATACAGATTGTAAAAGGATTGGTGTGTGTGTGCATGAAGAACCTCCCTGTCACACTTCCAAGGAGAAAGTG
Source organism: Salvelinus sp. IW2-2015 (assembly GCF_002910315.2). Lineage (NCBI taxonomy): Eukaryota > Metazoa > Chordata > Actinopteri > Salmoniformes > Salmonidae > Salvelinus > Salvelinus sp. IW2-2015. The sequence continues at coordinate 3,938,535 of NC_036862.1, read as the reverse complement.
TTGGTCTTTCATCAGTTGCCAGTCCATACACAACTGTGTTTTTCCCAAGCAGATCACCCATCATGAATTGTACTCAGCACTGTATGTGAGGGGCTCTCAGCATTTTCCATTCCGACGCTTACTAAAATGCTTTCCCAAAATCCAGGGACCCCTAAATCATGTCATAAGCCCCCCTGGTTGAGAATCACTGAGCTTGATCAGTATTTTCCTCTTGGGCTTTGTAACGCACTTCCATGGTTCAGAGCCCCAAGCTCTTCTTTCTCAACAGCCTTTCAACATGGAGGAACACCAAATCCTCCCTGTGCTTCTGCAGSAGTCCCTCCACCTCCTGCTCAAGAAAAAGACAGGAAACAGGAATGGAACATGATAATTGCCAAAGATTCACTGACTGAGGCTGACACGCRCTAGACAGTTGTTTTCCATCACGTGTGGAATGCTTTAGAAATAAAACTCGGTATCACTTTATATGGAAAGACCCAAATAGATGGTTTATTTATTGTTTCTAGCTATCATAATCGTTGAGGTAAAATGCCAGCAAGACATTGTGCTAATGTCGATTCCCCGGAGAGGAAGAACATACTTCCTGTGAAAGGAGCCCTCGACTGGGCCTCTGAAGCCCCTCCAGCAGGGAGGTGGGGTGGGAGTCCCATGGCATGGAGCTCTGTGGAGCAGTACATTCCATATCCATTGAGGAACTCCCTAGTCGGGCCTCGAATAGCTCCCCCAGACACGCTTGCAGCAGCTAAGAAAGAAAAACAGTAGCATATTACATATAATGCTTTATAACTTCTTATACGCACAAATTAGTCTTTAAAAAAGTATTATAACGTAACCTTCTCATGAAGACTTAGATATCCTTGTAAACATATTCATACTGTAGGACCTTATAGATGCAGACATAGAGCATTATGAAACTATGATAAATCTAATTGTCTTGAGTGTCTATGATGTCTTATAATAACCTTATAATGATCATAACATATCATAAGCCTTGTTATAATAGAATGAGGAATTGGCGTGCTCCTGTGGCGGTCGGTGTCGTTTAAGATGAGGGAGGACGATTCTTTTTTTWAATGAGCATGGCCTTATTTCTATTACAGCATATTGGATGACTGTCATTCATATTCCATTCACCCAGCTCAATGTAACATCAATAAGTTTAGGCTACTACATGATACTCAAATGTTCCCTATACCCATCATGAGGTTGCTTACAACCTAGCCTATAAATTAAAGTTTACAATGAGATCGAGATAAATTTGAGTAATCAAGGTGACAGACATTGACACATTCAATACCGCATTGCACACTCTTGCCTCCATCTACAGTAGGGGATCTATCTATTATTAGTCCAACAGTTGCAAACAAGAGTTTCTATTGGACAAATGTAGGTATTTTTCTATCCCTGTTTTTTYCCCGTTTGCTTCCGTTTAAGAAACGTTTTTCAACAGAATCGGTGGAATGAATACACCTTTAATCACATGCAAACACAGTTCACTTTCATAGCAGCCACATACAACAATAAAGGGATCATGCTGTTTGTATTCCTTCTCGCATCTACATGCTCCCCTCCTTTCACCTTTTCCCCTTCGCTTGTGAACTTCAGTGCACAACACATCAGCTTTCTGTGACCAAGCGAAAAAAAACTTTCGAAGCCAAACCTTCATATCATAATCGCTAACCGCTACACACATCCCACATCATTGTCACCATATTAACATCATCAACTAATGCATTAGTAAACCTGTTGCAATCATGCAGTACAGTGTACAGTCAGCAGTTTAGCAGTTACACCGGTGGGCCAAGGTAAATTAATAATCATCTTATATTGCTCAAATAAACAGCATACCTGGTTTCAAAAAACAGATAAAGCAACACCTCGCAGCACAACGCCTCTCCCCTATTTGACCTAGATAGTTTGTGTGTATGCATTGATAAGTAGGCTATGTGTTATACCTGGTTTCAAAAAATCTTATTTACCTGGTTTGTTTAAATTAATAGTTAGCAATTAATACTTAACAAACAGGACATATCTGTTCTGTTTAATTCTGTGTTTTCATGGGCTCCACTCTAGATCCCTGCAGCTAATCAGGGTATATGGTCGGTCACTGGAGATGGCTTGAGCTGACATATGAGTTAAAGACTGCATTACATAGACAAGAATGTGTTTTACTAGAGATAGCTTTGGAGTAGAACAATCCTTCATTATCTCAAAATCAAACAGCTCTCCAAACAGATCAGGGACAAAGTTGTGGAGAAGTACAGATCACGGTTGGGTTATAAAAAATTATCAGAAACTTTGAACATCACACGGAGAACCATTAAATCCATTATTAAAAATGGAAAGAATATGGCATGTGGGAGACTCCCCAAACATATGGAAGAAGGTACTCTGGTTAGATGAGACTAAAATTGAGCTTTTTGGCCATCAAGGAAAATGCTATATCTGGCGCAAACCCAACACCTCTCATCACCCCGAGAACAYCATCCCCACAGTGAAGCATGCTGGTGGCAGGATCATGCTGTGGGTATGTTTTTCATCGGCAGGGACTGGGTAACTGGTCAGAATTGAAGGAATGATAGATGACGCTAAATACAGGCTGGGTCGACCAGCCTCATTATTGCAATAATTAATCAATATTAAATAAGATTAAATAAGAAATTATCAAGTCTCTCGCAGTACTGAATTTCCACAGCAGTGTGCCTTTTAAAAAAAAATGTATGTAGTTCTGTCTTTGAGCTGTTCTTATCTATTGATGTTCTGTATTATGTCATTCTGTATTATGTCTCATGTTTTGTGTGGATCCCAGGAAAAGTAGCTGCTGCTTTTGCAACAGCTAATGGGGATCCAAATAAAATAACAAATAAAACCAAAAGCTTACCTTGGCTTGGAAGAGTTCCACTGTTGAATAGCCATAACCAGCTAGCTAACATAGCATCCCTTTCTGTTTGAGCCAGGTGTTTGAGTTGGCTAAACTAGTTAGCTGTATTCGCTAGCCAAGTAAGTGAAAGTGAAAAAAAATCTCTCGCTCTCTCTTGCTTCTTTAATTAATTAAACTGTTCAACTATTGTCTTTCTCTCTCTTTGAGTCAGCTACTCACCACATGTTATGCACTGCAGTGCTAGCTAGCTGTAGCTTATGCTTTCAGTACTAGATTCATTCTCTGATCCTTTGATTTGGTGGACAACATGTCAGTTCATGTTGCAAGAGCTCTGATAGGTYGGAGGACGTCCTCCGGAAGTTGTCATAATTACTGTGTGAGTCTATGGAAGGGAGTGAGAACCACAAGCCTCTAAGGTTTTGTATTGAAGTCAATGTACCCACCCAGAGGAGGACGGAAAGTAATTGTATCCAGCTACACCATTGTGCACTACAGTGCTGTTGAGGCTACTGTAGACCTTCATTGCAAAACAGTGTGTTTTAATCAATTATTTAGTGACGTGAATATATTTTGTATGTTTTATCTAAAAAGGATAACTTTAGAGCCTCCACTGGCGTGCTTAACTCAAGAGTTTATAGTAACAAAGAGTGCCAGGATCAAAAGGCATATACTGCAGAAAGGGAAAACCCACAATCACTGAAACACAAGGTAGTCAGGGATGCATTATGCCCAGAATTTTGGACAGGTGTAGACAATTAAAAGACATTGTCAGGGATGCATTGTGTCTGCATATCTTACAAGTGTAGATGTATCTGGACAGTGAAACCATGTAAATCAGAATTATCCTCCCCTCCAAATGAAATCACAGGTGGCACCATTGACTTATGGCATCAATATTTGTCTTAAAATACGTTTATGAATATGCATCCCATGGAAAATGGCCCCGACAGAGATGGTTGCCTCGCTTCAGGTCCTTCGAAAACTATGCAGTTATTAGTTTTTTTTATGTATTATTTCTAACATTGTTAGCCCAGAAAATCTCAAGTGTTAATACATACAGCCGGCAAAAACTATTGGATATAAAAGCAATGTCAAATTACCATCATTACGACCAGGAATACGTCTTTCCCGAAGCAAATCCTTCGTTCGTACCTTCCCCCTGGACTTGCGATCTTATCCCAGAGGTTGACCCAAAACAACGCTGTCGCCGCAGGAAAGGCAGACGGAGCGGCCTACTGGTCAGACTCAGAAGGCGAGAAATTTGGCTTGTCATCTAAAACACTCACAAACATTTACAGATGCACAATCAAGAGCATCCTGTCAGGCTGTATCACCGCCTGTTACAGCAATTGCACCGCCCTCAACTGCAAGGCTCTCCAGAGGATAGTGCGGTCTGCACAACGCATCACCGGGGCAAACGACCTGCCTACAGCACCCGATGTCACAGGAAGGCCAAAACGATCATCAATGACAACAACCACCCGAGCCACTGCCTGTTCACCCCGCTATCATCCAGAAGGCGTGGTCAGGACAGGTGCATCAAAGCAGGGACCGAGAGACTGAAAAACAGCTTCTATCTCAATGCCATCAGACTGTTAAACAGCCATCACTAACAGAGAGGCTGCTGCCAACATATAGTCTCAAATCTCTGGCCACTTTAATAAATGGACTTAATAAAGGTATCACTAGTCACTTTAAATAACGCCACTCTAATAATGTTTACATATCCTACATTACTCTTCTCATATGTACATACTGTATTCTACACCATCTTGCCTATGCCGCATACCATCGCTCATCCATATATTTATATGTACATATTCATATTCATCCCTTTACATGTGTGTATTTGTGTGTGTAAGGTAGTTGTTGTGAATTTGTTAGATTACTTGTTAGATTTGACTGCATGGTCGGAACTAGAAGCACAAGCATTTCGCAACACTCGCATTAACATCTGCTAACCCTGTGTATGTGACCAATAACATTTTATTTGAATATTATTTTGAAAAACAATATCTGTCAAATGATTTGCATGCAGGGAAATCCGGTCACAGTGTGGACACGGTGGATGGGTGAGAGACATTTTAATACCATGTGTAGATGCAACGGTTTATATGTGGGCACAATCAGAATATGGACAAGATCAGGACAAAGGCAGACATGTGTCTATGGACAACTTCTTTACATCAATTTCCCTGGCAGCCAAGTTGATTGTAAAGTAGACCTGTTCGGAACAGTGAACAAACAGAGAGGTGAGCTGCATGGTCCTCAGCACCATGCATCCCACTGTCGCCATTGGCATTGACCAGAAGAAGAAACCGGAGACGGTGACAGACTACAATCGCACAAAGGTAGACTATATGACCAAAATCCCAAATCATGGGCATTAATAGGGAGTTGATCCCCCTTTGCTACTATAACAGCCACCACTCTTCTGGGAAGGCTTTCCCGTACATGTTGAAACATTGCTGCGGGGATTTGCTTCCATTCAGCCAGAGCATTAGTGAGGTCGGTCACTGATGTTGGACGACAAGGCCTGGCTTACATTCGGCTTGCCAATTCATCCTACAGGTGGGGTTGAGGTCAAGGCTCTGTGCAGGCCAGTCAAGTTCTTCCACATCGATCTCGACAAACCATTTCTGTATGGACCTCGATTGTGCACGGGGGAATTGTCATGCTGAAACAGCAAAGGGCCTTCCCCAAACTGTTGCCACAAAGTTGGGAAGCACAGAATCRTCTAGAATGTCATTGTACGCTGTAGCATTAAGATTGCCCTTCTCTGGAACTAAGGGACCTAGCCCAAACCATGAMAAACAGCTCCAGACCATTATTCCTCCTCCACCAAACTTTACAGTTGGCGCTATGCATTGGGGCATCCGCCAAACCCAGGTTCATCTGTCAGACTGCCAGATGGTGAAGTGTGATTCCATACTCCAGAGAACGCTTTTCAACTGCTCCAGAGTCCAATAGCGGCAAGATKTACACCACTCCATCCGACGGTATTGCTCATGGTAATCATAGGCTTGTGTGAAGCTGCTCGGCCATGGAAACCCATTTCATGAAGCTCCCGACGAACAGTTCTTGTGCTGATGTTGCTTTCAGAGGCAGTTTGGAACTTGGTAGTGAGTGTTGCAACCGAGGACAGACGATTTTTACACTCTGCATTCGTGTTCTGTGAGCTTGTGTGGCCTACCACTTTGCGGCTGTGCCGTTGTTGCTTCTAGACGTTTCCACGTCACAATAACAGCACTTATAGTTGACCGGGGCAGCCCAGCAGGGCGGAAATTTGAAAGTCACTGATCTCTTCAGTATGGCCATTCTACTGCCAATGTTTGTCTATGGAGATTGCATGGCTGTGTGCTCAATTTGATACACCTGTCAGCAACAGATGTGGTGAAATAGCCGAATCCACTATTTTGAAGGTGTGTCCACATACTAATGGACAATAAAGTTGTAGTGTTTGTACACTGAAACTAGAGATCCTTTTGACACAAAGATTCACATAAATTCTGCGAGGATTCAGTTCTCAGTACGTGGTGGGCGGACTTTTTTAGGAGAGAAAACAATTCTGTGGAAAGCAACTAAGCAGTTTTTTGAGACTTCAAAATAGATAAGATTAAAAGAGACAGGAACAGCTTCCATTCACACTGAAAGGTCACTTCTGAGCAGTGTGGCTCGGCACAGCTTTCAACTATCTGCCATTTCCGTTATGTTTGAGGCAAACACTTGCAGCACACATCTTGACATCAGAAGTCATGCAAAATATTTCAGTTGTTTTTTAAAGAATGTAACTGTAATCCAATGTAACCAGGGCTCATAAGTAGTGCACTATGTTGGAAATAGGTTGCTTTCTGGGACGCAGACAGAGTTTGGCAGCACCTTGAAGAAAGCCCGTTGGAAGGTAGGACTGGAGTCGACGCTCATGTCCCAACAGCGACATGTGACAAGCAGTGCAAGAGGAGCAGAGAGACCTCCTCCACTGACTGCAGTCTCTGGCGACGCACAAACAATGTCTCCTCAGCCTCCTACCAACACACGACATCAGTTAGTAGCAAACAGTGTGGCACAGATGTTAACATCACAAACGTCTGATGCTAAACTGCACGATTCAGAGCTGTTCAACATGCACACTGTTCCCCAATGCATATTTCATTCCAAAATAAGAAACTCTCTCACACACACACCCGAACACACACACACACACACACACACACACACACACACACACACACACACACACACACACAGCGGAAATTGGGACATCACCTGATAAAAGAAGGAATTTCGGAAGGCATTGTATTTGTAGTTATTGGATGGAAGMCTAGTTGCTATCTGGAGTGACACTGCTGGAGTCTATGGGAGTAATAGTATTGTTAACAATTGGTGCTAAGAACATTCACACTGACAAAGAAAAATACATTTAGACAGACAGTAACGATTAACAAATCTCCTTTTGATAGGAAAAATGAGTTAAACAATGCTTTGAACTATGACCCTTCACTAACCTTTCTCAGTATGTGGGAGAGAAAGTGAGTGACTAACCAGTTCGAGAGTATGTAGTGTTTGCAGTAGGAATAGTCCATGGTGGTAGACCAGGAACTCTCTGGGATTAAGACGATCTGGGTCAAGAAGGAGCAGCTCTCCTTCACACTCCCACTGTGCATCCAGATAGTCAATAAAAGAGCTCGCTCTGCCTGAAATACAGAAAGAATCCATAAATCCAGTTGCCCATTTCTGCTTGCTGGGTTATCAATTCACACTTCAGGTAGCACAAGTAGTCTAGGAACTCTCAAAAGGCTGTGTATTATCACAATTGAAAGCATACATTTTAGGTCAAGTAAAGTTGTGTTGTGGGTGGGACATGTGGTAATAATTATCAAAGCACCAAAGCAGTTGTTAACAGGGGATTGTCTTTTTGGCAATGGCTATTTTGTCTTTTGCTTGTTTTCACTTTGATTCAGATCTTTTTGTAGTTTCTTCACAACCACAGCTGGTTGAGATTTTCTCTGAACAAGTGGTCCGGTTTGGCCTTTTGTTTGCATTTTTGTTGCGTAATTTTGTAACTAATTTCATAGTCCGACTGAAACAAATCATATTATTATGGATTCAATGTATTTTCTATGGTTTTCTCACCTTGTCGCAGCTAGCTACCTTAAGATGAATGTACCAACTCTAAGTCGCTCTGGATAAGAGAGTCTGCTAAATGACTCAAATGTAAATGTCAACAACGACCGCCAAAGGGAGAGGAATAATGACTCCCGGTGTTGCGAAAACTCGAAGGATAAGAAGCAGCTGTGGTGTTATGTTGCCATGTCAGACACCTATGTTGCTATGTCAGACACCTATGTTGCCATGTCAGACACCTATGTTGCTATGTCAGACACCTATGTTGCTATGTCAGACACCTATGTTGCTATGTCAGACACCTATGTTGCTATGTCAGACACGTCAGGCACCTATGTTGCTATTGTCTAGTGACACCTATGTTCTATGTCGACACCTATGTTGCTATGTCGACACCTATGTTGCTATGATTCTGAGACACTATGTTTTGGCTATGATGTCAGACACCTATGTTGCTATGTCGGACACCTTATGTGGCCACCTATGTTGCTATGTCAGACACCTATGTTGCTATGTCAGACACCTATGTTGCTATGTCAGACACCTATGTTGCTATGCCAGACACCTATGTTGTTATGTCAGACACCTATGTTGCTATGTCAGACACCTATGTTGCTATGTCAGACACCTATGTTGCTATGTCAGACACCTTAGCTGCTTTTTCCCCGTGATGGTGGGGTGATTTGATTATGATGGATGGTCAGTGTTGGGGAAGCTACTCTGAAAATATAGTTTACCAAGCTACCAATTACTTCACACTGGAAGAAGTTAAGCTACCCTAAAGCTACCCTTAAAAAAAGTATACTTTACTTAACTAAAGTTACTTTTGAAAAAGTAGTTCACTTCATCTAAACTACAGTACTTAGTGAAAAATGATCTTATGTAAATCATCTGACTACAAATTCCAAGAACAGGTCACTTTGGGGTCATATGGTAACATACTGCAATGTGTAACTTAGCTTACTAATCACAAAAACAATGATTCAAGTGAGAATTAGCAGGCCTGATGGTGAAAAAGAAAGAAAAGTATTACATAGTTCCAGTAGTTAGCTACMCCGCTACATGGGGGAAAAAAGTAATTAACTAAATTGAAATTAGTTCAAATACCACCAAGTTACTGCAAAATGTAGTTAAATTACTAGTTGAAATACATGTAGTTCACTACTTCCCAACACTGTGGATGGTAATCCKTATCTAAGAATTACGTTATTTGTATAGTGCATACCATGACAGTTTGTTTCAAAGTGCTCCACACAGAAATTATATCTAATCTCACCTCAACTTGATTAATAAAGCATCTCGCCCATCCCGCCATCAATCCCATGATGAAGCTTCCCAACTGTCTTCCTTCCTGTCCCGTTTCTCTGTTTAGACTTTCACCGTTTCTGAAATAGTCTTCTTATTGAGTCCTTATTGAACGCCAGAGTTGGTCTCAAATATTAACTACTACCGTGTCAAATTACATTTGTGTTGAACAAGGACTGGCTGAAAGTGTCCGTCACAAAGCCGTTTGTTCAAAGAGGTGGTACAGTATGTTCTTAGTCAGATCTTTCTCCATGCCAGTGTCACCCTTTACTTCCTCTTTGGGGGGGTTTGGTTATTGCTTTTGGTACAAACTATTTGCTGACTAAATGTTTGCAACAAGAGAAGTACATATAAAACGAAACATTGTTTTCTTTGTTATTGTGTATTGTTCGGTTATTATATATTGTGGTATGTGGTGGAGCAATCGTGTGTGTGAGGGTCCTCTTGAATCTCTACAATTCTTGGCCCCAAACACATCACAGGATGTTTGTAATCTGCGTTTTACTCTACAGGTTATTGTGTAACCCACCGTCGAGCTCCCCCCTCAGAAGCCCTGCATCTCGCGCTGGGCCCCTCAGCTTCCTCTCCACACCCTTTAGAAGCTGGAAGAGTGGGGAGAGCTCCAGCAGTTTATCCCACTCCCCCTCTGTATGGGAAACATCATCACAGACGTATACTGTACACACAGTACTAAATTAAACAACAACCCTGGGTCTACATACAAAACAAAAGCTAAGTACAATTTAAAAGCAGTTTCTTTTTTTTTGGCAAAATGTTATATACACATATAGCAGGTCACATCCAAACATTTACATGCCATTATGAGACACTCATAACTTATCTCAGGGCTACTTTCACAACAAGTCATCCTTRTGATCATGTTTGAGAACTTCTGTAATTCGTCCAAACACTATATGTAGTCAATGTGTTGCCCAAAAGGTGGAGACATAGTCAAAGCTCTTGAGTAGAATTGAAACGAGGTGAGATGACAATTTCTCTGCACACAGTTATAGTCAAAACAAAAGAATAGTCATGTTAAATCTTTCTTTTGTAATAAACAGTACACTTCAATGTTGTTCTTTACCTGACAGTGTGGGGACACAGACATGTGACTGCTGAACAGATTCCTTCATAGGCTGGCCCTCTGTGAAGGAATGGGACATCATTAGGACTCTTCATAAATATGATCAGCAGAGCCTATGGTGAAGTAAAGGTAATTCATTTATTAAATCATGAATCAATGAATCTTACCTTGTGAGTGTATGTCAGAGATTGCAGTTTTTCTGTGAGCTGTCTGTGAGTGAGTAGGACTGGGCTGGGGGACACTGGGGCCCTTAGAATCCTGGTCCTGAGGCTGAGCCTTCATTGGTTCTCTCAGAGACTGGGTGGAGATTCCTTCATAGACATCTCTTACTGTTAACAACAGTAACTCATCAAAAATAGATCCCTTTTTACTAGATAAGGCAGTGTTATGAACATCGAGCAACCGCAGTAGAATGGTTCTATCACATAGAACAGTGTGATCCTTTAGCAGAGAGTAAGTCTATCTGTGACAACCCACAACACTAGTGTTGCCAGTACCATGCTCCAACCAACCCAGCCATCTGAACCACTAGGACCACTGTCTATTGCGCCTACCTTTAACCACAGGCACGGACTCTGTCCATGCACGAGAACATGTCTCCAATCCAAACGTCTGTTTTGTTGACACACCTACAAACACACATTTGACAAAAAAGCTATGAAAACAACATCCTTATCAGGAAAAAAACAAGACTGAAAAATGCAACATAATGCTTGCTGAGGTACCAGAGATGCGCTGGTGGTAGGTGCTCGGGGAGAGACTTGGCTGTTTGTTCTCCTCCAGTAGCTGAATGAGTCGCTCCAGGAGAGGCACAGCTTTCTGCTGGGTCAACGACACCACCTTCAGAGGGTTACTGGGGACCATCAGCCTGGCCAGCCCAAACTCCTTGTACCAGAAGGAACCTGATAACACAGACTGGATAGAAAGATACGCTCAATGGCAAAACTAGTCGACTATATTAAAGGGATAGTTCATTCAATAACAAATATACAGTGAGCTCCAAAAGTATTGGGAACCTGAACAATTGGTTGTGAAATTATACAATGACTATTACGTCAAAATTAAAGTTCATCCATGTCAGGTGAACCGTATAGAAATTACAGCACATTTTGTACATAGTCCCCCCATTTTAGGGGACCAAAGATATTGCTAGAAATTCACTGACAGTATACACTACTGGTCAAAAGTTTTAGAAAACCTACTCATTTAAGGGTTTTTCTGTCTGTCTGTGATTTATTTATTTATTATTTGACCATGAAGGAGAGTGATGGAGTGCTGCATCAGATGAGCTGGCCTACACAATCACCCGACCTCAACCCAATTGAGATGGTTTGGGATGAGTCGGGCCGCAGAGTGAAGGAAAAGCAGCCAACAAGTGCTCAGCATATGTGGGAACTCCTTCAAGACTGTTGGAAAAGCATTCCAGGTAAAGCTGGTTGAGAGAATGCCAAGAGTGTGCAAAGCTGTCATCAAGGCAAAGGGTAGCTACTTTGAAAAATCTAAAATATATTTTGATTTGTTTAACACTTTTGGTTACTACATGATTCCATATGTGTTATTTCCTAGTTTTGATGTCTTCACTATTATTCTACAATGTAGGAAATAGTAAAAAATTAAGAAAAACCCTTGAATGAGTAGGTGTGTCCAAACGTTTGACTTGTACTGTAAGGTTTAAAGCAGTAAAAAGTGAAGTATTTGGTCCAATATGCATAGCACGCAATGACTACATCAAGGTTGTCTCTTCACATTGTTTGGATGGATTTGCTGTTTGTTTTGGTTGTGTTTCAATTGCTTTTGTACCCAATAGAAATGAATGGTAAATAATGCATTATTGTGTCATTTTGGAGTCACTTTTATTGTAAATGAGAATATAATTTGTTTCTAAACACTTCTACATTAATGTGGATGCTACCATGATCACAGATAATCCTGAATGAATCGTGAATAATGATGAGTGAGAAAGTTTGACGTACAAATATCATGCCCCCAAGACATTCTAACCTATTTATTACAATAAAAAGGGAGGATAATTTTTTTTGGGGGGGGGGATGATATTTGTGCTTCTGTAACTTTCTCACTCATCATTATCCGTAATCATGGTAGCATCCATATTAATGTAGATGTGTTCAGAAACATATTCTATTCTTAATTACAATAAAAGTGACTCCAAATTGACATATCACATTATTTACCATTCATTTCTATTGGGCACAAAATCATCTGAAACACAACCAAAACAAACAGCAAATCCATCCAAACAATTTGTAGTCACAAGCTTGTCGTCATTGCATGCTGTGAATATGGGACCAAATACTTCACTTTTACTACTTTAATACCCAATACTTTTGGTCCCCTAAAATGGGGGGGTGGGGGGAGGTACTGTAATTTCTAAACGGTTTACCCGATATGGATGAAAATAAAGCTGACAGTCTGCACTTTAACCTCATAGTCATTGTATCAAATCCAAAGTTCTGGAGTACAGACCAAAACTACAAAACATTTGTCACTTTCCCAATTGGGCTCCCGAGTGGCGCAGTGGTCTAAGGAACTGCATCACTACTGGTTCGAATCCAGGCTGTATCACAACTGACCGTGATTGTATTGCTTTCTGCCTGTGCTTACCTGCGCTGTATCTGCACGGAGCTGGCAGAGTTCTCGAACACAGCGCAGCGCTATAAGAGCAGCATCTAGTTCTGCCTGCCTGGAGTTTAGCTGCTCCCATATTTCTCTCTGTCTCAGTTTCCCATCCTGGGAGAGATACAAGAGAGACTCAAAACAACACATTTCCATATTTGTGAGTCATTGTGACACATTCATTTCTTGTACATTAACATGCATTCATCTGCAGATTACGATCCATCTCCCCTTAATAAATTATACAATTCATCTGCACCGTAAAATTTTGTTTTTCTAGTGAGCAAGCTTTTTAGTCTAGGACTAGGACTAAGCTTAATCTTTGTCCGGGAAACCGGCCCMTTGTGTTTACTTGATCTATATGTTTGCGTAATCAGATTGAACTATGCTAGATCTGACCATGACATGGATTGATGGCGTCTGCTCTCTTCTCTGTGCTGTCCATCTTTCCTGGTCCTGCTGCAGTTTCTCCACGCACACGTTCACCCTGTCCAGCCCAGCCACCAGCTCTGTCTGCCAGCAGCACTGCTGCTCCCACTCCTTATCATCACCTAAACACAGTAAGACACGTGCTGAGTTGTGGTAACAGTATAAGCCACATCCCAGCCACCACTTCTTCCACTGTTACTCTCCTCCTCTGAATTCCTTATTCTAAATAAAGTTAAAATCCATAAAATATACACACACAAGGTAGCCTAATATGCAATCAAATGTATATTACAATATAGCTTTGAGCTGTGGATAAGCCTATCCAAATCCACTCTCTGACGATTAACTGAAGTCACGCCGGACTTGCAATACCTTGAGTGAGGATGAGCAGAACGTGAGGAGGCAGGAGCAGAGACAGGTCTGAGAGCTGGGATGCTCTCCTCTGGGCTTCTGACTGGCCAGCCTCATGAAGCTCCGCTGCAGCCTCCCTCAGCTGCCTCTCGGTGTCCGCCCAGTGGGCCTACAGTACACACACACACACACACACACACACACACACACACACACACACACACACACACACAAACACACAAACACACAAACACACATGGATGGATGGATAAGGATCTCCATTATACAGTAATGCCACTAGGGAGATGAACATAAATCAAAATGACATGTATGCATTCAAACAATTCAGCATGAGACAAACCCTTTCCTGTTTGTTGAGGACTGAGCACCCCCATCCATCTTCCTGCCCAGCCTAGTTCAGCTTACCTGCTCAGAGTCCTCCTGAGTGGCCACAAGGACACAGTGCTGCAGAGCCGCATCCAGATCCCCTAGCAGCTCCTCCTCCTTCTGTTTCTCCTCTTTCCAGTACCCGTTCCTYAGACACCACTCCTTCCGCAGGGCCTCCACCTGGCAAGCGCAACAGGTCAAAAAGAGATACGTGTGATTTATCCTACGGAACTCAATCACTATGTGTTGATTATGTTAGTTGTTTGAACAAGGGACTGAAAAGCACTCAAACGCAACATGATGGAGCCACCTTGCGTGCTTAACCTGTCATTCTGGGAACATGTATATTGACAATGGCCAAGTTGAACGTGTTGAAAAGAAAAGCAACCAGTGTAATTTATCTTTCTTACCAGCACACTGTCAGTATTATCTCCCAGAGCCAGGCAGTATGATGCCGTTACAGGCACAACAGTCTGTCTGGACACATCCAGGCGAACCCCCACAACAGGAGCCAGCACTCCTGTTACAGGGTCCACTGTCAGGGCCCCAAAACGAATCGCAACTAGTCCTGTCGAATAACATACAGTAGCACAGAAATACTGATATGATACACCATAAATGTATGGCAATCAAATATATGAAATGTACTTCTGTATCAGGCAATCAGTCAGTCCATCCATCATCCAATCACCTTTGCCATCTGGGTCCTCCATGGTTCCAGCCAGGGGGACAGTGAGTCCTGACACAGGGTCCATTTGAGCCCCCAGGATGGGGACCGTTAGGCCAGAGCCCTGTGGATCAGGATACTCCAACCCAGGCAGTGCCGGCAGGGACAGATCAGCACCAGGGAGATGGATTTCTCCTAATGTAGTAGGATACAGATGTCAGGTTACCATAACTCTTAACCCTTTTTACCCCAAAAGCAGTGGGAATAAGTGGCGGCCAGGAAGACAGTGGCACTTTTGGACGGACAAAACGGATTGATGTATTTTTTCAGCCGTTTTCATCCACCACTGTCTACCCCGGCCTAAACTTGGCCTTCAATTCTCTCTCTTTCTAAACATTGGGAGTATGGATTCAATCAGATCATCGTTAACCCGCTGTGGCCGACAAACGCATAGCTTATTATTGCTCTTGTTAAGACTGTGTTGGAGCGGACAAATCCGTCAGCGGCTAACCTTTGCGGTCATTGTCGCAAAACCATAACCATCAGAACAAGAAAGTGTAGGCTGTACAGAAAATAATGACACTTAAATTGAAGATCATTAAACAAAATAATAGGGATTTATTTCAGCCTAAATGAGGTGTAGATTACATCACAAATCCCAGAGTTCAAACTGCATGGGATTTCTACTAATGCGATGGCAATGTCCACAATAGCTATAATGCTGGATGCCGCCTTATGGAGTTGATCGTTTCAATGCATTTACACCTCCGACACACCTAAACAAAAGCAATGATAAGCTATGCATTTGTTGGTTACCGCGGGTTAAGGCTGATCAGATTGAATCCTGGACAAAAAATAACTGTCAAAGTACACAAGCGGATGTGAACACAACCTACCTTGGACGCCACCATCTTGGGCAACGCCCCAGGCCCAGTCCAGCAGGGTCTCCAGCCGGCTCAGCAGCTGCAGGTGACAGTGTAGCCCTTTCCCCCAGGCCTGCTCCAACTCCTTGGCTGCAGCCTGGATCCGTCCCAGCTCAGTCTCCTTCCTCCGGGCCTGCAGACCCCGCAAACCAATCTCCCCAGAGCCCCAGTCCTCTCTGAGCCCACGCAGAAGCTCCACCAGGCGGATACGGGCAACCAGAGTCTGGCTGTTGAGTAGAGCCTGGAACCCYCCGGCATGAGGCACCAGCTTCCCAGCCCGGATGCTACCGCCGCCCACCCGGACCACCATGCTGCTCAGGGGCTCGATGAAGGACTCACCCAGGAGGAGGCCGCCTACTGGAAGCACCGCTCCTAGAGAGAGGGACATGACATTATGTCTAGGGCCAGGAGTTTGTCCTTACCATTTGACCATGAGAAACTTAGTGTCCTAGTTACAGTTTTTCCTGGTTCAGGTCATGTGGCCAGGGAAAACTCCTGGTCCTAATTATGGTTAAGTCACCAGTAGATCGGCTATTGTCCTTTTTGCAGAGCTACTTTTAACTTTGCTTCAGCTAGATCTTAAAACCCAAAATAATTGGTATAACATTGGTTAGTATTTCAAAACACCAGTACGGTGCCCGTATTGGGACTGCATCAAACGTGCATGGAAGTTGGGTCGTACCCACATAAAAATATACTAAAGATTACTATAGAATACTATAATACTTACTATAGAATTCTATAGAATTATGTAGTAAACTGTAGTATTCTGTAGAATACTATACTACACACTGTACTATCCCTTGGCCATGTGTAATACTTACTTTAGAATTGTGTAGTATACTGGAGAATACTATACTACAAACTGTAATATCCCCTCGATCATTGAGGGGTGTTTACTATAGAATTTTGTTGTATACTGGAGAATATTATACTACACACTGTAGTATCCCTTGATCATGTAGTGCTTACTGGTGTTGTAGTACTCCAGACCGGTCTCGAGTCAGGTCTCAAGACCACATATTGAGTGTCTTGGTCTTGTCTTGGTGTCGGGAACATTTGTACTCGGTCTTGACTCGGTCTCGGACAGTGAGGACTCTTAATTAATTTCTTCCCGAGACCAGCGGAGTAAAAAAATCTCATAATCATCAGCTTCCATTCAGTCAGCACATAAAACCGCTTCACCAGGCCAAATATATACACTCCTTTCTTGAAACATTAATACGGTATCTTAACAGCCTTTAAATCTATTATAGACAAGTTTGCGCAGTGGAGAACCTATAGGCTTTCAGTGTGTGACAGGTTCATGATTCTGAAAGGACAGCAACAGGGACTTCACTTGACATTCAGAACATCCTGGGCTCAGACCGGAAGACCTGACTCGGAGTGGGGGTCTCTGCGCGACCGAAATGAAGCGCCCCTTACTCTTGGCCTAAAGGGTTATGCCATCCTTTGGATTAGGTTGCAACTGCGTAAACTCACATTCGCGTATTATAACTGTAGAGTGGGGGGGASACAGAAAACCTTTGCAGATAATATGTACAAACTCATGCACCAAACACTTGAAAATCATGATTTTATAATATTTGTCGTAATAAATCAGATTCCAAGGTCAATTGGCTACAGGACAATATTTCTACCTATTTAATTGAACAAAAAAACAATATATTGCAGCTGAAAACGACTTTCCTGTTGAGGGTAGCATCAAGCTACATTGCCTATTTGTCAGATTTTCCAAGCGTGTTTGTATGTATATCTACATCAATTATCATGATGCATTTTATCTTGGGTCATTGGGCTCCTAAGCAGGTATGTAGACGTCTTAATAAACTGAAAGAGCTCTCACAGCTGCTAACTGGAATGCTCAGCGCGGCCTGTATGATTGCCTTCAGTGATGGGAACATACACATGACCAGTATGTGGACACGTGCTCGTCGAACATCTCATTCCAAAATCGTGGGCACTATGCATTGGGGCATCCGCCAAACCCAGGTTCATATGTCAGACTGCCAGATGGTGAAGCAGGATTCCATACTCCAGAGAACACTTTTCAACTGCTCCAGAGTCCAATGGAGGCGATATTTACACCACTCCATCCGACACTTGGTATTGCTTATGGTGATCATAGGCTTGTGTGAAGCTGCTCKGCCATGGAAACCCCTTTCATGAAGCTCCCGACGAACAGTTATTGTGCTGATGTTTGCTTTCAGAGGCAGTTTGGAACCTGGTAGTGAGTGTTGCAATCGAGGACAGACGAGTTTTACACTCTGCATTCGTGTTCTGTGACCTTGTGTGGCCTACCACTTTGCGGCTGTGCCGTTGTTGCTTCTAGACGTTTCCACGTCACAATAACAGCACTTATAGTTGACCGRGGCAGCCCAAGCAGGGCAGAAATTTGACTTAACTGGAAAGGTGGCATCCTATGACAGTGCCACGTTGAAAGTCACTGATCTCTTCAGTACAGCCATTCTACTGCCAATGTTTGTCTATGGAGATTGCATGGCTGTGTGCTCGATTTTATACAACGGGTGGGTCTAATCCCGAATGCTGATTGGCTAAAACATTCCAGGCGGTGTCTGAAATCATGAATCAGCATAATCTTTATGGATAATTATATACAAAGAACTATCAATAGAAAACAGGTCAARTGAAACGAAGTGCAGGTAGTTTGCAGTCTTTCCAACTTCAGTTTGAAGTGATTGTGTTAGCTGTCTTGTTGGCWARCTTCCTCTGAAAAAAAGTGTCCTAATGAGAGAGCACATTTTCTACCCCAGGCGAAATCGCGCATCATTAGCTTATTGTTATGGATGTACCCATACAAATGTCACTAGAAAACAGTTTAAACAAACACAAATGCAGCAACGTTGCTGTTATTCTGGCTGCACTGTTTCACGTGACTAAGTTAGCCGTAGTTGGCTAGCTAGCAAGCAAGGGATAAGAACGTTGCCAGCCAGTATTGCAATGGAACATTTAGAACAAACGACTGGGTCACATTCATAGATACAGAACAAGAAGACTGGAAGACTGAACGACTGGGTGCGTCTCTGGCAACCGAACGACCAGCCGGCTCGGGTAGCAATAGATTTGTGTCAGGAGTATATCCTGTGGAAGGATGAAATAGTATGAATAAATGAATCAACATAACGTTAATGAAAATATGTAAATCATTATTTAAATATTTTGGTAACCTGCTGTATCAAAGTAATAATGGCCTCGAAGCTGATGTTTGGAGGATATATTGGCACAGTTTTCTGCCCCTCGACTTAAGTCTCGAGCCTAACAACACCCATGCCAATATATCATCCAAACACCATCTTTTAGGGCATTATCACTTAATTATACACCTGTCAGCAACAGGTGTGGCCTGAAATAGCCAAATCTACAAATTTGAAGGACTGTCCACATACTTTTGTATATACAGCGCATTCAGAAAGTATTCACACTCCTTGACTTTTTCCACATTTTGTTGTTTTCCAGCCAGAATTTTAAATTGAGATTTTGTGTTACTGGCCTAAACACACAATACCCCATAATGTTGAAGTGGAATTCGTTTTTAGAAATTTTTACAAATTAATAAAAAATTAAAAGCTGAAATGTCTTGAGTCAAAATAACTATTCAACTCCTTTGTTATGGCAAGCCTAAATATGTTCAGGAGTAAAAATAACAGTGTTTAATATGATTTTTGAATGACTACCTCATCTCTGTACCCCACACATTCAGATCATTGTAAGGTCCCTCAGTCGAGTAGTGAATTCCAAACACAAAATCAACCACAAAGACCAGGGAGGTTTTCCAATGTCTCACAAAGGCAGTGGTGGAAAAAAGTATCCAATTGTCATACTTGACTAAAAGTATAGATACCTTAATAGAAAGTTACTCAAGTAAAAGTGAAAGTCACCCAGCAAAATAGTACTTGAGTAAAAGTCTAAAAGTATTTGATTTTAAATATACTTAAGTGTCAAAAGTAAATGCAAATGCTAAAATATGCTTAAGTATCAAAAGTAGAAGTAAAAGTCATTTCAAATTCCATATATTAAGCAAAGCAGACAGCACCATTTTCTTGTTTTTAAAATGTACAGATAGCCGGGGGCACACTCCAACACTCAAGACATTATTTACAAAAGATGCATGTGTGTTTAGTGAGTCCGCTAGACTATAGGCAGTAGGGATGACCATGTGTTCTCTTGATAAGTGCGTCAATTTCACCATTTCCCTGTCCTGCTAAGCATTCAAATCCTTTCCCTTTCCCTTTCAAAATGTAACGAGTAYTTTGGGTTGTCAGGGAAAATATATGGAGTAAAAAGTACAATATTTTCTTTAGGAATGTAGTGAAGTTAAAGTAAAAGTTGTCAAAAAAATWGAAATAGTAAAGTAAAGTACAGACACCCCAAAAAACGACTTAAGTAGTACTTTAAAGTATTTTTACTTAAGTACTTTACACCACTGCACAAAGGGCACCTATTAGTAGATGGGTAAAAATGAAAAGACATTGAATATCCCTTTGAGCATGTTGAATGTATTAAGTACACTTTGGATGGTGTATCAATTCACCCAGTCATTACAAAGATACAGGCACCCTTCCTAACTCACCATAATTTGCAAATAAATTCATTAAAAATCCTACAATGTGATTTTCTGGATTTTTTTTYCTCATTTTGTCTGTCATAGTTGAAGTGTACCTATGATGAAAATTACAGGCCTCTCTCATCTTTTTAAGTGGGAGAACTTGCACAATTGGTGGCTGACTAAATACTTTTTTGCCCCACTGTACATGTAGGTAGAGTTAAAGTGACTATGCATAGATAATAAACAGAGAGTAGTAGCAGCGTAAAAGAGGGGGCGGGGGACAATGCAAACAGTCTGTGTAGCCATTTGATTAGCTGTTCATGTGTCTTATGGCTTAGGGGTAGAAGCTGATAAGAAGCCTTTTGGACCTAGACTTGTCACTCCGGTACCACTTGCTGTGCAGTAGCAGAGAGAATAGTCTATCACCGGGGTGGCTGGAGTCTTTAACAATGTTTAGGCCTTCCTCTGACACCGCCTGGTATAGAGGTCCTGGATGGCAGGAAGCTTGGCCCCAGTGATGTACTGGGACGTACGCATTACCCTATGTAGTGCCTTGCGGTCGGAGGCCGAGCAGTTGCCATACCAGGCAGTGATGCAACCCGTCAGGATGCTCTCGATGGTGCAGCTGTAAAACCTTTTRAGGATCTGAGGACCCATGCCAAGTATTTTCAGTCTCCTGAGRGGGAATAGGTTTTGTCGTGGCCTCATCATGACTGTCTTGGTGTGTTAGGACCGTAATAGTTTGTTGGTGATGTGGACACCATGGAACTTGAACCTCTCAAYCTGCTCCACTGCTCCACTCCACTCCATTGATGAGAATGGGGGCGTGCTCGGTCCTCCTTTTTCTGTAGTCCACAATCATCTCCTWTGTCTTGATCACGTTGAGGTAGAGGTTGTTGTCCTGGCACCACACTGCCAGGTCTCTGACCTCCTCCCTATAGGCTGTCTCATCGTTGTTGGTGATCAGGCCTACCACTGTTGTGTTATCGGCAAACTTAATGATGGTGTTAGAGTTATGCCATGCAGTCATGAGTGAACAGAGAGTACAGGAGGGGACTGAGCACGCACCCCTGAGGGGCCCCCGTGTTGAGGATCAGCGTGGCGGATGTGTTGTTACCTACCCTCACCACCTGGGGGCGGTCCGTCAGGAAGTCCAGGATGCAGTTGCAAGGGAGGTGTTTAGTCCCAGGATCCTTAGCTTAGTGATGAGCTTTGAGGACACTATGGTGTTGAACGCTGAGCTGTAGTCAATGAATAGCATTCTCACATAGGTGTTCCTTTTGTCCAGGTGTGAAAGAGCAGTGTGGATTGCAATAGAGATTGCATCATCTGTGGTTCTGTTAGGCCGGTATGCAAATTGGAGTGGGTCTAGGGTTTCTGGGATAATGGTGTTGATGTGAGCCATGACCAGCCTTTCAAAGCGCTTCATGGCTACAGACGTGAGTGCTACGGGTCGGTAGTCATTTAGGCAGGTTGCCTTAGTGTTCTTGGGCACAGGGCCTATGGTGGTCTGCTTGAAACATGTTGGTATTACAGACTCAGACAGGSAGAGGTTGAAAATGTCAGTGAAGACACTTGCCTGTTGGTCAGCACATACTCAGGGTACACGTCCTGGTAATGCGTCTGGCCCTGCGGCCTTGTGAATACTCACATTGGCTACGGAGAGTGTGATCACTCGTCCGGAACAGCTGATGCTCTCATGCATGTTTCAGTGTTGCTTGCCTTGAAGCGAGCATAGAAGTCATTTAGATTGTCTGGTAGGCTTGTGTCACTGGGCAGCTCGCGGCTGTGCTTCCCTTTGTAGTCTGTAATAGTTTGCAAGCCCTGCCACATCCGACAAGCGTCTGAGTCGGTGTAGTACGATTAAATCTTAGTCCTGTATTGATGCTTTGCCTGTTTGATGGTTCGTCGGAGGGCATCGTGGGATTTCTTATAATCTTCCGGGTTAGAGTCCCACTCCTTGAAAGCGGCAGCTCTACCCTTTAGCTCAGTGCGGATGTTGCCTGTAATGCATGGCTTCTGGTTGGGGTATGTACGTACAGTCACTGTGGGGAYGAGGTCATTGATACACTTATTGATGAAGCCAGTGACTGATGTGGTGTACTCCTGAATGCCATCGGAAGAATCCCGGAACATATTCCAGTCTGTGCTAGCAAAACAGTCCTGTAGCTTAGCATCTGCGTCATCTGACCACTTCTTTATTGACCTAGTCACTGGTGCTTCCTGCTTCACTATTTGCTTGTAAGCAGGAATCAGGAGGATAGAATTATGGTCAGATGACCATATAGATATAGATGAAAACGCTCTTGGTAAATAGTGTGGTCTACAGCTTTTCATGAGATACTCTACCTCAGGCGTTGGTAGGATATACGTGATCGTAGTTCATCTATTTTATATACGTTGGCGAATAGGACTAATGGTAAAGGCAGATTACCCACTCGCCATCGGATCCTTCCAAGGCACCCCGACCTACATCCCMAAYATCTCTGTCTTTCTCCTGCGAATGATGGGGATGAGGGCCTTGTCTGGTGTCTGAAGTAAATCCGTTGCGTCCGACTCGTTAAAGAAAAAATCTTCCAGTACGAGGTGAGTAATTGCTGTCCTGATATCTAGAAGCTCTTTTCGGTCATAAGAGACGGTGGCAGAAATATGAGGTAAAAAATAAGTAACAAATAACGCGTGAAAACATACACAATAACACAATTGKTTAGGAGACCGAAAAACGGCAGCCATCTCCTCTGGCGCCATTGTCATACTAGGGGTTGAAATACTTTCTGAAGGCACTGTATAGAGCATCAGGATCTAACAGTTTATACACACAGGACATGTCAGAAGTGGCGTCTTTCTTTTTTTTAAGAGGTAATGTTTAGCAAGTACTACTCCCTCTGGCTTGAGAGGAATATTATACGTTTCTCTTCTGTGGGCCTCCCCTCTCTCTGTTCTCTCTCTTCCTTGATTTCTGAAGATGGATCTCCTATTATTACAGAGACAGAATAGTATCAGTGCCATAACAATATGGATTATTCTGAACAGAAAAACACAGAAGCAATATGGACAACAGGCAAATCATATTTACCTGAATTTAGCTAGGTTAAATATGGGATCACTAATGCTCCATATTGATATTAGTAATTCATTCAATCTAAAGCCTGATTAACATTCAACTGTCTTAACATATCACTAACCACAATACCTGTGTTCTCTGTCACTTTAACAACAAAATTGACACACGTGCAGCCATGGAACAAACAGACGAGTTTGGCTTAGATTGTTAACATGTAAACTATATTTTGTCTCCATTGTTTATTGAAAACAAATACATGTGCACAATGACCACTTGCTGTTTCATACATCATTACAGTTGTTGGTTACTAGTAGCTAGCTAGCGAATTTTTGCCATATTTGCATTTACATGAAATCAGTTAAAACACCATAAAACAAGACTCTGTATCAATAACAAGATGAAACATGCTGAAATGAGCCACTTACAATCCCCCACATGGCAGTGTCTTGTCATTCTTGCTAGCAATCTGGCCATATAGAATCACAACAGTGACTTCTTTGTTTTCTCAATCAACCCAACAGCTAATGTCATGTTAGCCATAAGTTAGCTAGCTTCATTAGAATTGTTTTGCATATTTGGACATATTTGGATAAATTAAAAGCCCAATGAATACTCGCCTTTGTGTAATGATTTAACTCCCACCTCTTATGGGACATATATTTTGAAGGCACGTATAAATAACAACTGCATGAGGACAGACAGTGACGGACAGGCTGACACATACGTCACAGTTACAAATAGTAGCTATTTAGAAATTGCGCAACAAAAAAAAATATGCTTTTCAAAGATTTCAAAGAAACGGAAAGTAGACAATGAATGTAGGGTGTTCCAGTAAAAGTGGACATCGAAATAGTTCTTTATTGAGGTATCAGGGAAAGCTGTGTGCTTAGTGTGCAAAGAGACCATCGCTGTCTTGAAAGACTACAACTTGTCCCGACACTTCCAGACGAAGCATGCAGAGAAATATGTCTTCTGAGCAGAGGGCAAGTGCATCGAAAGAGTTGCTTTCTCAGTTGCAAAAGCAGCAAGGGCTTTTCACAAAATTGCATTCAGCAAACAACGGAATTGTGAGAGCTAGCTATGTACTGTCCCACAAAATTGCTAAACATAGCAAAACATTAATCTGAGGGTGAATTCATTAAAGAATGTTTAATTGACTTTGCAGCAATACTTTGCCCCAACAAGAAAGAGCTGTTTGAAAATGTTTCGCTGTCAAGACGAACAGTGATGAGGACATCGCAGAGAATATGGAACGACAGTTGAAAGACAATGTAAAGGATATCACCTATTTCTCCTTGGCCCTGGATGAGAGCAGTGATACACGTGACACGGCACAGTTGTTGATATTCTTACGAGGCAAAATGACTTTGGAATTACAGAGGAGTTTGCTTCAGTGCAGTCATTGAAGAGCACAATCACAGGGAGATATTTATTGGAGGAGGTTAATAAGTGTGTGGCAAAACTGGGACTGAGTTTTGAAAAGTTATTCAGTGTGACCACTGATGGGTGCCCAAACTTGACAGGAAAAAAACGTTGGCCTTTTGAAAAGAATACACGATCAAGTAGCTGAGCTGAACCCAGATCAGAAAATGATTTTCCTGCATTGCATTATTCATCAGGAGGTGCTCTGTAAATGTGTTCTGAAAATGAGCCATGTTGTGGATACAGTCACTAAAGTGGTAAACTTCATAAGAGCAAAATGTTTAAACCACAGGCAGTTTGTCTCCCTGTTGGAAGAGACAGTCAGGACATACAGATCTCCCCTGCAACACAAACGTGAGATGGCTGAGTTTGGGGAAGGTGCTTAAAAGAGTGTGGGACCTGAAGTCGGAGATTGCTGAGTTTCTGCAAACAAAAGGAAAATATGTGGATTTCACTAAACTGCAAGATAAAGAATGGTTGGCTCATTTTGCCTTCACAGTGGACATCATGGCCCTCGTGAATGAACGGTATTCCAAACTACAAGGGAAGGGCCTTTTTGCACATCAGATGTACAGCCTTGTCAAAGCCTTCAAGGGAAAATTACTACTGACCCGCCAAGTAGAAGCCAACAATCTCACCCATCTTCCGACACTACTAGTCTGTTCCCTATCAGATGACCAGCGGGAGAAGTATACATCGCTGCTGCATGCTTTGAACGGTGAGTTTTCTTGTCGTTTTGAGGATTTCAAAGTGTTGGAAAATGACATACTGTTGGTTTCCTCTCCTTTCACCTTCAATGTGGATAACGCTCCCACTGACCTGCAACTTGAGCTAATCGATCTTCAGTCTGAAGCAGTGATTAGAGAACTATTTAATTGACACTGACGAGGTACTATACATCTCTCGAACAAAACTTTACAAAGATTAGGAGTCATGCTCAGAAGATGTTTGTACTGTTTGGGTCAACCTATGTATGTGAACAGACATTTTCAGTGAAGAAATATAACAAGTCAAGTCACAGATCATTTCTTACTGACTCTCGCCTCTCATCAATCCTGCACATAGCGACGTCAGAAACTATACCTGACTTCACTGCTCTAGTCAATGCCCATCAGAGACTTCACTCCTCACACTGATTGAGTAGTTTAAATGTAATGTTGAGCTCTCTCTCCTTCTTGTGTTTTTGTGCATACCCGTTAACAAGAGTTCTGTCCGTGGTGCTGAATGCACAGTGTACTTTTCCCTCCATGTAGTTCAATGCATGTTTAATAATGAAAATACCTACCAAAAGGAGAACATGGATGTGGTTGATTTCTCTGCATGTTCAAAAAGTAAAATAAGTAACATATCAAGCTGTGATTTACATTAGATATATCTGTCAACACAGTCATACACATTATGTATAATCCTGTAACTTCCGGCTGTAACGGTTGTCGAAGTCGTTCTCCTCCTCAGACGAGRAGGAGCATTGTTCGGACCAACACGCAGCGAGGTATGTAGACATAATGATATTTAATTATAATAACGAATACGAAAATACAAGCTACAAAACAACAAACGACATCAACAGACCTGAACATGCGAACTAACATAAACACGAAGAACGCACGAACAGACTAAACAAAACGAAACAGTACCGTGTGGTGCACAAACACAGACACAGCAACAATCACCCACAAACAAACAGTGTGAACAGCCTACCTAAATATGGTTCTCAATCAGAGGAAACATAAAACACCTGTCCCTGATTGAGAACCATATCAGGCTAGTTAACATGAACCCAACATAGAAACACATAACATAGAATGCCCACCCAACTCACATCCTGACCCACTAAAACAAACAATTAACACAATAACTAGGGTCAGAACGTGACACCGGCGCCAACAGAGATGCAGTATTTTGTTTTTTTAATGTATTATTTCTTACACTGTTACCCCAGGAAATCTTAAGTCTTATTACATACAGCCGGGAGGAACTATTGGATATAAGAGCAACGTCAACTTACCAACATTATGACCAGGAATACGACTTTCCCGAAGCGGATCCTCTGTTTGGTCCACCACCCAGGACAATGGATCGGATCCCAGCAGGCGACCCAAAACAACGGCGCCGCAGAAGGGGCAGACGGAGCGGTCTTCTGGTCAGGCTCCGTAGACGGGCACATCGCTCACCGCTCCCAAGTATACTACTCGCCAATGTACAGTCTCTTGACAACAAGGTAGACGAAATACGAGCAAGGGTTGCCTTCCAAAGAGACATCAGAGATTGTAATATTCTCTGTTTCACGGAAACATGGCTCACTCAGAATACGTTATCAGAGTTGGTACAGCCACCTGGTTTCTTCACGCATCGCGCCGACAGAAACAAACATCTCTCTGGTAAGAAGGGGGGGGTGTATGCCTTATGGTTAACTAGTCGAGGTGTGATCATAACAGCATATTGGAACTCAAGTCATTTTGTTAACCTGACCTAGAATTTCTTACAATCAAATGCCGACCGCATTATCTACCAAGAGAATTCTCTTCGATTATAATCACAGTCGTGTATATCCCCTACCCCAAGCAGACACCTCGACAGCCCTGAAATAACTTCATTGGATTCTATGTAAACTGAAAACCACATATCCTGAGGCTGCATTTATTGTAGCTGGGGATTTTAACAAGGCTAATCTGAAAACAAGGCTCCCTAAATTTTATCAGCATACCGAATGTGCGACCCGGGCTGGCAAAATTCTGGATCATTGTTAATCTAACTTCCGCGGTGCATACAAAGCCCTCACTCGCCCTCCTTTCGGGAAATCTGACCACGACTCCATTTTGTTGCTCCATTTCTCCCAGCCTATAGACAGAAACTAAAACAGGAAATGCCCGTGCTCAGGTCTGTTCAATGCTGGTCTGACCAATCTGATTCCACGCTTCAAGATTGCTTCGATCACGTGGACTGGGATATGTTCTGGATAGCGTCGAACAACAACATTGACGTGTACGCTGATTGGGTGAGCGAGTTTATTAGCAAGTGCATCRGTGATGTTGTACCCACGGTGACTATTAAAACCTTCCCCAACCAGAAACCATAGATTGATGGCAGCATTCGCGCAAAACTGAAAGCGCGAACCACTGCTTTTAAATTAGGGCAAGGTGACCGGAAACATGACCGAATACAAACAGTGTAGCTAATCACTCCGCAAGGCAATCAAACAAGCTAAGCGTCAGTATAGAGACAAAGTAGAGTCGCAATTCAACGGCTCAGACATGAGAGGTATGTGGCAGGGTCTACAGTAAATCACGGACTACAAAAAGAAAACCAGCCCCATCGCGGACCCCGATGTCCCAGGCAAACAAAACAACTTCTTTTCTCGCTTTGAGGACAATACAGTGCCACCGACATGGCCCGCTACCAAAACCTGCGGCTCTCCTTCACCGCAGCCAACGTGAGTAAAACATTTAAGCGTGTTAACCCTCGCAAGGCTGCCGGCCCAGATGGCATCCCTAGCCGCGTCCTCAGAGCATGCGCAGACCAGCTGGCTGGTGTGTTTACGGACATATTCAATCAATCCCTATCCCAGTCTGCTGTAAGGTAACTGAGCTAAACGACTATCGCCCTGTAGCACTCACTTCCGTCATCATGAAGTGCTTTGAGAGACTAGTCAAGGACCATATCACCTCCACCCTACCTGACACCCTAGACCCACTCCAATTTGCTTACCGCCCCAATAGGTCCACAGACGACGCAATCACACTGCACACTGCCCTAACTAATCTGGACAAGAGGAATACCTATGTAAGAATGCTGTTCATCGACTACAGCTCAGCATTTAACACCATAGTACCCTCCAAACTCGTCAAACTCGTCAGACCCTGGGTCTCGACCCCGCCATGTGCAACTGGGTCCTGGACTTTCTGATGGGACGCCACCATGTGGTGAGGGTAGGATACAACATCTCCACCCTGCTGATCCTCAACACTGAGGCCCCACAAGGGTACGTTCTCAGCCCTCTCCTGTACTCCCTGTTCCCCCATGACTGCGTGGCCATGCACGCCTCCAACTCAATCATCAAGTTTGCAGACGACACTACAGTGGTAGGCTTGATTACCAACAACGACGAGGAGGTGAGGGCCCTCAGAGTGTGGTGTCAGGAAAAAAACTCACATTCAACGTCAACAAAACAAGTTGAGTTGATCGTGGACTTCAGGAAACATAGATGGAGCACCCCCCCATCCACATYGACGGGACAGTAGTGGAGAAGGTGGAAAGTTTTAAATTCCTCGGCGTACACATCACGGACAAACTGAAATGGTCCACCCACACAGACAGAGTGTTAAAGAAGGCGCAACAGCGCCTCTTCAACCTCAGGAGGCTGAAGAAATTCGGCTTGTCACCAAAAACACTCACAAACTTTTACAGATGCACAATCGAGAGCATCCTGTCGGGCTGTATCACCACCTGGTATGGCAACTGCTCCGCCCACAGCCGCAAGGCTCTCCAGAGGGTGGTGCGGTCTGCACAACGCATCACCGGGGGCAAACTACCTGCCCTCCAAGACACCTACACCACCTGATGTCACAGGAAGGCCAAAAAGATCATCAAGGACAACAACCACCCGAGCTACTTCCTGTTCACCCGCTATCATCCAGAAGGTGGTGTCAGTACAGGTGCACCAAAGCTGGGACCGAGAGACTGAAAAACAGCTTCTATCTCAAGGCCATCAGACTGTTAAACAGCCATCACTAACATTGAGTGGCTGCTGCCAACATACTGACTCAAATCTCTAGCCACTTTAATATTTAAAAATTGGATGTAATAAATGTATCACTAGTCACTTTAAACAATGCCACTTTATATAATGTTTAATATACGCTACATTACTTATCTCATATGTATATACTGTACTCTATACCATCTACTCTATCTTGCCTATGCCGTTCGGCCATCGCTCATCCATATATTTATATGTACATATTCTTATTCATTCCTTTACACTTGTGTGTAAAAGGTAGTTGTTGTGAAATTGTTAGATTACTTGTTAGATATTACTGCATGGGCGGAACTAGAAGCACAAGCATTTCGCTACACTCGCATTAACATCTGCTAACCATATGTATTTGACCAATAACATTTTATTTGATTTTGTAATAAGATTCTGGGCCGTAATGGCAAAAAATATATTCTAATGTGGACCTCCATGGAAAATAATTGCCCAGGCCTGTGCTAGAAGGATGTCATGTCCTGCCATTGGATGAGTGGGTGAGTGACTGACTGACTGACTTTTTCCCCTCATATCATGTTATTTTTCGGTGGCTATACACAGCTAGAGATGCAGGTGTCATTTGGTTAGCTAGCAATAACTTGAACAACTGTTATACAGTTAGCATATCTCTTGCGTTCGCAAATTCACTCTGGCTATCTACTCCGATTTCAGAGCACTCTCGTCTGACTGTGCCAGAGCGCAGAACAACTGATGAATTTACAAACGTGCAACAACTGCTGAATATGACCAGTGTCAGTAAACATTAGGCAAGAAAAGTTAGACATAGTCAAGAACGCTGTAGATAAAATGTAAACAGCCTAACCAGCTCTGCTCCGGTGAGTAAAATGGTCAGAGTGAGGTGTATGGGATCAACATCATACCAAATGTATTCGCAAATATAAATCCCCAATCCACCAATATAAATCACTTTCCACAAATGTAAATCACCAATCCACAAATGTAAATCACCAATCCACAAACGTAAATCACTTTCCACAAATGTAAATCGCTATCCACTGCAGCGTCTATTAATTGTCCAAACCCACGGCCGCTTTCTCACTCTATATTGATTGCTGTAACATTTTCACAAATGCCTTAGTATACGTAATTCCCAAACATTCTAAGAATTTATGAAAATGTGAAAATGACCAAATTGGTCGCTTGTCAGATTTTTAAATATTTTTTCAGTATCATATTCTTCCTGGGGGTGTATATGAACAGATTTTAATACATTTTCATGTTGCTAAAATGCTGTCAGTTCTACGTTAAATGCAACGATGTTTCATACACAAGTTATTTTCAAAGAGATGGCTAACAACAGCAAGCACGCTGCAATAAAAAACACAGTCCCACTCATCAGATGATGATAATTTGAAAATTAACTTATTTTTGAAAGTTATTCTTGAAAAAGGAGAAGCTAACAAATGAGCAACAACATCCTGTTTGATAACACCTGCTGCAGCCTCTGCAAACTAGCCGGCAAAAAAAGATAGCTAGCTGGACCATAGGAAAACTACTGCTCGCTGTTGCTCAGTGACTTGTTGGCCTTCAAGAAGGCAGAAGTTTCCATAAGTTTTTGTAAAGTTGAATGGTAGATGCCTTTATCTAGCTTCTGATGGCCTAGCCAATGGCTGACTTAGCTAGCTAGATTTATAGCTAGCTAGACCAGCAAAGAAAAATCCTGATTTTAAAAAAAAGAAAAGAAAAGATTAAATCTGAAAATCATTGAGAATAACAATATAAGTAAGTTATAATTATTTGTATATTATTATAATCATTATTTTATAAATCCATACTGTACATGTTGAACTCTTATTATGGTGGTGATTTGACAAAATTACAATCATGGTCTTGAATTTGACTTTTCTGGTCGCGGTCTTGACTATCTCCGACCTCTTGTCCCCCTTCTGGTCTCTTGATATTGACTCAGACTCGATTTGCTCCAGTCAACAATTTCACTAGAAAACTAGACACCAATGCGCAACCAATCCATACGTTAATGACAGGCTATACGCTAATGACAGTAGGCCTATAAGGTGACCGCAAAAACACTTTAGTAAAGCCTGTAAAACACTACAGTGAATACTATATAAATATAGTAATACTACAGCATTTATGTGGGTTATTTGTTCACCCAGGCAGTACTGACCTGTTATTGGATCTAGACTGACTCCGGCAGTCAGCACCACATTTCCTGTCATGGGGTCCAACATGGGAGACCCCACCTGGATGGGCTGGGGCAGTCGGGTGAGGGGGCACACATGCACACCTCCCAGGGGGTACACCAGCCCAGTCTGAGGGTGGATGGTCACAGCTAAAATGGGCACCAGGACGCCTGTGTCAGGGTCACACATGGGTCTCCCTAGCAGCAGTCTTTGTCCAGGGCGGAGGCCCCTCAGTTGGGTGGTCACGGGCTGGGCTGAATGGCGGGAGAGGGGGTATGGCACAAACGGCAGGAGGGGAAACTCCCACTTTCTCATATCCCCTGATAACAAGGAGCAGGACATTTTAAGTATCTACAACCTTATCTAAATCATACATTTGGATTTGAGTGAATCTAAATTATTACTATTCCTTCAAAAAGTGAAAGAGTGTGAATTGTTTGTATGTGAACTTATTGTACGTAAACTTACAAAGTTAAAGTGCATTACGAAGTCGTCATGCATGTACTATCGATCTCTAGTTGTGGTTACCACACAGCGCTCTTGACTCACCTGTACATGAGTCTGTTGTGAAGACTAGGGTAGAGCTGGCTGGGTAATAGCCCACGTTGCCAGCTACGGGCAGCAGTCTGCCAGTCTGAGGGTGGAGGAAGAAGTCAGGGGGCACTGGCATACTGTGCCCGCTGGCCAGGAGCATGTGGGTGTGGGGTTTCGGTAGTATGAGACCTGTGATAGAGTCTGTATGGACCGCTCCACAGGCACGCACCGACCCGTCAGGGGCTGGAAGAAATGAAGTTGGAGAAGGATTTGATCCACCTCATAGGAAGCAGTATRTCAAACATTATAACAATATTTCAGTAAATCCGACTTAAGTCTCTTACCACAGCCAATGTGTCTATGAAGCAAAATTAATCTGACTGGAACGTAGGCTGATTTACATGATATATTGTCCCTTTTGTCCCATTGACAAATACATAACATCTTTCTACCACAAGGTGGTGTCATTTCACTCGCTACAGCTTTGGAGTGAACGCAACACAAATCAGGGTGACTCCTGTGTGTAACTACTATTTATTTATCTTCATTCATATAAAATATGTATTTCTCTGAACTTCTCAAATTTAGCAGGGACAGATAATAGAGCCTAGAGTATAACCTATTATCTGTCTAGGGACAGATAATAGATTCTAGAACGACTGTTTATTGCAGTTGTGTGCCTGTACTGTAAGATACTGTAACCGTTATTTAATGATTACGCCTTCGGTTTCAAGCCTGGTGCAGTATGGTAAGAGGTCTCACCTATGATGTCCTCCTTGCTAAGGACTGCGCCAGTGTCGGGACACAGAAGCTTCGCCCCTGTGCCCTCTCCCAGGGTCGCCCATGCCCCCTGCCGCTGGCACTCCCCCGACACCTGCTCTGCCATCTCAGATGCCAGTGACGCCACCCTCTGAACAGCACTGTATTAAAGATCATAGGGCCCAGAGTTTTTTTTCTGGTCAGGTCACATTGTCAGGCATTGGGAAAACTCAAGGTTCTAACTGTGTACCACAACGCTCTCATCACAAAGCATAGCAAGGTCTATCTAACTTGGCTGTATAGCTCCTGTTCTCAAGGGCTGCTGTATTCCTGATGGTTTTCATTTCTCCATTGTTGTTAATTGGTMATAATATAACTGCTGTTAAAGGCAAGGATAAACAAACTCATGGACCCTGGGACTGAACCCCTCCCTCTGCAACTGGATCCTGTACTTCCTGGCAGGCCGGCTCCTGGTGGTAAGGGTAGGCAACAACTTTTCCTCCACGCTGACCCTCAACACTAGGGCTCCTCGGGTGTGTGCTTAGTCCCCTCCTGTACTCCCTGTTCTCCCACGACTGCATGGCTTCGCATGACTCAAACACCATCATCAAGTTTGCTGATGACACAGCGGTGGTAGGCCTGATCACCGACGGCGATGAGTCAGCCTACAGGGAGGAGGTCAGAGACTTAGCAGTGTGGTGCCAGGACAACAACCTCTCCCTCAATGTCAGTAAGACCAAGGAKCTGATTGTGGACTATAGGAGAAAGAGGGGAGAGCGTGCGTATCCACATCGACAGGGTTGTTGTTGAGCAAATCAAGAGCTTCAAGTTCCTTGGCGTCCACATCATTAAGGACTTAACATGGACCACACACACCCACACAGTCGTGAAGAGGACACGGCAGCTCCTCTTCCCCCCCCCCCAGAAGGCTGAAAAGATTTGGCATGGGCCCTCAGATCCTCAAATGTCTACAGCTGCACCATCGAGAGCATCTTGACTGGCTGCATCACCGCTTGGTATGGCAATTTCACCACTCTTGACAGCAAAGTGCTACAAAGGGTGGTGCGGACAGCTCAGTACATCACTGGGGCTGAGCTCCCTGCCATCCAGGACCTCTATATTAGGCAGTTTCAGAGGAAGGCCTGAAAAAATGCCACCCAAGCCTTACACTGTTCACTCTGCTACAATCCGACAAACAAGCCATAAGACTTCTTAAAAGCCAGACTGCTAAATCGTCAATTAATGGTACACAAACTATCTGCACTGACCCTACTCACACTCACTAGACATGATATACACATACAAACTCACTCACATACACAACACTGTCACTCCCACACAAAACCCTGACACATTCACAAACACTACATACGCACACATAACACATATGCATACCGACACAGCACACACACGCATACTCACACACTTTCACAATAATMATTTGCTGTTGCTACTCTGTTCTTTATTTTACAAGTATTATCCATTCGGATGCCTAGTCACTTTACCCTGCCTTCATGTACATATCTACCTCAAATACCTCGTACTGCTGCTCATTGATCTGGTACTGGTACTCCGTGTATATACAGTACCAGTCAAAAGTTTGGACACACCTACTCATTCAAGGGTTTTTCTKTATATTTTTACTATTTTCAGCATTGTAGAATAATAGTGAAGACATCAAAACTAGGAAATAACACATATGGAAGGAATCATGTAGTAAACAACAAAGTGTTAAACAAATCAAAATAYATTGTATATTTGAGATTAAACAAAGTAGTCACCCCTTGCCTTGATGATAGCTTTGCACATTCTTGGCATTCTCTCAACCATCTTCACTTGGAATGCTTTTCCAACAGTCTTGAAGGAGTTCCCACATATGCTGAGCAATTGTTGGTTGCTTTTCCTTCACTCTGCGGTCCAACTCATCCCAAACATTTCAAGTCTCTTCTTCATATTGGTGTCCTTTAGTGGTGGTTTCTTTGCAGCAATTCGACCATGAAGGCCTGATTCATGCAGTCTCCTCTGAATAGTTGATGTTGAGATGTGTCTGTTACTTGAACTCAAGCATTTATTTGGGCTGCAATTTCTGAGGCTGGTAACTCTAATGAACTTATCCTCTAAAGCAGAGGTTACTCTGGGTCTTCCTTTCCTGTGGCGGTCCTCATGAGAGCCAGTTTCATCATAGCACTTGATGGTTTTTGCGACTGCACTTGAAGAAACTTTCAAAGCTCTTGACATTTTCCGCATTGACTGACCTTCATGTCTTAAAGTAATGATGGACTGTCGTTTCTCTTTGCTTCTTTGAGCTGTTCTTTCCATAATATGGACTTGGTATTTTACCAAATAGGGCTATCTTCTGTATACCACCCCATACCTTGTCAAAACACAAATGATTGGCTCAAAAGCATTAAGAAGGAAAGAAATTCCACAAATGTACTTTTAACAAGGCACACCTGTTAATTGAAATGCATTCCAGGTGACGACCTCATGAAGCTGGTTGAGAGAATGCCAAGAGTGAGCAAAGCTGTCATCAAGGCAAAGGGTGGCTACTTTGAAGAATCTCAAATATAAAAAATATTTAGATTTGTTTAACACTTTTTTAGTTACTACATGATTCCATATGTGTTATTTCATAGTTTTAATGTCTTCACTATTATTCTACAATGTAGAAAATAGTTTTAAAAAATAAGAAAAACCCTTGAATGAGTAGGTGTGTCCAAACTTTTGACTGGTACTGTCGCTCCATTCTTGTGTATTTAAGTTTTGTTGGTTACTCTTTTTTAAATTTTGTAATATTATTTTTAAACTCTGCATCATTGGGAAAGGTTCGTAAGCAAGTGTTTCACTGTAAAGTCTACATCAGTTATATTTGACACATGTGATAATACAATTTGATTTGATTTGTTGTGCTGCCCTCCAGGAGTCAAGCTTGACACCCCTGATCTTAACAGACCAATGAGAGGTGAGTTCGTTTTTTTTATCATGTACAAGCAATTTTTGCGTCTGTATTGAAACGTATCAATAACAGAACAGCAATAATCAAATTCTTAAAATACATTTACAGAACGTCTTATTTTCTGGCCTTTGGACCTGACTTGCATATCTTAGACCAACTTTTGCTGAACTTTAAATACAAATGTCATCTAAGTGTTTTGTTGACCGAATATGAACACATATTTTCATCAGAAGAGAAATGTGTTCACTCTTTCTGGCAATAAGTAAATACTACTGCGTTATACTACTAAATTCTAAATCACGCTATCAGCGTCATACCATGTACAGTATAGGGAAATATCTAGACAATAGGGACACATGTATTATTATTWTTTTTTTACAATATTGCAGACATGTATAGAATGAAGTTGGGTTACTTCTAAGTCATCATCTCCAACATTGTGACCTGCCATTTTACAGCTTTGCTTTGGTGTGGATTGAGGCCTGTACATTCATAGAAGTTGTATTCCYGCAATACATTAACCGTTCCTTATTTCTATTGTGGATTGTGTTTCTGTGCGCCAATGGAAAATCTACAAAACTATGCACTAACCAGGCTATGTATTGAATACATGGATTTGGATAGTGATGATACCAATGAATGAATCCTGCACACAATGTGCTTGTTATTTTTTATTTTATGTGTATAAAATATGCATAAAAGGAGAGTAATTACCCATAATTCTGCACCTTTGGATAGTTGTTCTTCCAATTTTGACCAATATGATTTAGTGACTACAAAGAAAATGTGTTAATCTACTGGAATTTTTAAAGAGACAGACTCACTTTCTCTTTTGTCTGCTTGGACTCGAGAGATAAGCATGGTTGCGTTAATCTTTTTGCAGGCAGTCATGGTCTTTTGATGAATTTATTCATTTAGAAATGTTGACAGTATAATATAGTTTTGTTGAATGTATTTATGTTTTGAGTTTTGCAAAAGGCCACCGAGTTCTGTGTTTTGTAAAATGATAACATTGGTCCAAGACATGCTTGTACAGGATTGAGAAAAACTAACATTCTCATAAAAAATCCCTGGCCAATTAAAAACAGCTGTAGTTCAAAGCTCTTTCCAGAACACACAAGCATGACAGGAAGAGACAAGGGACACAGATTCAGACATTACTGTTGTGGGTGTTCATCCCAGAGAGGGTGGTCAGTGTTGTCCACTGCTTGGCCCAGTAGCCTCACACACTCCCTGAGATGGGCCCCGAAGGTCCTGTGCACCGTCTGCTGGGCCATCAGCTCCGTCCTCAAGACCCCGAGCTGACTGTCCAAGAGATGTCTGAGCTGCTGGGCCAGGGACCTGCGTCGGATCACCTCCTGCTCCACCTGGTGGTGTTTAGTGGGAGAGATGGAGGCAACAGTGGATCACAGTGGCACATGACAATGCCCTCTTATGGCAACAGGGGGATAGCATCTGGTATTGCAGTACTTTACTTACCACAATGTTAGTATAGAATGCAATGCATGTGAAACAATGAGACCTGGGTCAAATACAAGGTGCACTTGATTTAGCTTGAGGTTTACACTTCTGGGACTATTTCATTAGCTCCGTTGGTATTTGTACAGCGCAAGTATCATGTATTTGATTCAGGTCAGGGCAACACACACCTGCCTCCGCAGCCTCTCATAGCCCTCCCTGGTCTTCCCAACTGCAGACCAACCCGGCTGCAGCTGGAGCCCCTTCAGCTTGCCCATCACCCCCTGATACAGGTCCTTCACCTGCAGACACACACACAAACAAACACTGTAGAGCATAGCAAGTTTCTGTCTCCAAAACAGGGTTCACAAAGACGTGCAGGGTCCACGCTGCTCATATTACTGTACATCGTTATCGGCCCAGCTCCCCGGAGAAGTGTAATAATCCTAACCACTCTCCGATACTCTAACCACAAACAGGAAAGACCAATACGGTCAGGGCCGGCCCCAGGCATAAGCAAGATAAGTGACCACTTAGGGCACCGTGGCACTAAGGGGCCCCAGACCCCAAAATAAATGTTCAACTTACTGTTGAGTTATAAAAGCAGAATACACCAAGGTGCAATTTGGTTGTGCATAAGCATACATCCGTGTTTCTCTTGTTATGTCAGTCACTCAATTGAGCCATGTCAGCAAAACATTTCTAGATCAGTAAATTWGTTTAGCCAGCTATCTAAACTTGTACTAATCATGGTCAAATGACCAACCAGGCATGCAGGGCACTTGCGCAGGGGCCCTGACCTCCAAAGGTCGCTAGTTCAAATACCCGAGACAACAAGGTGAAAAATGTGCCGATGTGCACTTGKGCAAGGCACTTAACCCTAATTGCTCCAGGGTTGCCGTTGATAATGGCACACCTTGGCTGTAACCCCACTCTCCGAGGAATAAAGGACATGGCATAACTCGTGGGAAAATTTGTAGAATTGCAGAAAATTCTTTCAAACTACAAAAATGTATCTCCACTCTATGGCAAAATGTGTAGAATTGATGGAAATGAGCAATAAAACTGCAGATTTTTCTCTCTGCCCCATAACAAAATGAGTAGAATGCATAAAATCTTTTATAAAATTGCTAAATCTTCTCTCCAACCCATGACAAAATCTGTAGAATTGCAGCAAACTTATTTTAAAACGTCATTTTCTTCTCTCCGTTTTTAAAAGTGGGGCCACTAAAATGTTTTGCCCATGAGGTGCTTAGGGCCCCAAAAAGGCTAGGACCGGCCCTGAATATGGTAAAAAAAAAACAGGTGTAACCCAAAAAACACAAGCATTCCAATWTGTCATACAATATGAGAAGACTATACAATATGACATTGTCTCGATTTACTTGGACTTTACGTTCGGGATATTTGAGGCTTGGGAAGGTGAGAGTGAGAGGTTTGGCTTACCTATAGAAATACATGTACATACTGTATATAATGTCAAATAGCTGTGAGTTTGTGAGATCATGTTGCTCAATCTATAAAAAAAAATCTAATCCTATAGAGTTACATTATAATACTATTGTTATTCCATTTCTGCAAGGTTATACCTCTCCTCTGAGCTGGCTCAGTCTAGCGGTGACAGACACACTGTGTTTTAGTAGGATGCTGTAGAAGGTGTTCGTGCTGAAGGCCTCCAGGTCCACCTGATGCTCATAGTCCCAGAACTCATCTGCCTCCAAGCCCAGGGCTACCACAGAATTACAYAGAACACAGAATGTATAACATGAAGTATGCACTTGCAAACCAAGGGCTGTGGATTCGATTCCCGCTGGCGCCACCCATATGTAAGTCGCTTTGGATAAAAGCATTTGCTAAATCCCACTGGGAACAAACGTCAAGTCAACGTCTATTCCACGTTGGTTTAATGTGGAAACAGTGTTGATTCAACCAGTGTGTGCCCAATGGGATGGCATATACTGTATATATATATATGAGGGCTACAAAGATAAATATTCAACAAGGGAGGTTATCCTGAATAGGTATTTTGTTTTATTAGCTTATTACTACTAATAAGCCGAATCTTAACTTGAGATCCATGCTCTTAACTCAAATTTAGTCTCAAACTGATGTCCATGAATGATATACATGAAAGTCGGAGTTACGTGCACAGCTCTCCAGTTAGGTTTTGGCCCACTGTGACTAACTGATATCTGTATTCAGAGGCATGTGTTCATGAGTGTCAGAGGAAGCCAGGCTTTAGTGTATCACACTTTTCATTCAATTCGCAAGAGGATGAATGAAGCTCACCTGAAGCACCGCTACAGTGCGTCATATTTTACCTGGAACACGGCAGCTGAACTGAACTTCTTCCTCCACTCCTCATTCAATCCCGTGAGGCTACAATATATGTCGAGTTTACCCGGGAAGCTGTGAAGCGCTGGGGAAGCTGTGAGTGTGAAGCCAGCTGTAGACTATTGCAAGATTGTGTTCATGAGTCTTTTATTAAATGCATATGTTTGCTGCTTTTCATTAAATCACGTATGGCTACAAATATTATATATACATTCCTTTATATGGGCACATTGTAGCCTAGGCCTATATACATTAGTTCATATGGGCAGAATGTTGTACTGAGTTACAGTTCATAGAAGAAAATCTGTCAATTGAAATAAATAAATTAGGCCCTAATCTATGGATTTCACATGACCGGGCTGGGGCGCAGCCAATGGGTGTACCTGTGAGAGCATAGGCCCACCCACTTGGGAACCAGGCTCACCCACTGGGGAGCCAGACCCAGCCAATTGGAATGAGTTTTTCCCCACAAAAGGGCTTTATTACAGACAGAAATACTCCTCAGCCCCCCCCCCCCCCACCTTCTCAGACAATCCAGCAGGGAAAAAAGCCAGATGTGGAAATCCTGGGCTGGCGTGGTTACACGTGGTCTGCGGTTTTGAGGCCGGTTGGATGTGCTGCCAAATTCTCTAAAATTATGAATTATGTTAAAGGCGGCTTATGGTAGAGAAATTAACATTCAATTATCTGGCAACAGCTCTGGTGGACATTCCTGCAGTCAGCATGCCAATTGCACCCTCCCTCAAAACCTGAGACATCTGTGGCACTGTTGTGTGACAAAACTGCACATTTTAAATGGACTTTTATTGTCCCCAGCACAAGGCGCACCTGTGTAATGATCATGCTGTTTAATCAGCTTCTTGATATGCCACACCTGTCAGGTGGATGGATTATCTTGGCAAAGGAGAAATGCTCATTAACAGGGATGTAAACAAATGTGTGCACAAATTTGAGAGAAATAAGCTTTTTGTGCATATGGAACATTTCTGGGATCTTTTCTTTCAGCTCATGAAGCATGGGACCAACACTTTAAATACTGATTTCAAAACAAAATGGACTACATTCTCATTCATATTATCAAGACTTGAGGTGAGTATCAAAATAGTTTTAAGATGACCTTGCCTTCAAGTTGAACCTCGGGTAGATCTTGATAGAATAATAGCCTGTGGAGTCAACTCAAAATCTGGTATTCTGTATTTTTTTTTAAATAGACTACATTTTCCATATCATAATGAGACTAAATGAAACAACAGTAGCCAAATGGATTTGGTTATGTTTTCTTATATTAAATGGACATATTAGACTTCAAATTTAGGGGGACATATAGACATTTTACATAAACATTGTATTTCTGTGGCTTGAATTTCATAATTTTTGTTTTCAGACGTTTTCCTTTGGTAGGCTTACCCATGTGTCTCTCCTCACTCGGAAAGCCTGCTCACTGATGTCGATACCAAAGCTGTTAATTGTGACTTGATTCAATTTGAATGATGTGAACAATGATAATGAGGACGATGGTGAGAGCCCAGTACACTCTTAGGAAAAAAAGGTGCCATCTGTAGAACCAAAAAGGATTCTTCAGGCTGTCCCCATAGGAAAACCCTTTGAAGAACCCATTTTGGTTCCAGGTAGAACCCTTTTGGGTTCCATGTAGAACCGTTTCCAGAGGGTTCTACATGGAACCCAAAATAGTTCTACCTGGAACCAAAACGCGTTCTGCGTCAGAACCATTTTGGAACCCTTTTTTCTAAGAGTGTATAGCCTAACTCTTTMATCATAGCCTATTGTTACTTTCTGTCTCTAAAATCACAATGTTTCAGTTTCTATAGTCATGAGACAGTATTTTTTAATTGAAACGTCCAAATGTCGGCCTTTTACAGATACATTGTTTTCACATGGAATGTTCTATTTTCATAAMTGATAAAAATGTGTTCTACTATAGCCTATAGATAATATTCTACTATAGCCGATAGATAATATTCTGCCCATATGAACACATTTATTTTAGGCCATGAAAATTAGCAAACAGACAGAACATTGTTTTGCATTCAGGCAATAGGCTACAAGGAAACTCAACATATCTCGACAGACGTTGAGTGCGCAAAGGGGTCTTTGCACTGTGTAGTACCTTCCACAAATCTAGGCCTATTTGATGCTGTCTGGTATGACGTTTCTGCCCATAGTATTGAATGCTAGGGAAGCCATTGAACTCAAGGGAAGCCAGCGAGCATTTGGCCTCCCTTGATAAAATAAAGTAAAAAATAAAAGCTAATCTGACTGACCTCAACTGTGAACGGTCCTGGCACACCAAAAAAAGGGTCAAGGGAAGCCAGTTTGGATTTGGCTTCACACAATTCACATCACATCGAGAGCAAAACATCAAAATACAGAAAAAACTAGAATTGTTGCATCTCATTGTGTTGTTGTCCTCTGGAGGCTAGCTAACTAGCTAAAACTGTCCCTTTCATAACTTAGGGATTTGGACTTGTGGGTTTTACTTAATTCTCCATACTGGCCAATGATTTTATTGGTGATTCTGATCCAACCATAAAGTCATCCTTTGTGCCCCTRGCCTGAGAGGATAGAAGTTCAATATGTAGCTAGTTGTAGTAGGCTAATGTTAACAAGCTAACGTTGCCCATGAAAGGAAGTTAGTCTAGCGAGCAAGCATTTTAGCCAGGTAGCCTAGGATAACAAAAACTAAAAACTAAAAGCGTATTGTATGACY
The DNA here is from genome assembly GCF_002910315.2 of Salvelinus sp. IW2-2015. Lineage (NCBI taxonomy): Eukaryota > Metazoa > Chordata > Actinopteri > Salmoniformes > Salmonidae > Salvelinus > Salvelinus sp. IW2-2015. The sequence continues at coordinate 3,896,013 of NC_036862.1, read as the reverse complement.
GAGTTATAGACTGTTTCGTCTCATGGAAGAGAGGGGGATGGCATTGGCGTTTCTACAAACTGGGTGAGTCAACATGTTTTTTTCTACTTGCACGCAAGCACGCGTACACAGAGAAATCAGAACCATGGACAGCCAAATCATATTTAGCTTTTGTTGATTGGACTAAATTGTTTTTGGTATCTTCTAGTTGTCACTGTATTAGACTAAGCATAGGTGAYTTGATGATGTTGAAATAATGAAGTTGAAATGGTGCTGGAATAGTGGAGGCAGCTCCTGTTTCCTTGCGACTTACGGTAACTCTCTGTGGTTCTAAATTAATAGTTGTTTAGTAGTCCGAAAATGTCGGAAACATTACCTTGCCTGACTATGCTGTGGGTAATGTAACTGTTTGTTACATGTAATTTGCTTTGTGGACAGAGGTTTCTCTCTGGTTTTGTGATGAAGCAAAGTTGTGGTTGAATTTATTCTGCCACTGTGTCTTCTTATTGTCTCGACCTTAGGCCTATATATCACGGTAGCAAGGCATAAGAACTACCTACCTATCTTTCCAATTTAGTCCTACCGTACATACCTACATGTACGCTACGGTCACAAGACGCAGGCCTCCTTATTGGCTCTTGCTTAGAATTTCTAAGCAAGAGCCAGGGTTTCTCCTATAGAGCTCCATTTTTATGGAATGGTCTGCCTACCCATGTGAGAGACGCAGACTCGGTCCCAACTTTTAAGTCTTTATTGAAGACTCATCTCTTCAGTAGGTCCTATGATTGAGTTAAGTCTGGCCCAGGAGTGTGAAGGTGAACGGAAAGGCACTGGAGCAATGAACTGCCCTTGCTGTCTCTACCTGGCCGGTTCCCCTCTCTCCACTGGGATTCTCTGCCTCAAACCCTATTACAGGGGCTGAGTCACTGGCTTACTGGTGCTCTTCCATGCCKTCCCTAGGAGGGGTGCGTCACTTGAGTGGGTTGAGTCACTGACGTGATCTTCTTGTCCGGGTTGGCGCCCCCCTTGGGTTGTGCCGTGGGGGAGATCTTCGTGGGCTATACTAGGCCTTGTCTCAGGATGGTAAGTTGGTGGTTGAAGATATCCCTCTAGTAGTGTGGGGGCTGTGCTTTGGCAAAGTGGGTGGGGTTATATCCTGCCTGTTTGGCCCTGTCCGGGGGTGTCGTTGGACGGGGCCAGAGTGTCTCCCGACCCCTCCTGCCTCAACCTCCAGTATTTATGCTGCTATAGTTTATGTGTCGGGGGGCTAGGGTCAGTCTGTTATATCTGGAGTATTTCTCCTGTCTTATCCGGTGTCCTGTGTGAATTTAATTATGCTCTCTCTAATTCTCTCTCTTTTTCTCTCTCTCTCGGAGGACCTGAGACCTAGGACCATGCCTGAGGACTACCTGGCCTGATGACTCCTTGCGGTCACCAGTCCACCTGGTTGTGCTGCTGCTCCAGTTTCAACTGTTCTGTGGCTATGGAACTCTGACCTGTTCACCGGACGTGCTACCTGTCCCAGACCTGCTGTTTTCAACTCTCTAGAGACAGCAGGAGTGGTAGAGATACTCTGAATGATCGGCTATGAAAAGCCAACTGACATTTACTCCTGAGGTGCTGACCTGTTGCACCCTCTACAACCACTGTGATTATTATTATTTGACCCTGCTCGTCATCTATGAACATTTGAACATCTTGGCCATGTTCTGTTATAATCTCCACCCGGCACAGCCAGAAGAGGACTGGCCACCCCTCATAGCCTGGTTCCTCTCTAGGTTTCTTCCTAGGTTCTGGCCTTTCTAGGGAGTTTTTCCTAGCCACCGTGCTTCTACACCTGCATTGCTTGCTGTTTGGGGTTTTAGGCTGGGTTTCTGTGCAGCACTTTGAGATATCAGCTGATGTAAGAAGGGCTTTATAAATAAATTGGATTGATTGGTTGATTGATAGAACGAACAGGTTATACAGCAAACAATGCGATTATCACAACACATAGGTTGTAATGTGGCTTTTTTCTGGCTTGTCTTCCCCAGTGATTTTACCCACACTACTGATATTGCTGTAACATTGTGTCCCTATTGTACTGTCTTGCACTGATTGTCCTGTCTATGATATCATTGGTTCACATAAAACAAGTTTCCCATTCTATATTRTGCTGAATCAGCTACTGGGCATATTTTTCTGTATACTGGTCTTGTTCTTACACCACTGCAGTGATTTCGTTGCAATGTAAATTGAAAAAATATATATTGCCAAAATATAAATATAACAAATCTAAGCGTATTTGGGCTGATTGTCCAACTTGATCAAGATTGTTTCAGTTGTAGTATGTGTGGCTGTTGATATTGCGTGAGCATTCACGTGAATGGTGGTATTTTGCAAGCACCACACCAGTGTGATTGGTTGTGGCTTTTGGGTGTCTAAGGGTCAGTCTCCCTTATGTGTAAACAGGGTTGTGTAAGGTAGTAAAGGGTACAGGTGTGAGCTGTTATACTATGGTCCGGTTCCTGGGAATGTTGTATAATAAGGTGGTTGGGTAGCTTGCTTGCACATGGGCTATGGTGGGTGAAGAGTGAGTGGGAATGAGGAGGATATATTATACTGTACCGGGCTGTACAGAGGCCTCTGTCATCCTGGCCTGGAGGTTTCTGTGGTACTTCTTTAATGTCGTCACCCTGGAACCCTTTGAGGAGTAGTCTTCCATGGGGTACTGGAGCTGGAGTGTACGGTACTGGGCTCTGGTGGCCATTTTCTCTGGCCAGCCATACTCCCGAAACAAGATCTACACATGGGAATACAAATCTGTCTGACTTGTGTGTAAAAACAGAATTGTGTGTACAATGTGCGTGACCTTTGCTCCACTAGAATCRAAAAGGTAGTCAACAGCAGCCCGAGAGGCTTGTAGGAAGTCGAAACAAAAAAGCAAGTGAATTTGTCACCTGCTACAGAATGTCATCAATACAATAGAACAGTGAATACTCAGTGTCCTTGTACCTCCATTCTGGCTGCAATCAACAGATCCCAATCATAATAATCCATAACATTCAGTATCAAGGTCTAGTGACCATCAACCCGCACCTTGAGTGTCACAAATAGAACACTGAAAATCATGTGCAATACAGAAAGGAAAAATACACTGGTGGAAAAGGTTCCCAAATGTCATACCTGAGTAAAAGTAAAAGATACCTTAATAGAAAAATACTCAAGTTAAAGTGAAAGTCATCCATTAAAAGAATACTTCAAATTGCTTATATTAAGCAAACCAGACGGCACAAGTTTCTTGTTCTTATTTTATTTTATGGATAGCCAGGGGCACACTACAACACGCAGACATAATTTACAAACAAAGCATTTGTGTTTAGTGAGTTCACCAGATCAGAGGCAGTAGGGATGACTAAGGATGTTCTCTTGATAAGTGTGTGAATTTGGCCATTTTCCTGTCCTACTAAACAGTCAAAATGTATTGAATACTTTTGGGTGTCAGGGAAAATGTATGGAGTAAAAAGTACATTATTTTCATTAGGAATGTAGTGAAGTAAAAGTAAAAGTTGTCAAAAATATAAAAGTACACATACCCCCAAAAAACGACTTAAGTAGTACTTTAAAGTATTTTTACTTTAAGTACTTTCCACCACTGCCCCACAGCAACCATTTTGACTATATGATCCCACACAGCTACACAGATGCACTTTCATGCTTGGTTTAGGACTGCATATACTGTATAAGCTTATAGAGTCTCTAATTGATGTATAGAACAGTATTAAAATGATCAGTTTGGGCTTAGATACAAGCATCATGAAAGCTATAACACAATACATTAATCTGACTTTGTGAAAATCTGTTTTTTGAACCTACCTTGCTTACCACTTTTCTTTCTTTTTTTATTMCTAAATATTTGGTCACATGATTCATTTTATGTATAGTTTCCTAGAAAGAAGGGGTGACTCAACTAACCCTTTGGCTCGACTGACCCCAATCTCCACTACGTTCTTAACTGTTACACATATGCATATTCTAAACGGAAATTTCCCCATTATACTTGCCAATAATGTTTATTGACGTGTGTGTGCGCTTGCAATCAAGGCATGCCTGTGAGGACGCATATGTGTGTGCCTGTCAACGCCAAGAAGTGCTCTCACCAGCAGTGTCACACACAGGCTGAGGATGACCACAGCACCAAGCAGCAGTCCTCCTGTCACCAACCAGTCAGGGCGTAGAAGCAGGTGTCGTCTCTTGGCGATGCCCATCCTTGTCAGATGATGGGGGACAGTGGGGAAGAACGGTCCAGCCTCATAGCACTGTCCACCTGCTGGCATTACCCTCACATACTGTAAGAGGAGCACGTGAGCATATTGGCTTTAGATATTGGGAAGGCTTATGGATTTCACTTTTATCCGTTTAAAGTTACTGCATAACACACTTTAAAAAATGAAGAGGAGCAGGGCATTACTATACAACTATTGCATCTTTCACCCATTTTGTTCATTAGGTATGGACCTCTAAGGCTCTGTACGAGCAAACAGGGTAATACCATGTGTTTGTATTGATGGTCACTGAGTTTGAAGGCGTACACCCCAGGTTGAGTGAAGACCAAGGAGAAGAGTGTCGGTGGAGTCCTGGCCAGTGTCAGGTCCTCAGCCAGCAGCCTCAGAGAACCCCAGTCAAAGTCACGGTTGGTATTGTACAGGTTCTCTCTGGACAACAAGACAGGAAGCAGTAAAAAAAGGATAAAGAAAATACTGCTCATAGAAAGATACCCACGCAAAGGCCAAAATAATTGTTGCAGATGGTGGCTTTTCCATACTGCACTTTCAGAAGTGCGTTGGATTTGCAACAGCACCCTGTCTCAGATGAAGAGGTTTGACATTTTATTTGTAAAAATCTTCAAGTCCTATGCAAATAAAAAACACATTTCTGAGAGCGAAGTGTAGAAAATCCACTATCAGGAGCAGTTTGATTGACTTACACATCATACTGAGGGTAGTGTTGTCTGGTGACAGTGAAGAGCAGTGTGTCCCCTAGGTGTAGACATGCAGTGGGGTTCAGAATCCCCACAGAGCTGGAGTTTATGGTTCCTCCCCAGATGGTCGATCTGCTGGACCAATCAGACCCAGCCCCTCCTTCCTCTCTGACACCAGAGTCACCTGGTTGAAAATAGTCATGGAGGGATGGATGGATGGTTGAATTAATGAATTAACAAATTAACAAAAGAACAAAGAAACAAACGGAGGAATGGATAGATGGATGGATGGATTAACGAATGAATCACAGAGAGAATATTTTATCAGTAAGTGTGTTGGGACAGTAAAATTAGGATAACATTTACAGTGCCATGAAAAAGTATTTGCCCCCTTTATTATTTTCTCTTATTTTGCATATTTTTTTATACTGAATGTTATCAGATCTTCAACCAAAACCTAATATTAGATAAAGGGAACCTGACTTTACAAATAACAAAAACGATGCCTGGCAAAAACCAAACACTGCATTCCACAGTAAGAACCTTATACCAACGGTCAAGCATGGKGGTGGTAGTGTGATGGTTTGGAGATGCTTTGCTGCCTCAGGACCTGCACGACTTGCCTTAATAGAAGGAACCATGAATTCTGCACCAGAGAAATCTACAGRAGAATGTCGGGCCATCCATCTGTGAGCTGAAGCTGAAATGTAGCTGGGTCATGCAGCAAGACAATGATCCCAAAACGCACAATCAAGTCTACATGAAAATGGCTAAAAAGCAGCAAATTTGAAGTTTTGGAACGGCCTAGTCAAAGTCCAGACTTAATCCCAATTGAGATGTTGTGACTTGAAACGAGCAGTTCATGCTTGAAAACTCACAAATGTCACTGAGTTAAAGCAGTTCTGCCTGGAGAAGTGGGCCAAAATTCCTCCACAGCRATGTGATAGACTGATCAACAACTACAGGAAGCGTTTGGTTGGAGTCACTGCAGCTATAGGTGACACAACCAATTATTGAGTGTAAGGGGGCAAATACTTTTTCAAACCGGGGCATTGGGTGTTGCATAACTTTGTTCATGAAATAAATGAAATKAGTATGTAACTGTTGTGTTATTTGTTCACTCAGGTTCCCTTTATCTAATATTAGGTTTTGGTTGAAGATCTGACAACATTCATTATAAAAAATACGCAAAAGTAGGGAAAATACTTTTTCACAGCACTGTAGGTKTTGAATCATTCTTTGATGATAGGTAACCTGTAGAGATGTGCGTTCCCACGCTTTTCTCTGGAAATAGCTTCTGAATCGCCGCTGGGATGTCATTGAGGAGACCAAGGAACCCTGCATCTTTTTTTTTTAAAGCAGACACACACACAAAGACAGTCATTGTTATTATTGGTCCTACCATGTATTAAGGGCCTATTGTAACTGGTCGCACGCTGTATCTGAGGAGCTCACCATTTGTCTGCACTGTGTACACAGGAAGGGAGACATTGTGGCGACCGTCACACTGCAAGGTCCCCTGGGAGTCCCAGCGTTTGAACACGGTCTCCAGCAGCACACTCCCGGAGACACTCACCTGTTAGAGAACACACAGGGCCGTTTACTGATAACTATGTCAGGTTGTTACTCTATGTGGCTGTCTATGATGTCCAAGCATATGATATCCAAGTATGTGATTTCCAAGTTTATTCAGTGCATCTTCTGTGGTTGTACAAGCTACGTTTTAACTCAAGCTAGTGTACTGTATACCTATCACTTTTTCAATAAAATGGTCCTATGGATGTTGGTTGGAGTTAAGGGGACAGGATCAAGTGTTTGTAATTGAAGAGTTTCATTCCAAAATGCTATATATCCATGTTCAGAAATGTTGGTAAATTAGCTTTTATTGTTTAAAGAAATTATGAAAGAGATCAGTGTGTTTTTTCACTATCTAATCATGGCATGGGGTTGTTCAATGACAGACATCGCTTGATGGTTTAATTTCAGAGAGACAAATAATCGTACGTGTGTGTGTATCAAATCCACATTTTTATTGGTTGCATACAGTGTGTGTGTGTGTGCGTGGTGCCTTGTGTGAGTATGTGCGCATAATGGGTCTGCCATGCAACTCTTTCCTACACATGCTCAAGACATCATGGCTTACCTGGCCTTCAGAGTTGCTAAATACCAGCTGCAAGTCTACAGCAGCACACACTAAATGCATTGCCAGCTTTGGCCTGCTCCTACACCARCCCCCACACACAGCTCTCTCTGGGGGTTCCCTGCACAGACACAGGCCCAGAGCTCCATCAAAGCCCTGGTAGTCCCCTGGAGAGAGACACACCTGGGAGAGGAAGAGAGGAACACTTGGGATCTGTTGACCTACAGACTAAAGGAAAAGAATGTACACTCTACACAGAATGTAGAGTTTCTGTGTGTGTGTGCAGGGTGTGTGTGTGCATGCATGGGTGAGTTAACTTCTCCTAACCTGCTGGGTACAGTGCTGTGCCCACTGCTGCCTGTCCAGACAGGTTCCATGTTGTGTCCTTGCTCTTCCATCTCTACAAATATCATACACACTGTGCAAACAAGTGTCCCCTTGGCCCATGAGGCGGTACCCTAGGGCACAGGGGCACTGCCCATCACTGGCCTAAATTGGCACATGCACACACACCCACACACACACATCACACCAACACACACACAAACACATACCAACACACAAACACACACAAATGGACATTAGACCTTTTGCAAAACTCGTTTGACTCAAAGCACACACACTGGACTCTCCCCACGCACTTGTTTACGAAGCATGTGACAAATGCAATTGGATTTTGATTTGATTTGACATTCAAACGCTTAGATCAACACCCAATACCTGGAAGTCATTCAGAGTACCTAGAGTCATTTCCCCTTTGAACATGAGCTGCTGAGTGGAAGGCTCAACAGTCACTGGGTGACTGACACGGATGGAAATTAGACTCCGGCTATGTTGAAACTTGATATGAAACATTCTGAGCCGCGGGCTACAGATTGAACCCATGAACCAAGTGGATATACTGTATATTGTGTTAACTGTTCTTGCATGCAACCTGTGTGCCTGATACTACGGAGGACTGACAGGACAGAGTCATTGATACACAATACAAAACAAAAAGGAAGGGCTTTGCACCCACACACACACACGCACGCCCACACACACACGCACACAAGAACATACGTAAACACACACACACACACAAACACACACCTGGAAGGTTTGCCCTTCTCCAAGACACACACATCTGTCCTGGCCAGGTAGGGGCTGCTGTGCCCAGGCTCCACAGGGTATGCCGGAGGTCAGAGCAGGTCGCGGACAATAGTGGTTGGTTGGGCAGCTGAGACAGCTGTCCATGGATCTAGCACCAACCGTCGGCCCAAACGTACCCTTCGGACAAGGCACTGGTGTGGGACTTCCCACTGGACAATAGTATCCTGTTTGAATGAATAGAGCTTTACCACAAAACGGTAGTGGTAGTGTACCACTAAGGGTTTTCATGCGCTGTYMCAAGGTGGCAAAGTCAGGTTKTSTCTCTCATGCCACACACAGMTAAAACACAATAGCCTCACAATAGGATCATAATTATTCTCAGGTCTRTATAAGCATGCAGAGACATACAGTGTGTCTACCTTGTTCACAAAATGGCCTCTCCATCTCCCTGGTTCCCACAGTTCTGTTGTGGCCATAGACAGTGTGCTCCTCCACGAAGACATACAGGCACCAAAGCAGCAGGGTTGGCCACCTGCAGACTCCTGGCCCTAACTTCCTTAGCATCATCCCGGTCCTGGACGATCCTGCTACTGCTGTCCCAGACTCAGTGRGGGACTGGAGACCAGCACTTTCCCTGGCCTACTGAATAATTGATGGGGCCTGAGAGGTAGGGTAACATGGGAGGCTGGTGGGTTGAAAATGGCAACCCTATGCATCCAGGTCAGATTACAGGCTTTGTTCATATCAATCCTACCACGGAACTGATATTGAATTGATAGTGATTTGGCTCTCGTCACATCATCACAACTTTGCTTTACGGTTCATTGCAATTCTCCCAGAATTCTAGGAATTTACTATTTATTTGAATGTTTAGAATTAGCTAATTGTTTTTCAGATGGTGTCTGTTTGCCGTTTTGCCTAGGTCAAAGAGTGGTCGTGAGAAATTAATACTTTGTTTTGCTGCTTATCCAGTCAAACTTTGTCCTGTGTACTGAAAGGCTGCCAGATTGTGTTCAAAATCCGAGGTAACATCTTCACCCTTTGCTTCCTCATGATAACGGGCCTGTCCTGGCTTTTATCAAGTGGTACACATACGCATACACATGTACTAAATCAATACCACCTACCAAATAAATATCAATGAAAAAAAGTAGCAGTTTGAATATAGGTCAACTGCCTAGAAACCACAATACAAAAGTAAAGTGTATAATGCAAAGCTCTGTGTGTGTGTGTGTGTGTGTGTGTGTGTGTGTGTGTGTGTGTGTGTGTGTGTGTGTGTGTGTGTGCTGTGTGTGTACCTAGGATGTGTACAACTTTGCGCTCGCATAACGTGTTCTACTTATGCGAATAAGCGGCTGGATTGCGGGATCACTCAGCAGTAATGTGTGTGTCGTGTGTGTGTGTGTGTGTGTACACTAGGAATGTGCATGCCATGTGTGTTTGTGTGTGTGTGTGTACACTAGGAATGTGCGTGTGTGTGTACACTAGGAATTGCATGCGCATGTGCGCGCGCATGTGGTGTGTGTGTGTGTGTGGTGTGTGTGTGTGTGTTGTGTGTGTGTGTGTGTGTGTGTGTGTGTTGGTGTGTGTGTGTGTGTGTGTATATGCTTGAGTGTGTAAACACACGTGAGGTGTGCCTGGATGTGTAATATTTTATTTCATTTATTTAACCTTTATTTAACTAGGCGAAGTCAGTTAAGAACAAATTCTTACTTACAATGACGGCCTACCAAAGGGCAAAAGGTCTCCGACGGGGATGGGGGCTGGGATTAAAAATAAAAATAAAGAGAGACCTAAGACAACAATATAGCATGCGCAACCACAACATGACAACAACATGGTAGCAACAGAACATGGCAGCAGCACAACATGGTAGCAGCACAAAACAGGATACAACAATTATTGGGCACAGACAACAGCACAAAGGGCAAGAAGGTAGAGACAACAATACATCACGCAAAGCAGCCACAACTGTCAGTTAGAGTGTCCATGATTGAGTATTTGAATGAATAGATTGAGGAAAACTGTCCAGTTTGAGTGTTTGTTGCAGCTCGTTCCAGTCGCTAGCTGCAGCGAACTGAAAAGAGGAGCGACCCATAAATGTGTGTGCTTTGGGGACCTTTAACAAAATGTGACTGGCAGAACGGGTGTTGTATGTGGAGGATGAGGGCTGCAGGAGATATCTCAGATAGGGGGGAGTGAAGCCTAAGAGGGTTTTATAAATAAGCATCAACCAGTGGGTCTTGCAACTGGTATACAGGGATGACCAGTTTACAGAAGAGTATAGAGTGCAGTGATGTGTCCTATAAGGTGTCACGCCCTGATCTGTTTCACCTGTCCTTGTGATTGTCTCCACCCCCCTCCAGGTGTTGCCCATCTTCCCCATTGTGCCCTGTATATTTATACCTGTGTTCTCTGTTTGTGTGTTGCCAGTTCGTCTTGTTTGTTAAGTCAACCAGCGGTTCTCTCAGCTCCTGCTTTCCCCCCCAGTCTCTCCTTTTCTCGCCCTCCTGGTTTTGACCCTTCCGTGTCCGGACTCTGAGCCCGCCTGCCTGACCACTCTGCCTGACCCTGCCCCTACTCTGGATTACCGACCTCTGCCTGACCTGAGCCTGCCGTCCTGTACCTTTGACCCACTACTCTGGATTATCGACCCCTGCCTGTCGTTTGCCTGTTGCTGTAATAAACATTATTACTTCAGCACAGTCTGCACTTGGGTTTTACCTGAAACGTTATATAAGGAGCATTGGTGGAAAATCTGATGGCCGAATGGCAGAGAACATCTAGCTACTTGAAAGCACCCTTACCTGCCGATCTATAAATTACATCACCATAATCTAGCATGGGTAGGATGGTCATCTGAATCAGGGTTAGTTTGATAGCTTGGGTGAGAGGAACTATTACGATAGAGGAAACCAAGTCTAGATTTAACCTTAGCCTGCAGCTTTGATATGTGCTGAGAGAAGGACAGTGTACCGTCTAGCCATACTCCCAAGTACTTCTATGAGGTGACTACCTCAAGCTCTAAACCCTCAGAGGTAGTAATCACACCTGTGGAGAGAGAGGCATTCTTCTTACTAAACCACATTACCTTTGTTTTGGAGGTGTTCAGAACAAGGTTAATGGCAGAGAAAGCGTGTTGGACACTAAGAAAGCTTTGTTGTATAGCATTTAACACAAAATCCCGGGAGGGGCCAGCTGTGTATAAGACTGTATCATCTGCATATAAATAGATGAGAGAGCTTCCTACTGCCTGAGCTATGTTGTTGATGTAAATTGAGAAGAGCGTGGGACCTAGGATCGAGCCTTGGGGTACACCCTTGGTGACAGGCAGTGGCTGAGACAGCAGATGTTCTGACTTCATACACTGCACTCTTTGAGAAACCAGGCCAAAGACCCCTCAGACACCAATACTCCTTAGAATGGAATGGTCTACTGTATCAAAAGCTTTGGCCAAGTCAATAAAAATAGCAGTACAACATTGCTTAGAATCAAGGGCAATGGTGACATCATTGAGGACCTTTAAGGTTGCGATGATACATCCATAACCTGAGCGGAAACCAGATTGCATACCAGAGAGAATAATATAAGAAAAGCCAGTCAGTTGATTATTGACAAGTTTTTCCAACACTTTGGATAAACAGGGCAAAATAGAATTAGGCCTATAACAGTTAGGATCAGCTTGATCTCCCCCTTTAAATAAAGGATGGACTGTGGCTGTCTTCCAAGCAAAGGGAACCTCCCCAGAGAGGAGAGACAGGTTAAAAAGGTCAGAGATAGGCTTGGCGATTATAGGGGCAGCAACCTTAAAGAAGAAAGGGTCTAAACCATCTGAMGCAGATGTTTTTGGGGGGTCAAGTTTAAGGAGCTCCTTTAACACCTCGGACTTAGTGACCGCCTGCAGGGAGAAACTTTGTAGCAGGGCAGGGGAAAAAGAGGGAGGAGCATCGGGGCTAGTTGCATTAGACCCACAGAGAGAGAACTGCTTCTTAAAGTAACTMACTTTGGCCTTCCGGATAGCCTGATGCACTCATTTCTCATTTGCCTGAACGAGAGCCAGTCAGCCTGAGTATACGTGTGCCGAGCCTTTCGCCAAATGCAATTCTTGAGGAACTCTGCCAGATCACGGTCGAACCAGGGGCTAAACCTGTTTTTACTTCTCATTTTCTTTATGTAATAACCTGCAGTATGTTCAGAAGTCAACCTTCTGCACAAGCATAAGCAGGTGGCCTTAATCCACCGCTGGTGGTTCCCCATCMCTAGATAGCATATGAAGTGATGGCAAAAAAAGTTGAATTACAGGAAATTAGCTTTAAAAATGCTAAATCCTCCTCCCTAGATAGCATATGAAGTGATGGCAAAAAAAGTTGAATTACAGGAAATTAGCCTCTCTGCCTCATTGCAAAATGTCAATATTGGCATATTGTCCAATGGCAATATGTGTAGAATTGCAGGACATTTCCTTTAAAAAAGGAGCATTTTCTCTTTGCCCCATGGCGAAATKTKTAGAATTAGAGGAAGTTAGCTGTTTCCCCCCTTGTTCAGACCTTGCAATACACTGTTATCCACTCTCGAGGACATTTCACATAATATATTTTTCCACTTTATTTTTTAAAGAAGAATGGACTTTGGCTACATGGAATAACCTACATAATTCACCACAGAAACTCTGGACTATGCCCTGTCAATGACAATGCCCTGTCAATGACAACTAGCTAGTTACCTAAGAGAGTTGGTGGTGACCTTTTACACACATACAAGCAGGATGAGATGAGTGAAGGATGTGCCCTGGCTGCAGTCAATGGTTAAACCGTCTGTGTTGACATGATGGCTGCAGATCATGGACATTATGACTGGTTATACTCATTCATATATGACTCGTATAGAGATATTGCAACAGATGAGCTCAAACGAGGTGAGAGTAATATAGATCGGTGGGTTGTTAACCAATAAAACCAATATATGCACAACGTTAAGGCAAAACAGACAGGCCTGGCTTACAATCAAAGGAATACTGACCAGTGGAGGCTGCTGTGGAGGAGGACGGCTCATAATAATGACTGGAACGGAGCAAATGGAATGGCATCAAACACATGGAATCCATAGCTGTGTTTGAATACTCATACTAACCGCACAAACCGTAGTAGTTGTGACGTAGTTTGAGTATATAGTATGCTTAATGGTCACAGTATGGATATAGTTAGTATGCCAAAAGTTCCCAGATGTCGTACTACATTCGCCAAAATACAAAGTATACAAGCAGTGGACACTATTTCAGTCCTTTCAGGGCCCATAATGCAATTCTTTAAGAAAGGGGCGCGGCTTCACACCGTTTTAAGATTTGGAGAAAATGGCCAAAAAATATGCAGCTGAAGTCCAACGAGAGCGGATACCAATGAATTGCTTTAACTAATTATGACAAATGTTCAGAAAATGTTGAGCAATGTAATAAAGTAATGACTTTTCAAATAAGTTAACTTACACGTTATGTTGGCTGAATATGGCCGGTGTCAGTAAACATCGGCAAAAAAGCGTAATTAAATTGTTGCCAGCAGCACAGTTACAATCACCAATGCTCTGGACAACATGAAACAGCATAACCAGCTCTGCTAGGGCGAGTAAAATCATCAGAGTGAGGTGTTCTCTCATTTGTGTCTGGAAGTAGCTAGCAAGTTAGCTTGGGTGCTTGACTGTCGTTGTGCGCTCTGAACGCTTCGAGAGCGAAACGCTCTGAATTTACAAACAGACAATCTGACAATGCTCTGAATTTACGAACGCCCAGAGCGCACTCTGAGCACACTTTGGCACTCCAGATTGAATTGAATAATACACCTGAAGTCGTAAAATGTCTAGCTAGTCATTTGTTAGGCTAACAAGCTAGCAAGAGGTTGCATAGTGTAACGGATGTGAAATGGCTAGCTAGTTAGCGGGTACGCGCTAGTAGCGTTTCAATCAGTTACGTCACTTGCTCTGAAACCTAGAAGTATGTTGCCCCTTGCTCTGCAAGAGCCGCGGCTTTTGTGGAGCGATGGGTAACGATGCTTCGTGGGTGTCAGTTGTTGATGTGTGCAGAGGATCCCTGGTTCGCGCCCGAGGTCGGGGCGAGGGGACGCCGTAAAGTTAAACTGTTACATTGATGCTGTTGACCCGGATCACTGGTTGCTGCGAAAAAAGGAGGAGGTTGAAAGGGGGTGAGTGTAACGCATGTGAAATGGCTTAGCTAGTTAGCGGGTACGCGCTAGTAGCGTTTCAATCAGTTACGTCACTTGCTCTGAAACCTAGAAGTAGTGTTGCCCCTTGCTCTGCAAGAGCCGCGATTTTGTGGAGCGATGGGTAACGACGCTTCGTGGGTGTCAGTTGTTGATGTGTGCAGAGGGTCCCTGGTTGCGCCCGAGGTCGGGGCGAGGGGACATACTAAAGTTATACTGTTACAATAGCAACAGCATCAACTTCCGGTAGACAGGCGAAGCTCTAATACGCTCAACTGAAAGGATACCGTTCGTTTAACAGTATACTAAAATAAACTAATAGTATATAGTATATACTCATTAAGTATGTAGTATACAGTATGTTAGTATAGGTATTCGAACACAGCTCATGTTTGATGTATTTGATACCATTCCACATATTCCGCTCCACCCATTACCACGAGCCCATTCTCCCCAAGGTGCCATCAAACTCCTGTGATACTGACAACATGTAAACTATATTTAGTCTGCAAATGTTTATTGAAAAAATATATACTTATGCCCAATAAGCACTTGTTGTCTCTCAAATACATTGTTACAGTTGTTGGTTACATAGCTAGCTAATTTTAGCCATATTAGCACAGACGTGAGACATCAAAACAAGACATGGTATCTTAGCCTCAAAAGGCATTTTTTATGTACTTGTGCGGATGTGGTTTGAGTTTTAACAGCATGATTATGTCTCAATAAGGCTACATTCACAGACAATAAGACTAGTCTGTGAATGTAGCCTACTGCCTCCACCCACCATGATCCTGAGTGTTCCATTAAGTAATCCAGAACTGATTAGAGAACTCTAGTCAGATGGAAACATTCAACCAAGTTCAGCCGGATCTTGATAATATATACTACCATTGTTTTCAGAGGAGGAGCAGATAGTGTGAGGTCTTTGAGAGAAGTCTATTTTCCATGTCTGTGTACTCTTCGTGTACCCCAGACTGAGGGCATTCAAGCCAAAATCAAGAATCTTATATAATAGTTTATAGATTGAACTGAATGAACTTCAGTATAGAGTTTTTCCAGGCTCACCCAGTTGTTGATTTGAGCTTCATGACAGGGACTGGCGGGAAGCAACCATTGAGCTTTAGCCTAGTTGGCTTCATTATTCTATATCTGATAGTGCCGTTAAGTGCCTGTCACATGTTGCCCTCCCTTGCTTTTCCCCCAATTGGAAACCAGCTCTTTTTGTGTATATTTTATATTTATTTAGAGCTTGCAGTGACCTTTAGCATCATTTGTGTACTTTACTCTATGTTACATTATTTTCAATGGTTTGCTGTGCCTCTCCCTCCTTTTTTTATTTTCTGATTGATTTATTGTAGACTCCTCCCCCTTGGCTGGTCTCCTTGGATACTGAGTTGGCCCAGGTCTGCCACACCTGGGCATGATTGAAATAACGAGCTACCACACTACTGAAAAGGGAGCTTGCAGCTCCAGTTTGGAAATTAAGTGGAAATGGAGTCCCTAGAGAAAGCAAGAACAAAATGGTTGTCAGGAGTAGTGCAGTATTATCGTAACGAGATGTATACTTAGGGAGAGGGAGAGGAGGTCTAAGAGAGAGAGGGAAGAATAGGGTGAGCTTGAGTTGGGTAAAAATTGTGGGRAAAAGGGAGATGGGTTGTTAAAGAATGGTATAAAGTGTACGCAGAGGGAGCTGAAGACAGGAGGAGAAATGGAAGTGAATGAGGGTGACATATCGGAGGTGGTAGATGTGGTGAAGTCATCGAAGACCGAGGTATGCACCGAGGGTCAGGAAAAAGATGAGTCTGTGACAGTAGGATTGAAGTTTATGGAAAAAGTGGACTTTTGGCTGATCCATTTGTGGTTTCACGATGGGTGAAAAAAGAGTTGGGTAATGTGGAATCGGTGAGGGTAACCGGAAGTGGTCTAGTGATAATTATTTCTGTTGGTCTGAGGGAGAATGCACTCGGAGTAAAACAAATGGGGGCAAGAAAAGTGAGTTGTTTCGCTCTCAATGAAAGGAGTGGTAACTGGGGTAGCAGTAAATGTAAAAGTTGACCAGCTGAGGGGAAAGATTTCCGCTGTATGTGATGSTCGTCGTTCGAGGCGACACAAACAGGGTGGCAAGAGTTGGGAAACCGAAGAGTCATTGTCTCTTCTTTTGAGTTTTGAAGTTGAGTTTTTGCAAAGTGATGTTAGGCTATAAAAGTATCCTGTACGGGCGTATGTCCCGAATATGTTACAGGTGTCAAGCTTATGGGAGCAATGGAACAGACTAAGGGCAGGTATCTATTCCAAGTACAGAGGAAAGTCGGGGAGGATGGCAGGAAGAGAAAGAAGAGAGGAAGCTATTTTTACAAGATTAAGGGTTAAATAAGACTTTAAATGTGATAGGAAAGCATCCAACAGGAAAGTGTGATTATTGCCAGGAAWTATAGATACTGGAGCATGTACTAATACAGTGTGGGCAGTATGAGAGGGAAAGAGKCTGMGATCCAGTGTGAGGGAGAAGGGGATACAGGAAACTAGTTTAAAGAGCTTACTAAGTAGAACATGATTAGATACTGTCTGAAATATATATAATTTAAGATAAACTGGGCTGGCAGGTAGGCTTTAGTTTCTCTGGCCCACACTCGTACAGTAGGTGGTGGTAATGCACAATAATGTTGGATGCCAATTGCCGATAAACCCCACCGAAGACTATTTGGGGGCTGCTTCTGGAGGGAGAACACACCAATGCCAAATCCAGTGCTTAATTTGATCCGGCACCTCTAAATTTGGACAGTTTTGTTCCGTAACCCATTTGCCAGGATCCAGTACATCTTGTGGCATGAACAAAATATTTCTACTGCTTGCAATTCTAATCAAATTCATTCAACTTGATGCCTCTAATTCTCCTGCCCCCTAAAAAAAAACGTAATGTGAAACGTGCCTAATATTCTAAGAATGGATTCATGTTGGGTCAGTCCAAGTTTATGGTTTGTGCAACATTGTAGCCTATGAACCAGGTGTGGTCATTGCTCTCCGGCGTTGCACTTCATCATGTGGCACCCCTGATAAATGACAATAATTCAGAATAATACACCAGAAGTAGGCCTGTATTTTTTTTTTTTAAATAGCTTAGCTGTGGATTGTGTGTAGCCCAATCACATCACATGGCATGCAGTTGGGAACGTGTGGTATATATCTCAGTGAACAGAGAAGACTAATCTGTCTGTAGGCTACTAAATATGTTAGCAACTTCCAAATAGGCCTATTGAGCGAACAGCATTGTTTCCACAAAGTAAAACCGAGGCTTTTGGCAGAGCGCGTCATTGGGTGAAACTGGAAAGCTGTTTTAAGACTATAATTTCCTCATGTTGTACGGGATCTCCACACACCTAGGCTATTAACGGATTCAAGACGAGGACGTTTTTATTGATCTCGGTTTGTCAGTGAAAGTAGCCTGTCATTTCGATAATTTGTGAGGTATTAAAAACGATTCTGCTAAAGTCTCAAATAATCTAAGATGATGTAGAATTGCATGAAATGCTCTATGTCAGCACACAAAACGATGATAATGCATGCAATGCTGTACTATAAAGGTGACATTTTTTTCATGCATACCTCATAGGCCCCCAGATCACCCCCCTCTCTGCTCACTTTTTGTTCCAGCACCTCTCAATTTACAAATAAAGATCTGGCGAAACCGTTGCTACGACCACTACCAGCATTAGTCACCACGTCACATGCAGCCAGAGCGACCTGAGCCGACAACGCTCTATCCTGCAGATAAGGGATGGTCGACCCCTAAACAGGCGAGTGTGGTCAAAAACTTCTGTTCAGAAGGGCTCATGCATGTCTTCCTCTGTCGCCAGCATGGAACGTACCATGGGCTTGGTGCCACAGACACTTGWTGACAACGGACAAAGAGGAATGACTGGCAACCAACGACCGACAGACAAATGCTGGATGACTGACGGTGATGGCGAAGGCCATCTTGAGGACCTCCAGCAGTGTAGAGAGTATCTTGGGACTGTGTGTGAATAGTGTGAAGCCCCCTGATACTTTTGAAATAAAATWAAAAAATGTAAACTATATAGCCTTGTCTGTGTGGTGGCCTGGGATCTCAGAAACCTGAAAGTTGACATACACTAAAAGTATGTGAACACCTGCTCGTCAAACATCTCATTCCAAAATCATAGCTATTAATATAGAGTTGATTCGGGCACTGATGTTGGGCGTTTAGGCCTGGCTCGCAGTTAGCGTTCCAATTCATCCCAAATGTGTTTGTTGGGGTCAGGGCTCTGTGCAGGCCAGTCAAGTTCTTCCACACCGATCTCGACAAACCAATTCTGTATGGACCTCGCTTTGTGCACAGGGGCATTGTCATGCTGAAACAGGAAAGGGCCTTCCTCAAAGTTTTGCCACAAAGAAGCAGAAGCATCGTCTAGAATGTCATTTGTATGCTGTAACGTTAAGATTTCCCTTCACTGAAACTAAGGGGCCTAGCCCGAACCATGAAAAACAGCCCCAGACCATTATTCCTCCTACACAAACTTTACAGCTGGCACTATGCATTGGGACAGGATGTGTTCTCCTAGACATTTCCACTTCACAATAACAGCACTTAGAGTTGACCAGGACAGCTCTAGCAGGGCAGAAATTTGACCAACTGACTTGTCACTGAGCTCTTCAGTAAGGCCATTCTCCTGCCAATGTTTGTCTATGGAGATTGCATGGCGGTGTGCTCGATTTTATACACCTGTCAGCAACGGTGTGGCTGAAATAGCCTAATCCACTAATTTGAAGGGGTGTCCACATACTTTTGTGTGGATATATAGTGTACTTTTGGCCATGTAGTGTACCTAAGGGGATGAATTTAATAGGGCATTTAAATATAATTCAAAGTGTTGTTTTTCTGTTGATCATTTGTCTCCGTGGTAGTTGAATTGAGATAATATTTATGTCCTCTATTGACTCAAACAACAAACTCTTCCTGATATTGACCCCGTCGCCCCACATGACTCCTTTCATGACCACAACGCTTTTACAATCTTACCCTTATTACAGGATGACATCATTTGAAATTCTTTAAACCGATGTCGCAAGGAATGTTGGCGCCTGTGCAGCCTGTGACAGTGAGTGTTTTTGTGCGTTGTGTTGGGTGCTAATCGTTATCAACATGACCCTCCACGTGTTGTCTGTTGACACAGGCAGAGTTAAGGACAACCAATGATAAGAAGGACCCATCCCTTTATAAGCACGGTCTTGATGAAGAGTCATTCTGCCAAACCTAGTACATAGGTAAGGACAGGCCACTCTCTCACTGATTGATCTTGCGCTACTTCAGTTTTTTTGGTCTATTTAGTCTGAAGATTCCTGTTAAAAATCCGAATTCATTTCCACATTTCTCCTCAGTGTAAAAAAACGACAAAAAACATGCATCTCAAAGTAGTGACCTTCGCCTTGTCGTTTTTGACAATCACAGGTTTGTACTTTCTTTCCTTTCCGTTAAAAACGTCATTGCATCTGCTATCGAACAGTGCTTATAATACAGAGCAGATGCAATGATGTATCAAAGTGAATAATAGGATTTAAAATGAGTTAATGTATCAATGGTGTTAACTTCTATCTTCTACTGTAGCATACCCACTCCACCGTACCAGCAGAGAAGCATCACAGGCCCTACAGGACATAATGATCAATCAGGCTCATGAGAAGACAGACCTCAACAAGGATGTCAAGTATGTCCTCATACAATATATAACATAAATAATTGAATCATGAATCAGAAATGCATGTATACAGATGACCCTTTTAACAGCCTTCTAACAGTCCGGTAAAGCCTTATAACAGTTCCATAACAGGCTTATAACAGTCTTTTAACAGCTTTGTAATGGTATTATAACAGTATTTTAACAGCCTCATAACAGCCTTTATAACAATGTTTTAACTGATCCTGTATGTTAACAGTGGGATGTGGAAGAGCCATTTGGAGAACAGCAACCTGTACACCCAGGACAGCCACAACCCCATGGTGAGCGAGATCAGGCACAAGCTTACCCTGGAGTCCGAGAGGCTGCGCGCCCGCCTTCGCCAGGAGCTCACTAAGCTGAGGGAGAGGCTCGCCCCGTACCCTGCCCACCCCCAGTCCAGCGAGTCCACCCTGGCCAGCGTGAGAAGTCGCCTGGCCCCCCTGACCAAGCAGCTCCAGAGCGCCGTGAACAGCAACAGCCAGGAGCTGTGTAGCCACCTCAGGCTCTACTTTCAGGGATTGGAGGCTGCGGAAAGCCAGGCGGCGGCCGGACCCACCCTATACCTAGAGGCCGTGCAGTGGATCAGCCAGACCTTGGACGACAGCAGTGCCAAAATGACCTCCATCATCCAGGACTTCAAAACCAAGACATCCAGCGTGATCAGGGAGCTCAATGGTACCTTCCAGGGGGACTTCTGGCAGGAGGTGAACGTACGGCTGGGACAGGAGGTGCAGGCGTTGAGTCTGGAGGTCCAGGGCAGGGTGGGGGTGCTGAAAGCAAAGCTGGTCCGTCTCCTGCTGGCTCCACACCCCCCCAGGGCAGAGGTGTCCACCAGTATGGATCAGTTCTGCCAGAGCACCGCCTTACAGGACCAGTTGTTCCATGCCCGAATAGAGAAGCACCTTCTGGGGCAGGAGTCACAGGCTCAGAGCCCCAGCGAGCCGCCCTCTCCACCTCTGGGCTTATTGGAGGAGGACTTCTCTGCGAAACTAAGCGCTCTCCTCCAGGACATTCTGCACACTGTCCAGTAAAAGCAGAACAGAACTTTCCTCATAGCAAAATGAGAGAGAAAGAACATGGTGTCCCATTATAGGGTGCATTTCAACTATATCGTTGTTTCTGCTCCTTGTGCTTATATATATCGACTCCTCTACCATTGTATATACAGTACAGTAAGTATATATGTATATTTATGTTTTTGCTGTTGTTTATTTCATGTGGATGATTGTTGTAAGGCATTTTATATTGTCAACTGTAAATAAAGCTTGTGTGAAGTTTACAGTGTAAACGGCTAGTTCATATGCAGTACATGTATTGTATTCTCATACAAAAAAGACACCATTACACAACATTGAATTCATGTTAAACTTTATTTAGTATTTCTCCCAATAATGTACAGAGCAGTAGTAGCAGGTCTGAAATTGGAGCGTGATTGACACGAAAACTGGGTTGCTAAACCCAGCCCACTTAGGTTACAAGTCAACTGTATTGAGTACAGTATATATCAAGACAAAATCACCAAAACCCATATCATATTATAGCATTGCGGAAGACTCCGTGCATATATCTATGGAGTCGTAGGCAACGCTATTAATAGTAGTCAGATAAATGCCATAGGTAATATATCAGTTCCCACATTCCAGAATAATGATTCAAATTCAGAGTTCAAAGTATTTATGTTGCCTCATCTACTACACTATTGCTCAAGCGTTTAACATACTTTCAGAAATTCTTATATATTAGTACAAAAGGTGAAGTATTGCGATGGTTCTGGCGTTTACACATTTTCCTTCGTAACCAACCGGTAACTGATATTGATTAACTTTATCTATAAACAAAATGAGAATTAGACACTAGTGTCCACTTATTTTCTTAGGACACACTCAAGGTCTTCTAGTAGTTTTTGGCTACAAAATTAATGACATCATGAGAAATCTAAAACACACCCTATTAGGCGAAGCAGATTGGGCAGCTCGGAGGTGGACAGGTTGGTTGGTAGATGGTMATTGGCCAAGACACCTTTCAGTCAAAGGAGTGGGGCAGACCGCCAGCCCAGTAGAACTTCTTGAGGACAAACCAGCTGCCTAGGACAACCAGGGCTATGGCTGCAGTGCCAAAGAGGATCCCTACCACCAGCCCTGGGAGGTTAACCTTGTCACCTCCTGACTGTACCCCTCCGCTGCCTGGATCACACAGAGGAAAAGTAGAGCATRGTTTGGGGCGTGCTTTAAATGACACGTTTATCCTCCCACCTAGACATATTCACTATTTGACACTTTAATTTAGCAAAAACATTGAACTCACTATATGCCAACGCAGCAGGTCTTTCCTCTGTAGGATAAACAGGGAGGGAAAACATATTATTAATTGAAATGGAATTTGAGTAGCAGTGGTACTAATAGCAATCATCTCTATAAACTCCAGTGAATTACTTGCTACTTGTGATCATTATTACTGAATATCAGAATCTCAGACATAATGTTGAATAAAATCATTCATGGATGACTGCAGTTCTCACCATCTCTGCTAGTATAGAGTGGTCCCACAGAAACAGTGGCTGATTCGGCTGACTCGGATCCGAAAGGCTCCAGTGATCTCTTTTCCCTGCTATTGCAAGCCTGTAACAAAGACACGTTCTTATGCTTATATGAACCATTTATGGTAATGCAGCGAATTCATGGGATAGCGCCGACCGGAACTTGGAACCCGGGTCCAGTGACTGTCAACCCAACAAGTTAGCCACTATACCAAGAGATCTGATCTGTTGACAAGGTTACTGTGATGGGTCAAGGTCAACACTGTTTTATCGATGGTGCTAATTGTAGAGAACAAGATATGTGAGAATGGTGTAGGTATGTGAACTCCGCTTACATCAACCAGTTTCTGACACTTGCTGGGCTCACACAGTCGAAGGATGCAGTGCAGGAAGATACTGGACTTTTCCAGGTTATTGTGTGTCACAAAGCGAAATGCCTCRAAGGAGAATCGGGAATTCTTGGAAATCCCATTCTGTGTGACTGATGAGCGTGAATCAACAGCGCATCTGTGAAAAGGGATTATAAGAATACGCTTTGTCATTTTGCACATACTTATTATGATCAATATTTTGGCCTGTAATTTATCATTCACATATCTCTATATTTGAAATTGATGAGAGGATGGTTTTTCAATCAAACCCTGTGAAGAAGTCGTGCTGCTCATTGTTTGACATGTTGTATGCTGATGGGGTTGCAAAGCAGTGGTCAAGTAAAAGATTAAAACTGTTTTAGGGAGGGAGAGAGGGAGAGAGAGAGAGAGAGTCGTCATGTCAATTTGTTAGAAAAATTGTATTTCACAATAATGAAAATATAGAATATACAAAATAAATATGAATATAATGGATATGGCAAACTACAATACAAAACACTGTACATGAAATGAGTGTGGACTCCTTGACATTTGACCCAGTAGATACGTTAAGAGACAAAAGGTTGACTTACTTCCCAGTGAGGTTGGTGGCCTTGACCTCCACATAAACCTTGGAACGCAATTCAAGTCCTGTCGGTGGAACCACCAATGGGTAACCATAATCAGTGCCCTACACAACAAACAGTAGAGAAGAGAAGGAGTTGTGAGGAAGATCACGGGGGAGATTCTGTAAATATCCTAATCAAAAGACTAACAGTAGAGTAAAATAAGAGTAAGAGTGAATTAACACTCTTCATAATATTTCGCTAAGATACAGTTTCATTACAATAACATTCTGTAGGCAGGTACGGTGTACTTGAGATATTACATACTTCTCAGACAGCCCTGACCATTCAAGGATGCTTTTTTTATACATAAGGAATTGAATCCTGCACTCACATTAAAAACACTCATACTCAAGGTGTTGATGAACGTGCCATTGTTGTCACTGGTGGCCACTGAGACTGACGACCTACGATAGAAAGAGTGGGAGAGAGCTGGCGTTAGAGAAGAAGGAAAAAGTGTCAGTTAATTTAAGATACCAGAATTTGTAACTAAACCCCCCCCCCCCCTATCTATCTACATCTACGTAGGTGCCTCGCTAGCTATATAACCCAATTCACCCTCTGGGGATCAATAAAGTACATTTTCACGGATAAACAGTTGGAGGACCGAGACTCACGCTACAATCTGTGTGTTGTTCAGAAGATACTCCAGTGGGTAGCGACAGGAGAAGTGATAGTAGAGGTCAGTGGAGTAACTAATGATCCCCACAGAGGACTTGGGGGTGTTGAGGTAGCCTGTGATGATGACCGACTGGATGCTGGAGAAAAAGTTGAAAGGACCAAAGGCATCGGGGGCCTCGTCCAAGATCTAGGCTCAATCGACACAATGATGGATTAAGGAATTGATGATTGAAAGGGAAAGGGTTAATCTAGTCATGATTGATTGGATTGATATAGGATCGACACGTTGTTATTAGACATTTAGCTGGTACACAAACACAACCCATCAGTATTAGGTTTGTTTTACATTCGATTCTATAATAAGGTAAGGTAGTATCATTTTACACAATTAAACAGTTCACAGTTGGCTAAGCACAATTTTCCTATTTCCATTAGCTATTTCCCAAATAACCACCAGAGAGCTAGTCTTGGACACAGTTCACATTACATACAGTAAAAAAGCCCAAATCCTAATGATGTCATAATTTACACCCTAACTAAGGCACTCTCTCATTGTGCATAAACTGTAATATGCAGATTTCCTAAAATCTACACCTTACCTAAGGCACTCTGTCACAGTGAATGTCAAGTAACCCTCTCACCTGCATTGACTGTCGACAGGGGTTCGCCTGGCTGTGATTGACAGGCAGCTGGTAGCGGATGACAGGCGGATCCACGCTGGTGTCAACCAAGCCCTGGCACTGGCTCTTGTTGTGCTCTCCATTCAGAGCCAGACCGGCGGGGTCGAAGCCTGCCCACTGAGCCGTACACAAGTTCACCTTCARGTTGATCATTGTGGCCCCGCAGTCCACCGTCAAGTCGTTGTTGTCTGAGGGGCCACAGAAGAGAGGGAGTGGAGGTTAAAACATATACAGAATAATTACTAGACTACAGTAGCTGCTGGGGGAATCACTCAGTGATCTTACCACTGTTTATTCAATGGGTGAGTCTAATCGTRAATGCTGATTGGTTAAAAGTGCATTCCAGCCGGTGTCTATTCCACCAGTTACCACCGGCTAAATCTATGACGTTAAAATGCCTATTTACTCTGTTCCACTTGACTGCGCAATCCATGGTCTCCTCAGCCCAGCCAGGCAAGTTACTGGGGGGAATCAATCAGTGAGCTCACCACTGTCTGATCACCATGTCTCAATTATTGTTCAGGTCAAAATGTTCCCACTGAGATTTTCACACATTTTCACAATTCCACCCCTGAATAGCCACAGGGTTCAACCCTCAGGACTTACCTGGGACCCTCTTGTACAGAGCAGAACAGTTGTAGGTAATGGAGAAGGCAGGCTGGAGGAAAATAGCCATCACAGCAGAGACACAGCACAGGGAGAGCATCTTAACTACTGTGGAGAGAGGATGAGAGAGACACTCAGAGGACATTCACAGAACAGAAAGAACCACAGTCGGCATCCATGACCAGAGTGCAAAGCCGATGATAATACAGAGATGGTTGTGAGATTTGCTGTCCCATATAGTAAATAAACATGTCAAATGTACCACTAAAGAAAATCTGTTACATTTCTAAAAGGATAAACTTCCCCAAAAAAAGGATTCCCTATTCTAAATAAGTTTGGTTTGACCTTTCAAAACTAAAGCAGGAGAGCTGAGTCTCAAGTCATCCCATCCTACCTGTGAGGTTCCTGAGGAGGTGTTTGTGTGAGCAGGTGGTGGTGGGATGTGTCTCATATACTGCARGTGTTAGACCTCCCTGACATCTAATATCACATGGGAGTGAAACACACATCCATCCCATCAACAAACACACACACACACACACCAAGGTTTAAAAAAAAAGTGAAAGCCATCAAACAACCACTAAGAGGACTGTGTCAGTGGGGTTTGACATAATTCTCAAAGGTTAACTCGCACAGGATATTTCATATTTCTTGGAAACAAATATCTTATGATATCAAGGGGATATCTTATGAACGATTGAGCGTTGTTGCTTTTCAGGGACATATTGTACACTGTATTCATATCTGTTTTAAATATCATATTAGATTCAATCCATTCAGCGTCAGGATTTTTTTTACATTATAAATGAACCCACTTGAATGCAATATTCTTCGGTGATTTGCTAATTGTGGAAACAATTAGTTATAACTATATGTCACTTTTTAATATGCAGTACCAGTCAAAAGTTTGGACACACCTACTCATTCAAGGCTTTTTCTTTATTTTAACTATTTTCTACATTGTATAATAATAGTGAAGACAACAAAACTATTAAATAACACATATGGAATCATGTAGTAACCAAAAAAGTATTAAACAAATCCAAATATATTTTAGATTTTTCAAAGTAGCCACCCTTTGCCTTGATGACAGCTTTGCACACTCTTGGCATTCTCTCAACCAGCTTCACCTTGAATGATTTTCAATATGTAGGAGTTCCCACATATGCTGTCCAACTCATCCCAAACCATCTCAATTGGGTTGAGGTTGGGTGATTGTGGACTCATCAGACGAAAGGACAGATTTGCACCAGTCTAATGTCCCATTGCTCGTATTTCTTGGCCCAAGCAAATCTCTTCTTATTGGTGTCCTTTAGTAGTGGTTTCTTTGGAGCAATTCGATCATGAAGGCCTGATTCACACAGTCTCCTCTGAACAATTGATGTTGTTTCTGTTACTTGAACTCTGTGAATAATTTATTTGGGCTGCAATTTCTGAGGCTGGTCACTCTAATGAACTTAACTCTGGGTCTTCCATTCCTGTGGCGGTCCTCATGAGAACCAGTTTCATCATAGCTCTTGATGGTTTTTGCGAAGTTCTTGAAGTTGTCCGGATTGACTGACCTTCATGTCTCAAAGTAATGATGGACTGTCGTTTCTCTTTGCTTATTTGAGCTGTTCTTGCCATAATATGGACTTGGTCTTTTACCAAATAGGGCTATCTTCTGTATACCACCTCTACCTTGTCACAACACAACTGATTGGCTCAAACGCATTAATTCACTTTTAACAAGGCACACCTGTTAATTGAAATGCATTCCGGGTGACCAGCTCATGAAGCTGGTTGAGAGAATGCCAAGAGTGTGCAAACCTGCCATCAAGGCAAAGGGTGGCTACTTTAAAGAATCTCAAATATAAAATATATTTTGATTTGTTTAACACTTTTTTGGTGACTACATGATTCAAATCAAATTAAACTGTATTTGTCACATGTGCCGAATACAATAAGTGTAGACCTTACCGTGAAATGCTTACTTATTCCATATGTGTTATTTCATAGTTTTGATGTTTTCATAAATATTCTACAATGTAGAAAATAGTTTWAAAAAATAAGAAAAACCCTTGATTGAGTAGGTGTGTCCAAACTTTTGACTGGAACWATACTTTTATTTGARATAGTGTGTAGAATATGCAATAATATGAATTCTGAGCCAATGAGATGATCCAGAAAATCTATACGAAATTCTCCTTCGAGCATAGTTTTTAGCCCAGGACCAGCCTTAACCGCTGTCTAGGAAACAGGCCCTTAGAGTGTCAGGCATTTCATTACAAAACCTTGTTTGGAAAAGGGGTGCGTCAGTTCACATTTTATAAACATTAATCACCACACAAAACCTATTCATCAAAATGCCATACAATCCCTGGGGTTCCTTTGCAATTTCTTATCAAACTTCCATCGAAAAGTGAGAAGTTAAGTCTATACGAGAGACAAAGCGGTCTTTGGGATGTCCTATGTAGAAGAGTGGATTCATGTCTTGAGAATGAAACACTATGAATGCTGGAAATGTGATAACGGAAGCCACAAGGTAGGAAACACAGAACCAAAAATAGGCATTGTTAATTTCACTTGCATGTCATCCCTCTATTCTATTTTGTTCCAAGAGCTACTTTGAAAGTAGCCTTCGCTATAGGCTACAACTGCTACTGTGGATGCCTATTGTTCAGCGTGAAATATAGAATCAAAACGGCCAGATATGTTTCTGCCAAAAGCCCCTTGGCGAGAGAAGAGATTTGTTACACTATACGGATGCATCACTTGATGACAGTCCCTTCACTTTTTGTCTCTGCCCAAGATTTCTCCAATGACTATTGTTTAGTGTTCAACACGGGATGTATTTTTATGTGGTCTAATCATATTATCAGATTCCAATCATCCTAATGGCTGCTGGGGTCATTCAATGGGACAATTCCAGATTATGCAAAACTCTGGACCCTTGTAGTTTCAAGCTAAGCTGTTTACTATTATTGAAATCAATGGATAATCAAGRTTTATTGATTCTGAAAATGAATAGAAGAACAGTATTGTACATGTGGAAATACCATAGTAATAAAATGCATGTTGCTTGCCTTACATGTTATATGATGCGAARAAAGAAATTAATAAGATAGTTAAAAGGAAACTGTTTAGCATGTGTTTTTTGCTATATCATTTGTGGTTTGAGAGAGGGAACACAGATATGACAAAGGAATTCAGAACAATTAACTCAAATGTAAAATGAAGGGGTTAATAATATACTGAAAAATATATATAAACCCAACATGTAAATTCAAACACAACATCCCATGTTCCATGAGCTGAAATARAAGATCCCAGAAATGTTCCATATGCACAAATGTATTTTACATCCCTGTTAGTGGGCATTTCTCCATTGCCAATATAATCCATCCACCTGACAGGTGTGGCATATCAAGAAGCTGATTAAACAGCCATGATCATTACACAGGTGCACCTTGTGCTGGGGGACAATAAAAGGCCACTCTAAAATGTGCAGTTYTGTCACACAACACAATGCCACAGATGTTTGAGGGAGCGTACAATTGGCATGCTGACTGGAGGAATGTCCACCAGACCTATTGCTAGAGAATTGAATGTTAATATCTCTACCATAAGTCGCCTCCAATGTMATTTTAGAKAATTCACCTGCAGGATGGTCTGAGGGGGGAGGAGGTGTTGAGTTTTCTGTCTGTAATAAAGCCCTTTTGTGGCAAAAAWAACTAATTCTGATTGGCTGGGCYMTGGCTCCCCAGTGGGTGGRCCTGGCTACCAMGTGTGTAGACCTATGCCCTCCCAGGCCCACCCATGGCTGCACCCCTGTCCAGTCATGCAAATCMATAGATTAGGGCCTAATGCATTTATTTCTATTGGCTGGTTTCCTTACATGATCAGGAAGTCCGTAAAGTCTTTGAAATTGTTGCATGTTGCATTTCTATATTTGTTCAGTGTAGCTGTTAAACGTGGAATCTTTCTCTATTCAGTTTTTCTAATACAGGTATTCATCCATCCAATCACCAATACAGGAAACCTRACATTTCACAAAGTTAAACATTGCAACTGTAACCGTCACCACTGAAAACGAGCTAGAAAAAGTCCCAGCCAGACACCACCAGTGTAAAAAAACATCAAGACATGTCAGCCAGGATTATACTGTAGTGACAACATACTCCAACACAGTAATCACCATTGTGCTTCTTTACAATATCCATTCTCAGGGCTCAACAAAGGTGGCGGAAATTTGATCTCAGTCACAGCAATAACCAAGGGCAATTAGGGTTGTTTAAGATGCTGATTTGAGTTGGGAAAGAAAATATGCTGGGAATAGGTAAGGGAATGATACTGTAACTTTAGAAGGTGTGACAGATCAGCTAGTCCAAAACCCCCTAACACAGGTGGGAGGCATGAAATGAACAGACCGGAGGCAGTGGTTGTGGTTCCTTAGCTTTCGTATTGTCACTAAACGGGTGCTTTCGCCCGACAAAATAGTTCCTGTACAAGGTAGCATCCAACGCTGAAACAGTGTGAAAAGCTCTCTCGCCCTCCATTTGACAAATCTGACCACAATTCTATCCTCCTGATTCCTGCTTACAAGCTCGGTCTATAAGAAAGTGGTCAGATGAATCAAATGCTAAACTATAGGACTGCTTTGCTAGCAYAGACTAGAATATGTTCCGGGATTCTTCCGATGGCATTGAGGATTACACCACATCAGTCAATGGCTTTATCAATAAGTACATCGAGGACGTCGTCCGCACAGTAACTGTACGTACATACTCCAACCAGAAGCCATGGATTACAGGCAACATTCACACTGAGCTAAATGGTAGAGCTGACGCTTTCAAGGAGCGGGACTCTAAGAAATCCCGTTATGCCCTCCGATGAACCATCAAACAGGCAAAGCGTCAATACAGGATTATGATCGAATCTTACACCGGCTCCAACGCTTGTCGGACGTGGCAGGGAAGCACAGCCGAGAGCTGCCTAGTGACACGAGCCTACCAGACAAGCTAAATAACTTTATGCTCGCCTCGAGGCAAGTAATACTGAAACATGCATGAGAGAGTCAGCTGTTCCGGACGACTGTGATCACGCTCTCCGCARCCGATGTGAGTAAGACCTTCAAAGAGATCAACATTCACAAGGCCACATACCGCACCAACAGATCCACAGATGATGCRATCTCTATTGCATTCCAATCTACCCTTTCACACCTGGACAAAAGGAACACCTATGTGAGAATGCTGTTCATTGACTACAGTGCAGCGTTCAACAGCATAGTGTCCTCAAAGCTCATTCTTAAAGCTAAGGACCCTGGGACTGAACACCTCCCTATGCAACTGGATCCTRGAYTTTCTGACGGACTGCCCCCAGGTGGTAAGGGTAGGTAACAACACATCCGCGACGCTGATCCTCAACACGGGGGACCCTCAGGGGTGCATGCTCAGCCCCCTCCTGTACTCATGACTGCACGGCCAGGCACGACTCCAACACCATCATTAAGTTTGCTGATGACACAACAGTGGTAGGCCTGATCACCGACAACGGTGAGACAGCCTATAGGAAGGAGGTCAGAGACCTGACCGTGTGGTGCAAGGACAACAACCTCTCCCGCAACGTGATCAAGACAAAGGAGATGATTGTGGACTACAGGAAAAGGAGGACAGAACACGCCCCCATTCTCATCGACGGAGCTGTAGATGAGCAGGTTGAGTTCCTTTGCGTCCACATCACCAACAAACTATTATGGTCCAAGCACACCAAAACAGTTGTGAAGAGGGCACGACAAAACCTATTCCCCCTCAGGAGACTGAAAGATTTAGCATGGGTCCTCAGATCCTCAAAAGGTTTTACAGCTGCACCATCGAGAGCGTCCTGACGGGTTGCATCACTGCCTGGTATGGCAACTGCTCGGCCTCCGACCACAAGGCAATACAGAGGGTAGTGCGTATGGCCCAGTACATCGCCGGGGCCAAGCTTCCTGCCAGCCAGGACCTCTATACCTGGCGGTGTCAGAGGAGGMCCTAAATATTGTCAAAGACTCCAGCCAGCCTAGTCATAGTCTGTTCTCTCTGCTACCACACAGCAAGCGGTACCGGACYGCCAAGTCTAGGTCCAAGAGGCTCCTAAATAGGTTCTACCCCCAAGCAATAAGACTCCTGAACAGCTAATCAATTGGCTACCCAGACCATTTGCATTGCCCCTCCCTCCCTCCCTCCGGAACGCTGCTGATACTCTCGGTTATTATCTATGCATAGTCACTTCTTTAATATCTCTTCCTACATGTACATATTGCCTCAATTACCTCGACACTGGTGCTCCCGCACATTGGCATTGACTCTGTACCGGTACCCCCTGTATACAGCCCCGCTATTGTTATTTACTGCTGCTCTTTAATTATTTGTTATTCTTGTCTCTTACATTTTTGTTGTATTTTCTCAAAACTACATTGATGGCTAAGGGCTTGTAAGCATTTCACTGTATTCAGCGCAGGTGACAAATWCAATTTGATTTGAWTGAAAAGAATAAACAAACTAAGCAGCTGACCAAAAGGCTGTGGCCAAAAAGGGAACGCAAAACAACAAATGGCTCCCCTTGTCTTTAGACTATCGTCTACACATAATATTTACAGGGGGAATGCTTCCCTCCATCTATAACCTGCCTTGTTTAACATAGAGCCAAGGTGCGTCAGATGAAGCCGTTTTCTCTGCAGTAGGAAAGTCTGACGTCCTCACAGGTCCCTGTGTCTGCTCCCAATCCACCCCGAGCTCCTCTCCTGTTACACCCATATAGAGGGAGACACGAAGCCAATTAGTGGGCCCAGGTGTGTACTAATTGGCTTTACACTGAGTACCTATCCCCTGAGGAGGGTGCTGTCGTGTCGTCTTCCTACGGCTGTTCACTGAACTCTCACAAAGGRTATAGTGGAGAGATCAAGGATTCATTATAGTACCTGTCTATCAGAGTTGACATCCCCTGCGTCACACAACTAGTTTATCTCTCCTTTCTCATCATGCCAGCTCGCAAGGTTGACCTATTATAGAGTACCATAGTATGAGTCATAATACCCATACAACCTAGAGGTCAAACGTGGAAATGTTTCCAATCGTATTTCCACCATTCCCCCATTGATAAAAGTCACAGAGATTAACTTGGTTATCAAAACGTCACGCCAGGGTGAGCCTACAYGAAACACAGCCCTTATTTTAAGTATGTCTAAAATGGTGGAAAAACTGTTGGAACCATTTCCCTGTTTGACCGCTAGGTTTTATGGGTACTATGACACCTCCACTGTGRGGCTCTATGGCCATACAAGGGCCATTATCTAAATGTTATGGTACATGGTGTGTCCTTGAGAAGACTCTTGTGTGTTGGAGATGTTGGAGTAGAACTAGTGTGAAAGTAGAAATAGCAGGATTATTGATCACTGTCATTGCTTGAATAAGACAACGCAATGATGGTCAAGACACGGTGATGAGTAAAAAAAGATTGTTGTAAGAGTAGTAGACTTTTGCTGCCATCTGCTGGCCAAGTTGGGGTTGTYATCAGTGCTCGTGGACCAAAGTATACAAAACATTCRGAACACCTGCTCTTTCCATGACATAGACWGACCAGGTGAATCCAGGTGAAGGCTATGACCCCTTAYTKATGTCACTTGTTAAATTCACTTCAGTCAGTGTAGATGAAGGGGGAGGAGACAGGTTAAAKAMGTTTTTTTTAAGCCTTGAGACAATTSAGACATGGATTGTGTATGTGTGCCATTCAGAGGGTGAATGGGCAAAACAAAATATTKAAGTGCTTTTGAACRGGGTATGTCAGTAGCTGCCAGGCGCACCGGTTTGAGTGTGACAAGAACTGCAACGCTGCTGGGSTATTCACACTCAACAGTTTCCCTTGTGTGTCAAGAATGGTCCACCGCCCAAAGGACATCCAGCCAACTTGRCACAGCKGTTCCTCTTATTATTTGGAAATACCTGCAAATTCAAATATGATGATTAAAAATGACCAAAATGCAGTCCCAAATCACAGACTTGTATCAGCTTTTAGAAAGACCATATTTAACATTATATAACATACATTGTTTCCCTGTCAAAAAATCAACTGATGCCTTGAAGTAAAAAAGTACTATTCCATTCCTGAGTTACACCAGAGGTGGAACCCCTCACAGAGAGACAGTGCATGCCTTTGCATGTCTTGAGTAACACTACCCTGGCCTCACTCAGGTTACGACCCTCTCATGGGGCCAAAACTCGTGTCACTAATAAAGGGACATGATCGAGCGTTACATTCCAGGAAGACGAGTAGTGAAACTCTGGCCCAGAGCCAGCCAGACAGCACAAAAGTGCCTCACATAAAATGACTGTGTTGTGGAACACATCCCGGCTTGTCTGAGCTCTTCATTTGCTCCCAGAAAACATGTGTTGCAGGGTTTACCATCTGCTGATGACTTACAGCACGAAGAGAGGCGATGAGTCTCGGTCTTGTGGCTGACTTGTGGCTGACTTCTGTGTGTGCTGGGCCAAATAGGATAGTATTTTCTATTTAGATGTAAATATTTGGCATAAATTCCCCTCCATTTATTGATAAGTACATATGTGTCACGCCCTGACCTTAGAGATCCTTTAAATTCTCTATTTGGTAGGTCAGGGTGTGACTAGGGTGGGAAATCTATGTTTATATTTCTTTGTTGGCCGAGTATGGTTCCCAATCAGAGGCAGCTGTCTATCGTTGTCTCTGATTGGGGATCATACTTAGGCAGCCCTTTTTCCCACCTTCAGTTGTGGGATCTTGTCTTTTTGTGTTGCATGTGTTGCACTCCTAGCTTTACGTTCGTTGAGTTGTTTATTGTTTTTGGTGGAACATTTAAGAATGAAAGAAAATGTACGCCTACCACGCTGCACCTTGGTCTTCATTTAACAACGGACGTAACAACATGACTCTAGAACCAACAAGTCATAAAAAAATATTGTGAATGTCCATGACTAGTCTACATGGAAATGTATCTGAAAATAAATGCATKTATTTATTTATTACAGTCTTGTCCCATCGCTGCAACTCCCATACAGACTCAGGAGAGGTGAAGGTCGAGAGTCATGAGTCCTCCTAAACACGACCACGCCAAGCCGCACTGCTTCTTAACCCGGGAGCCTGCCACACCAATGTGTCTGTCTCTTATACACATCTAGATGTGTATAAGAGACAGGTTTAAGCTTTACGTTCGTTGAGTTGTTTATTGTTTTTGGTGGAACATTTAAAAATGAAAGAAAATGTACGCCTACCACGCTGCACCTTGGTCTTCATTTAACAACGGACGTAACAACATGACTCTAGAACCAACAAGTCATAAAAAAATCTTGTGAATGTCCATGACTAGTCTACATGGAAATGTATCTGAAAATAAATGCATTTATTTATTTATTACAGTCTTGTCCCATCGCTGCAACTCCCATACAGACTCAGGAGAGGTGAAGGTCGAGAGTCATGMGTCCTCCTAAACACGACCACGCCAAGCCGCACTGCTTCTTAACCCGGAAGCCTGCCACACCAATGTGTCGGAGGAAACACCGTACAGCTGGCTAAGTTAGCATGCATGCGCCCGGCCCGCCACAAGGAGTCGCTAGATCATGATTGGACAACAACATCCCAGCCAGCCAAACCCTCCCCTATCCTTGACGATGCTGGGTCAATTGTGCGCCGCCTCATGGGTCTCCTGGTCACGGCCGGCTGCGGCACAGCCCGAAATCGAACTTGGGTCTGTAGTGACACCTCTAGCACTGCGACGCAGTGCCTTAGACTGCTGCGCCACTCGGAAGGACCGAGTAGACTTTTTGGAGATAATAGGTTTTTCCATTGGCGCAGCGGTCTAAGGCACTGCATCTCAGTGCTAGAGGCATCACTACATACCCTGGTTCGATTCCAGGCTGTATCACAACCGGCCGTGATTGGTAGTCCCATAGATCGGCGCGCAATTGGMCCAGCACTGTTCGGGTTAGGTTTGGCCGGGGTAGGCCGTCATTGTAAATAAGAATKYGTTCTTAACTGACTTGACTAGTTAWATAAAGGTTAAACAAAAATGAAATTAAAATTCCAGGACACCGACAATGCTATTTATGGTATATGAGAAAACGTATGCTACGTTTTCATTCATAGAAGATTGTATTTGTTCTTTCCTGATTCTGCTTGGGCATAATCTGTCATTGACAATATTGCAAAAATAATGTTCTGACTACATTAGGCTATATGTAACTAATATTAYTAGTTGAGAGATGAGAGTTATATTTTCTGCATGGAATGTGTATTATACTGTTATTGATTACTCTATTTTAAGCCTTTTAAAGCCTCTACATTCTTCTTCGTATTCTTCAATAGGCCTATGCATMATTTTTCTAGAGAAAAGGGAAATTAGTGGAAGTGCCTGAAAAACAAATGAGAAAGGACAGGGWCAGGAAATATGGTGTTGAAAAAACAGCTCTTCCCTTTCCTCCTTTCTGGCTTCCTGTCAGCGGCCAATGCTTTGCACACTCCTCTGAGCCCATGAACTCACTGCGATCAACTCTCCTCACAAGCAATCCGATCCTAGATCAGCACTCCTACTCTAAGACCAGTGGAGGCATAGAAACCATGTGTTTGATACCATTCCGCTCCAGCCATTACGACGAGCCCGTCTCTCCAATTAAGGTGCGATCAACCTCCTGTGTCTAGGACGCTTTATGAACGCAGGCCCTGGACTTTTCCATTTCTGATAGTTACAGTCAAAACAATAACTGAAAACTGTTCACTATAGGGGTAATTAAGGTTTCCAGGTTTAACATACCTGGCAACCCTTTGCTGTTTGTTTCCAAGTTAGCCAACCCCTTCGCATTTGGCCTAGGCCACAGCATATAACCAACTGTGTTATTATGGTAGAGTCTGAAGTGACTGATGTTGCTTTTCTGAGACTACCAGATTAGCATCAACACTCAATCCTATCTCAGATCTGCTCTGGCATAAAACAGTTTTTTTTACTGACTGACAATGTGTAAGTTATGTGGATACAGATTTCAGGGTCATTGCTATCTGGTAATCAAATAAAATAAAATAAAATGCTATTGGTCACATACAGTGGGGCAAAAAAGTATTTAGTCAGCCACCAATTGTGCAAGTTCTCCCACTTAAAAAGATAAGAGAGGCCTGTTATTTTCATCATAGGTACACTTCAACTATGACAGACAAAATGAGGAAAAACATTATCCAGAAAAATCAATTGTAGGATTTTTATGAATTTATTTGCAAATTATGGTGGAAAATAAGTATTTGGTCAATAACAAAAGTTTATTCCAATACTTGTTTATATACCCTTTGTTGGCAATGACAGAGGTCAAACGTTTTCTGTAAGTCTTCACAAGGTTTTCACACACTGTTGCTGGTATTTTGGCCCATTCCTCCATGCAGATCTCCTCTAGAGCAGTGATGTTTTGGGGCTGTTGCTGGCAACACGGACTTTCAACTCCCTCCCAAGATTTTCTATGGGGTTGAGATCTGGAGACTGGCTAGGCCACTCCAGGACCTTGAAATGCTTCTTACGAAAGCACTCCTTCGTTGCCCGGCGGTGTGTTTGGGATCATTGTCATGCTGAAAGACCCAGCCACGTTTCATCTTCAATGCCCTTGCTGATGGAAGGAGGTTTTCACTCAAAATCTCACGATACATGGCCCCATTCATTCTGTCCCTTACACGGATCAGTCTCCGCGTCCCTTTGCAGAAAAACAGCCCCAAAGCATGATGTTTCCACCCCCATGCTTCACAGTAGGTATGGTGTTCTTTGGATGCAACTCAGCATTCTTTGTCCTCCAAACACGACGAGGTGAGTTTTTACCAAAAAGTTATATTTTGGTTTCATCTGACCATATGACATTCTCCCAAACTTCTTCTGGATCATCCAAATGCTCTCTAGGCAAACTTCAGACGGGCCTGGACATTTACTGGCTAAGCAAGCGGGGACACGCTCTGGCACTGCAGGATTTGAGTCCCTGCGGCGTAGTATGTTACTATGTGGTAGGCTTTGTTACTTGGTGGTCCCAGCTCTCTGCAGGTCATTCACTAGGTCCCCCTGTTGTGGTTCTGGGATTTTTGCTCACCGTTCTTCTGATCATTTTGACCCCACGGGGTGAGATCTTGCGGTGGAGCCCCAGGTCGAGGGAGATTATCAGTGGTCTTGATGTCTTTCATTTCCTAATAATTGCTCCCACAGTTGATTTCTTCAACCAAGCTTCTTACCTATTGCAGATCAGTCTTCCCAGCCTGGTGCAGGTCTACAATTTTTTTCTGGTGTCCTTTGACAGCTCTTTGGTCTTGGCCATAGTGGAGTTTGCGAGTGTGACTGTTTGAGGTTGTGGACACGGTGTCTTTTATACTGAAACAGTTCCAAACACGGTGCCATTAATACAGGTAACGAGTCGAGGACAGAGGAGCCTCTTAAAGAAGAAGTTACAGGTCTGTGAGAGCCAGAAATCTTGCTTGTTTGAAGGTGACCAAATACCTATTATTCCACATCATTGTGCAAATAAATTCATTAAAAAATCCTACAATGTGATTTTCTGGATTTTCTTTCTCTAATTTTGTCTGTCATAGTCTTTGAAGTGTACCTATGATGAAAAATTACAGGCCTCTCTCGTCTTTTTAAGTGGGAGAACTATGCACAATTGGTGGCTGCTAATATCTTTTTGCCCCACTGTCACATGTTAAGCGACGAGTTTGAAGAAAGAGTCTTTGTTGCTGCCATTTTTTGAGCTGTAATTTCCTTTGTCCAGATGGTGATCGAGCCAGTGTGCGTGTGATGGCGATTTGCATCGCCTCTGGACCTGTTGGGGCCGGTTATAGCAAAACTGACGTGGGTCTAGGGTGCCACGTAGGTGTAGGGGGTGGATATTATTTACATTTAATTTAAGTTCATGTATAACAACGCTCTATCAGGGCGACTTACAAATTTGGTGCCATTCACCTTATGATTATCCAGTGGAACAACCACTTTACAATAGTATGCATCTAACTCTGTTAAGGGGGGGGGGGGTTAGACAGCGCATTACTTTATCCTAATCCCTAGGTATTCCTTACAAGAGGGTGGGTTTCAGGTGTTCTCCGGAAGGTGGTGATTGACTTCCGATGACCTGCGTCGTGAGGGAGTATTTGTTCCACCATTGGGGTGCCAGAGCAGCGAACCAGTTTTATATGATATGATCAATTAATGATGTTTGACCTTGACTAGTCTCTCAATGCACTTCATGATTGACAGAAGTGAGTGCTACGCGGCGATAGTCAATTAGTCAGTTATCTTTGCCTTCTTGGGTTCAGGAAAAATGGTGGCCATCTTGAAGCATGTGGGACAGCAGACTGGGATAGAGAGCGATTTGAATATGTTCCGTAAACACACCAGCCAGCTGGTCAAATCAAATCAATCACAATGTATATGGTCACATAACATAGTTAGCAGATGTTAATGCGAGGTAGCGAAATGCTTGCGCTTCTTGTTCCGACCATGCAGTAATATCTAACAAGTAATCTAACAATTTCACAACAACTACCTTATACACATGTAACAGTATAACTTTAGACCGTCCCTCGCCCCGACACGGGCGCGAACCAGGGACCCTCTGCACACATCAACAACAGTCACCCACGAAGCGTCGTTCCCATCGCTCACAAAAGCCGCGGCCCTTGCAGAGCAAGGGGAACCACTACTTCTGAGTTTCAGAGCAAGTGACGTAACCGACTGAAAGGCTGCTAGCGCACACCACCGCTAACTAGCTAGCCATTTCACATCCGTTACACACACAAGTGTAAGGAATGAATAAGAATATGTACATATAAATATATGAAGCGATGGCCGAACGGCATAGGCAAGATGCAATAGAGTACAGTATATACATATGAGATGAGTAATGTAGGTTTAATAAAGTGGCTAGAGATTTGAGTCAGTATGTTGGCAACAGCCACTCAATGTTAGTGATGGCTGTTTAACAGTCTGATGTTCTTGAGATAGAAGTTGTTTTTCAGTCTCTCGGTCCCAGCTTTGATGCACCTGTACTGACCTCGCCTTCTGGATGATAGCGGGGTGAACAGGCAGTGGCTCGGGTGGTTGTTGTCCTTGATGATCTTTTTGGCCTTCCTGTGACATCGGCTGGTGTAAGTGTCTTGGAGTGCAGGTAGGTTGCCCCCGGTGATGCGTTTTGCAGACCTCACTACCCTCTGGAAAGCCTTGCGGTTTGGGGGCGGAGCAGTTGCCGTACCAGGCGGTGATACAGCCCGACAGGATGCTCTCGATTGTGCATATGTAAAGGTTTGTGAGTGTTTTTGGTGACAAGCCAAATTTCTTCAGCCTCCTGAGGTTGAAGAGGCGCTGTTGCGCCTTCTTCACCACTCTGTCTGTGTGGGTGGACCATTTCAGTTTCAGTTTGTCCGTTATGTGTACGCAGAGGAACTTAAAACTTTCCACCTTCTCCACTACTGTCCCGTCGATGTGGATAGGGGGGTGCTCCCTCTGCTGTTTCCTGAAGTCCACGATCATCTCCTTTGTTTGTGTTGTTGAAGTTGAGTGTGATGTTGTTTTCCTGACACCACACTCCRAGGGCCCTCACCTCCTTCCTGTAGGCCGTCTCGTCGTTGTTGCACGTGCTCTGAGGATGCGGATAAGGATACCTTCTGGGCCAGCAACCTTGCAAGGGTTAACACGTTTAACTGTCTTACTCACGTCGGCCACGGAGAAAGGGGGGGGGTTGCAGTCCTTGTTAGCGGGCCGCGACGGTGACACTGTATTATCCTTAAAGCGGGCAAAGAAGGTGTTTAGTTTGTCTGGAAGCGAGACGTCGGTGTCCGTAATGTGGCTGGTTTTCTTTTTGTAGTTCGTGATTTCCTGTAGACCCTGCCACATATGTGTCTGAGCCATTGAATTGCGACTCCACTTTGTCCCTATACCGACATTTTGCTTGGTTGATTGCCTTGCGGAGGGAATAACTACACTGTTTTTATTCGGCCATATTCCCAGTCCTCTTTCCATGGTTAAATGCGGTGGTTCGCGCTTTCAGTTTTGCGTGAATTCCGCCATCCATCCACGGTTTCTGGTTAGGGTAGGTTTTAATAGTCACAGTGGGTACAACATCTCCAATGCACTTCCTTATAAACTCACTCACAGAGTCAGCGTATAGATCGATGTTATTCTCTGAGGCTGCCCGGAACATTTCCCAGTCCGCGTGATCAAAACAATCTTGAAGTGTGGATTCCGATTGGTCAGACCATCGTCGAATGGTTCTAGTCACGGGTATATCCTGTTTGAGTTTCTGCCTATAGAACGGTAATGGAAAGATGGAGTCGTGGTCGGATTTGCTGAAAGGAGGGCGAGGGAGGGCCTTGTTACATAGCGGAAGTTAGAGTAGCAGTGATCGAGTGTATTGCCCGCGCGAGTGCTGCAATCAATATGCTGATAGAATTTAGTTAGCCTTGTTCTCAAATTTGCTTTGTTAAAATCCCCAGCTACAATAAATGCAGCCTCAGGATATATGGTTTCCAGTTTACATGGAATCCAATGAAGTTGTTGAGGGCCGTCGTGGTGTCTGCTTGAGGGGTTATATACACAGCTGTGATGATAACTGACGAGAATTGTCTTGGGGGATAATATGGCCTGCATTTGATTGTAAGGAATTCTAGGTCGGATGAGCAGAAGGACTTGAATTCCTGTATGTTGAATATGATTGCCCCATGAGTCGTTAATCATGAAGCATACACCCCCGCCCTTCTTCTTCCAGAGAGGTGTTTATCTCTGTCGGCACGACGCTTGAAGAAGCCCGATTGCTGAAACAATTCCGACAACATATCCCGAGAGAGCCATGTTTCTGTGAAACAGAGAATGTTACAATCTCTGATGTCTCTCTGGAAGTCAACCCATTTCGTCTACCCTTGTTGTCAAGAGACTGGACATTGGCGAGTAGTATACTCGGAAGCGATGGGTGGTGTGCACGCCTACGGAGCCTGACCAGGAGGCCGCTCCGTCTGCCTCTTCTGTGGCGACGTTGTTTTGGCTCGGCGGGGTGGGGATCTCCCGGGTGGGGATCCGAACAAAGGATCCGCTTCAGGAAAGTCGTATTTCAGGTCGTAATGTAGGAAACTTGACATTGTTTTCTGGGCTAACAATGTAAGAAATAATACTTTTAAAAAAACAAAATACTGCATAGTTTTCAAAGGACTCAAAGCGAGGCGACCATCTCTGTCAGCGCCATCTTGCAGTCGGTAATCACAAAACAACCTCACAAAAAAACATCTTGTATTGTCTGGAGTTTGCTGCCTGGAACACAGTCTCACCTAAGTTTTCTATGTTGTAGCCTCATTACTGGCTAAATTAACACCTACCACCCGGCCCTAGAATTTCCTAATTTCCTCAAGTGAAAGAACACAATCTTCTCCTCAGGCTAATGCTTGACCTTCACATAATTAATTCCCAATTTTTCTCTCAACTGTTTTATTTCTTATTTCCCGCCCTGGTTGTCAAATCTTTCCCCCGGCACACAGTAGATCTAGGCTATAATAGTAGGAACATTTGTATATGAATGTTTGATATTCAATGAAAGTAGTGTGTGTGTGTGTGTGTGTGTGCGCGCGCATGCGTGTGCGCGTGTATGAAATAGACTTTTGCTAAACCGTTGTACAATCCCATGTACATTTCTCGTGCTCAGTATAGCATATCACTCAAAGACATCTATTCAGTCTCTCTTCCATTCTTATCAAATAAATGTGACTTTGATTAGATTATTGTGTGGGTGCAGCATGGAGTAGCCTAATTTCATTATGCCTATGAGTGGGAAAAAACATAGCAAGGTATGACAAGCATTCCTCCTTTAAACTTTTATCTTCGATGGATTTACTCAAAATAATGAGCCATTCGCAGTGAGAGGGGTTTAAAAACGCTTTACCGGATCCTGCAAAAATACTTCGACCTAATTCTGATTGGACMATATACGACGTTTCCCCTCTCTCTGGCTTTGACGGGCGGTTACGAATTTTCTCGAATTTACACGAAAGTTTACTGAAGATGAAGAAATGGATTTTGTTAAACTGCTCGGGACTGTTCTCGCCGTTTTCTGCCACCTAGGATTCACCCAATTTGAACACAATGGTGAGTGTTGACAGGGAAACAATGTCAAACTTGTCAAAGCCCGTTGTCAAAAGGTAACTGTATGATTAACCAAAGGTTATCTAATGCATTGCAATATTGCGCTTTTTTTGATCGTGCGAAAAAAATCTTATTATGTATTACCCAACGAAAGAAGAAAGATTTTGGATCGTTAAAATGTTTAAATAGAAATTTCAAATGTCACCCAAAATCGAGTGCTTTTGTAAGCTAGATGGCAAAAACAGTCACTGCAATATTTCTCTTCAATAGGCCTAGACATTGCCCAAGAGCAGACTTTTTGTTTTGGTTTGTGTGTTGGGAACCTATGATTCGTTTTGAGATGGGCCATTGTGCTCAGAAGTAGGCTCCAGATTTAGAAGACCAATGTGGTATGTAATGGCCTAAAGGTGGTGCAAAAATCAAGGTGGGCCATATTACTTTACAGCTTATTCACTGTGGTTTGCAACATTAGTAATAAAGGCCCCAATAAAGAAAATAAGACAGTAATAATACATAAATAATAACATACAGCCTATTCATAGTGTTACATGCAAGCACTTATGAAAAACAATACAACGAGACAAAAATCAAGAGATCTTGCACATAGGCCTATTATCATGTAATCCATGTAGGCTAATACATGTGCCTTATGTCCTCACAGTTTACATAACAACTTGCAATGTTAATTCCACTGAATTACCATTCTGATTTGACGTTATTTATTACCCATGTTTAGATTTGCAATTTTCCAATTGAATTTGCAATTTGATTTTGCATTCTTCATTTGCAATTTCTTGTTGTCCAATGCGATGCACTGTAGGCCAGAGGATCTGCCGGCGTGGCACAGAGCGACCCTGCTACAGGATCAACTACTTCCAGGACCCACGGCGGAGGATGACCTTCGATGATGCCAGGAAAGCCTGCAGGACGGATGGGGCAGAGCTCCTCAGTATCGAGACTGACAATGAGCAGCGTCTGGTCGAGAGGTTCATCCAGCAGTTGCAGGCCACCGATGGGGACTTCTGGATCGGGCTACACAGAAGCCCACGCCACTGGGTGACTACCATAGGATGCCCTTCGCAGTACTACTGGCTGGATGGCAGCAAGGCCAGATTCAGGTGTTCTTGTGTTTTACTTTGGTTTCAAGTCTAGGAGATCCCTGCAGTAAAAAGTCTAGGAGATCCCTGCAGCTGTTGGCATGCACACCACAGGAAAATACAGGGCCATAGAGATACCTCACATGACTCACAGTAATCTGAGAGTCATCCTAGAGCATCAGGGATTAACATATGTTGGTGTCTACATGCTTTGAGGGTCATTGCTATTTTATCGGTACAATTTGTATTATCATAAATGTTGTGGTATTGGCAGTGTTGGGAAAGCTACTCTGAAATATAGTTGACCAAGCTACCAATTACTTCACACGGAAAGAAGTTAATCTACACTTAAGGTACCCTCAAAAAATATAGTTGACTTAACTAAAGTTACTTTGAAAAAGTAGTTCACTTCATMCAAACTACTTCATGAAAAATTGTCACATGTAAATCTGAAATGTCATAGACGACAAGTTGCAAGAACAGATCACCGTTGTCAGATGTTAACAGAATGTGTCATTTACCCTATTAATCACAAAATAAAATGCTTCCAGTGAGAATTAGGCAGGTCTGAGGCCGAAAAAAGGATTGCAAAAAGAGTAGTGTGTAGTTCCAGTAGTTTGCTACACCACTACATGGCAAAAGTGATTAACTACTGAAAACACTACCTTGATTTGAATTTAGTTCAACTACCACCAAGCTACTGCAAAATGTAGTTTAATTACTAGTTGAACTACATAGTTCACTACTCCCCAACACTGGGTATCAGTAGGATGAGAGTCCATTTTCAGAGGCATGCTG
This sequence comes from Salvelinus sp. IW2-2015, assembly GCF_002910315.2. Classification (NCBI taxonomy): domain Eukaryota; kingdom Metazoa; phylum Chordata; class Actinopteri; order Salmoniformes; family Salmonidae; genus Salvelinus; species Salvelinus sp. IW2-2015. Next base: position 3,851,453 of record NC_036862.1, on the reverse strand, counting down.
TTGACTATCAGAGGATCTCTGATAAAGTTGTTGACCTATGGAAAACACGCTTGTTGCAGAAACTGGCATTGGGACGAGCCATCGTGTGGCAACGAGATGTGTGTGGTGCTGTACCACCAGCCTTCTGCCCCCCCCGACGAAGGGGGGCGCTTAATGTTCCAGTGGAACGATGACAACTGCAACACCAGGAACAATTTTGTCTGCAAGTACTCCRAAGGTGAACTGTACCCTGGACACGTTCTGAGTAGGCAAACGCGTTGTGGAACATTGCAGATAGAAATGTTATGAATAGAGTTGACATGATTTGTTATTCTACATGTCAGAGAGTTCTGTTTGTTTCACATCATGTTTTTCTATCTGACCGTTCCACAACATTGTGCCCTGCTGAACATGGCCCCGGTGTCCTTGATAGTGTCCATATTTAGACATGAACAGATTAAAAGGGTTGTATTCAAAGGACAGCAAATGTAAAGAAAGGGACCTAAACAGGGAGGGACTACCTGAATTTGTCCAATTAGAATCTCTCGTTTTTGTTGACAAATTTTTTTTGTTACGGATTGCAACAGTGTGCACTAATGAATTCGGCAATGTTACATTACATTTATCCTATCTCAATCCTGTAGTTTATTTCCGCTGAAGGAGATCATATTGTATGGTATGATTGTGATTGAATACCAGTTTATCAACAAGGAACCATAGAAAATTTAATTCACAGTCAATATAGTCCATTTTCTTTTGCAGCTGACGATTGTCTCTTTCTCTCTCTTACAGAAAAGTTACCAGTGTTTACTGTGGTGTGGAATTCATTATACACAGGTAAACCCACCCCTGCAACTAACATTCAGATTTTTTAAAGGTCAAATATGGGAATCCTTGAGATGGGTGATTTGTTGATACTGAGATCAACAGCTTGAACATTGTTATGACATTACCATTCTCAATCTCCGAAGTGTCTATGTATAGGATGACATCTAGTGGTAAAGATTTATGAATCACAATATGATATAATAGGAGAGAATGTAATAGAACATAAAAACTTCATCAGTGTCATTGAATCAATCCTCTTACCAGATAATAGAGGCTATGCATGACAAATACAGTAGGCTATAGTACAGTTACATATTACCAGTGAAGCTGCTTGAAATTGTTGCTCTGATTGAGTTTATTCCTAGAGAGTTTATTTGCGTATTAGTCATACTGTACTTGTTTACACATTGCTGCATCACACATGCTCAATCTTTCTTCTCTGGCGAAGACAAATGTTTGCTTATTTTTGGTCTGCACATTTATTTGGGCAATATGACGTTTTTGTATATCAATCCAATKTACAGTGTCTGTCTATTTACAAGTTTTGCTCATTATCTATTTTCCAGTTGCCCCAATTATATCTTTAATACCAATCCTCCCATCAGCTAAAGTGAGTGATGAGAAGACAAAACTAGGACTGTCTGAATCATCAGGTAAAAAATCTGCACTCTTCATGTCTATCGCGTTTGATCCTTGGTTATGAAATATTGTACATTATAAACTGGGTGGTTCGAGCCCTGAATGCTGATTTGGCTGACAGCCATGGTATATCAGGCCGTATACCATGGGTATGACAAAACATTTGTTTTTACTGCTCTAATTACGTTGGTAACCAGTTCATAATAGCAGTAAGGCACCTCTGGGGTTTGTGATATATGGCCAATATACCACGGCTAAGGGCTGTGTCCAGGCACTCCGCATTGCGTTGTGGGTAAGAACACCCCTTAGCCGTGGTATATTGGCCATGTACCACACCCCTTCATGCCTTATTGCTTAATTGTGTCCCAAATACAATAAATGATCTCCTCATTTATTTTCCAAAGTTTCTTTCCAAAAGTATTCATAGTGAGGTGCCAACTTACTGTCATTAGCCTGGTCCCAGATCTGTGTGTTTGTGCTATCACGTCAGCTCCTTTTCATTGACAATGAGTGACAAGGAGTTGACATGATAGCGCAAACAGATCTGGAACCAGGCTATAATGCCATTGTCTTACCTCTGGTGGGTTTTTTTCTCCCTGCAGTATCTCTTTCAGATAATGCCCTGTATGTCTCCTACATTCTATTTGCTACTATCCCTATTCTACTGCTGCTGCTTGTGGCYACAGGAGTCTTCTGCTATAAACGGGCTGCCAAAAGGTAATACTTGTTCGCCTCATTTAATAATAACAGGTAATAATACATTTTGTATGTTAGGCACCTGTCAAGGTCACCTAACATTATTTAAAAGTATGTAAAAAAGAATCTATAAGTTAAAAATGACACAGATAAGAGGGGCAAAACAGAGGAAGCTTGCAAGAGGGCTTGTGAAACATAATCAACATCAGACATCACAGAGCATAAGATAGCCTTCAGAGATGTTTCGTTTTCAGGTTTAAATGMCGTACTTGAAATAAGCAATGATGGAGGTGTTTGTGGCTCGCAACATGCCTCTGTAACTGATAGTGTAACTGTCTTTATGCAGGAGAAAGTCTCAAACGGACCGCTACCCTAAGCAAGAGCAATGGGGTACAATGTCCACTGCGGCTTGCAACATCCAAGGACCCTATGCCTACCGGGACATCACCAAGCTTCAACCAGCCGATCTGGAGAGCATGGCACCTGAATCAATCAAGAAGATGTCCTTCTGTGCCTCCTCTTTTGATTCCCATTGTGATGATTACGAGAATGTTTCAAACAAGGAGACAGTGACAGAGAGTGGCTTTGTGACCAATGATATCTATGAGGCCTGCCAGAACCACGGTCGGCACTATCTCAACGAGACTGGATGGGTGGAGAATGAGATCTATGAGTAATGTTGCAGCCCTGCAGTGCCTCTCTCTTTACCACATGTCCACTGGGCCATCTGGGCATCTGACTCTTTTTGTCTCCATTCATCTTTCATATCTCCTGCTGGTGGGTTGTATGGCATCATGTGATGCGAGACAGGACGGACAGATCCTGGGTGGTATTATAAAGTGTTCGCTTTAGGGTACGCCCACTAACCGTACAAAGAGGCCTATGGTGTCATCCCCATTTGAGGTCTCCTGTGTGGAAGTTGATGTCAGGGAACAGGACAATATCTTCGTAAATTCGGATAACAGAAGTCTGACCCCACGATACCTCTGAGCCATGGCCACCTGCGAGAGATGATCCTCCCAGTGATGTTTACCAAAGCCTCCACTGCTATGACACCAGTGTGAGCTGGCTGGATAAAGTCATAATGTGCCTTTTCATGGCTACACAAAAGTCCTGGTTGAATAACAGAGTGTAGCATTTGTTTATTTGCCTATTCCTTTGTCTTTGTCTTATAATCTTGTATTTATCACAATGTTGTGAAGAAAATCAAGAAAATACATGTTTTGCCTTCATGGTAGATTCAAGTGGGCCTGACTAGAGTGTTGTGAAAAAGTAGTCTAACGAGCTGAAGCTGAGTGTTCTTGGAGGATGTCGGACAGGAAATACCAAAAGCACATCTGGAACTTGCACATACAGGAAATCTAGCAGTGACAGCAGATGCTTTTGGGGTGCTGCGCTCAACAGTTTTCCATGTAAGGCTGTCACGATAGGTTAATTAACAAAACATGTACTTGCTGGACCTGTATGCCTATATTGGTAATATTTCAAATATCGCGCACCGCTCTGGTTACAAATAAATGTTTTGTTTTTAGTTTTTTTATAATAATGTGCCTTTATTGTGTTTTTGTGTACAAGAAGAAAGAAAAATAGACAATTTATAAGCCRTAAAACCTTTGGTAAGATATAGCTTACTTTACTGTACTATTGCAAACAGTACCTACTTATGGCTTCCATATTGTTTGTTTGACCAGCAGATGGTGCTGTTTCATGTAATATTTTAACTGTCTTTCCATTGGTCTCGAACTCCAGCAGTTTCACTAAAATTCTATGTTGATCGCAAGATGTGCAATGGGTATGTTAAAAAAAGGATAATAATGTGCTAATATTCTGTCATATTATTGTATTATTCTCAAACCAATTGATTTGGCTTAATAACCTGTATCTAAAATGTATACTGAACAAAAATATACTGAACAAAAATATAAATGCAACATGCAACAACTTCAATTTCAACAATTTTACTGAGTTACAGTTCATACAGTATAAAGAAATCAGTCAATTGAAATAAATGTATTAGGCTCTAATCTATGGATTTCACATGACTGGGCAGGGGCGCAGTCATTTTCCCACAAAAGGGCTATATTACAGACATCAGCTGTCTGGGTGGCTGGTCTCAGACGATCCCACAGGTGAAGAAGCAGGATGTGGAGGTCCTGGGCTGGCATGGTTACCTATGGTCTGCGGAYGTGAGGCCGGTTGGAAGTACTGCCAAATTCTCTAAAACGATGGAGGTGGCTTATGGTAGAGAAATTAAGATTCAGTTTTCTGGCAACAGCTCTGGTGGACATTCCTGCAGTCAGCATGCCAATTGCATGCTCCCTCAAAACTTGAGACATCTGTGGCATTGTGTTGTGTGACAAAACTGCACATTTTAGAGTGGTCTTTTATTGTCCCCAGGACAAGGTGCACCTGTTTAATGATCATGCTGTTTAATCAGCTTCTTGATATGCCACACCTGTCAGGTGGTTGGATTATCTTGGTAAAGGAGAAATGCTCACTAACAGGGATGTAAACAAATTTGTGCACAAAATTTACAAAGAAAATACACTTTTTGTGCATATGGAACAATTCTGGGATCTTTTATTTCAGCTCATGAAACACTTAACATGTTTTGTGTATATTTTTGTTCAGTGTACAAACCTTGCAGAACACACACCATCCAGCATAATCCAAATGAATGTTTGCCGTATTTTACCACAGCCGTAAAGGGCAATTGCAACCAACAAAAGTTATAATAAAATGTATTAGTGGTTGCATCACTTGCATGCATCATTTGCTTTGTGCATAAGCATGTACACGTTACATAGTCAGAGCCCAGCTGAACACACACCTTCACACATCAAAACAACATGCATGCATGGATTAATGTGCTAGTATAAATGTACATAAATAATTCACCAGTCCAATCCCTGCACTTTGACTCAGAGTAACAAAAGCTTTTTCTGTGCACCTGCAGGTCAAACTTCAAAGTCAACCCTCCACTCAGGGCGGCGAGCAAACAGATATCAGAATAGCAATGTTACCGGTTGACGTAAGAGGTGGGTCCGGTTGGCTTGGAAACGAATTGGCACTGAAGCGTGGAACCGCTTCAGAGGCCCGCCCCCTGTACAAATACCCCCATGGCTCTGACGTCAATGTACGTCAACGAGAGAATATGATGCCTCCTGCAACTCAACTCATGTACTTTAGCTAATATAGGTAGCTAGCTGAAATATTATAGCTCTATTGTATTGGAGAACGTGGCGTGACAGCCGTAAATGTCTTCTGTCGTCTCCTTGGTCTGACGGGTCCTTAACGTTCAAACTGGCAGGGCGACCGAGAAATGTACTTCGTCTATTTTTAATAGACAACATTTTAGCGGGCGGTTTGTTTCCCCTTCAACATCTGTAGGCTCAAGTCGCGAGCCCCTAGGTCCTCACCCCAAACCCTATTTAATAAAGAATGGTCATGGCTGACAATCACCAAAAACAGATGGTCCGGGGTCCTGTCCGAGTGGGCTTCTACGATATCGAACGTACTCTAGGAAAGGGAAATTTCGCCGTTGTGAAGCTGGCAAGACATCGCATTACCAAGACCGAGGTGAGTGCTGAGAATTAGCTAGCTGGCTGGCTAGCATGCTAGTTAACGGTGAGCTAAGCGTGTGATTCTCTTGCAAAGGGCACTAACCTTGTCTTTTAACTAACACGCTAGTAGTTACTTGCCCCCTGCATTGCAGTTGTAAGTTAGCTAGTTATCTAAAGTTATATTTGCACATTTATTCTGTAGTTTCATTCTGTTCACATTTGACATTGACATGTTTAGACCACTTCACACCTACTTAGTTTACTATGTTGCAAACAGTCTTTTTTTTGCAAAGATTTTGACCCGTACATGAAGAAAGTTATAGACTAGTAACTTACAAACTATTATGTAACTTGATAATCAAAACTGTCTATGATAAGCAAAATTGGGTGTCACCCAGTTTTACATTTAGGCAACGTTAGCCTAACTATGAAGTTGATTCATTCATGTGTGTTCATGAGATTCACATGATCCCATCACTTTGTAACCTCAATGTTGTGCAATACACTGCCTTTCTTTAACCATGGATCAATACCTTGCTTCATTACTCTCACTAACAATTGTGTGCAGTTTGTATAATGTTATGTATAATGTGGTCAACAAGCCACTCCATCCATAGTCCTTGCCGCGCGCCCCCCCAGCACTACACAGCTGATTCAAATAACCAACTCATCATCAAGCTTTGATTATCTGAATCCGCTGTGTAGTGTTAGGGCAAAAACCAAGTGTGCAGCCGTTGTGTACACTATTCACAGACGCTAATAGTCCTTGATCATGACTCTYATTTCCATTACATTACACATAAGTCATTTGACGAAGGCGACTTCTGTGCAGGGGAGTTTTGTTAAATGCGCTGACACTCAATCTGAACATTAACAAGCGTAAGGACCGTATCATTCATATCAGCGATTTCCAAAAGGTTAAATTGATCAAATCAAACTTTATTTGTCACATGCACCGACATGTGTAGACCTTAACCAACAGTGCAGTTCAAGAAAGAGTTTACCAAATAAACTAAAGTAACACAATACAATAACGAGGCTATATACAGGAGGTACCAGTACAGAGTCAATGTGTGGGGTTACAGATTAGTTGAGGTAATTTGTACAYGTAGGTAGGGGTGAAGTGACTATGCATAGATAATAAACGATGAGTAGCAGCAGTGTAGAAAACAAATGGAGGAGGGGTGTCAATGTAAATAATCCAGTGGGCTTTTCATTAATTGTTCAGCAGTCTTATGGCTTGGGGGTAGAAGCTTTTAAGGAGCTTTTTGGTCCTGGACTTGGCGCTCCGGTACTGCTTGCCGTGCGGTAGCAGAGAGTACAGTCTATGACTTTGGTGACTGGAGTTTTTGACAATTTTTGGGGCTTTCCCCTGACACCGCCTAGTATATGAACTCAGCAAAAAAATCAACTTCCTCTCACTGTCAACTGTGTTTATTTTCAGCAAACTTAACATGTGTAAATATTTGTATGAACATAACAAGATTCAACAACTGAGACATAAACTGAACAAGTTCCATAGACATGTGACTAACAGAAATTGAATAATGTGTCCCTGAACAAAGGGGGGTCAAAATCAAAAGTRACAGTCAGTATCTGGTGTGGCCACCAGCTGCATTAAGTACTGCAGTGCATCTCCTCCTCATGGACTGCACCAGATTTGCCAGTTCTTGCTGTGAGATGTTACCCCGCTCTTCCACCTAGGCACCTGCAAGTTCCCTGACATTTCTGGGGGGAATGGCCCTGGCCCTCACCCTACAATCCAACAGGTCCCAGAAGTGCTAAATGGGATTGAGATCCGGGCTCTTCGCTGGCCATGGCAGAACACTGACATTCCTGTCTTGCAGGAAATCACGCACAGAACGAGCAGTATGGCTGGTGGCATTGTCATGCTGGAGGGTCATGTCAGGATGAGCCTGCAGGAAGGGTACCACATGAGGGAGGAGGATGTCTTCCCTGTAACGCACAGCGTTGAGATTGCCTGCAATGACAACAAGCTCAGTCCGATAATGCTGTGACACACCGCCCCAGACAATGACGGACCCTCTACCTCCAAGTCCTTCGATGATAAACGCGAATCCGACCATCACCCCTGGTGAGACAAAACCGCGACTAGTCAGTGAAGAGCACTTTTTGCCAATCCTGTCTGGTCCAGCGACGGTGGGTTTGTGCCCATAGGCGACGTTGTTACCGGTGATGTCTTGTGAGGACCTGCCTTACGACAGGCTTACAAGCGCTCAGTCCAGCCTCTCTCAGCCTATTGAAGACAGTCTGAGCACTGATGGAGGGATTGTGCATTCCTGGTGTAACTCGGGCAGGTGTTGTTGCCATCCTGTTCCTGTCCCGCAGGTGTGATGTTCAGATGTACCGATCCTGTGCAGGTGTTACACATGGTCTGCCACTGCAAGGACGATCAGCTGTCCGTCCTGTCTCCCTGTAGTGCTGTCTTAGGCGTCTCACAGTACAGACATTRCAATTTATTGCCCTGGCCACATCTGCTGTCCTCATGCCTCCTTGCAGCATGCCTGAGGCACGTTCACGCAGATGGGCAGAGACCCTGGGCATCTTTCTTTTGGTGTTTTTCAGAGTCCATAGAAAGGCCTCTTTAGTGTCCTAAGTTTTCATAACTGTGACGTTAATTACCTACCGTCTGTAAGCTGTTAATGTCTTAACGACCGTTCCACACGTGCATGTTCATTGAACAAGCATGGGAAACAGTGTTTAAATCCTTTACAATGAAGATCTGTGAAGTTATTTTGATTTTTACAAATTATCTTTGAAAGACAGGGTCCTGAAAAAGGGACGTGTCTTTTTTTTGCAGAGTTTAGGTCCTGGAATGCAGGAAGCTTGGCCCCAGTGATGTACTGGGCCGTAAGCACTACCCTCTGTAGTGCCTTGCGGTCGGAGGTCGAGCAGTTGCCATACCAGGCAGWGATGCAACCGGTCAGGATGCTCTCGATGGTGCAGCCTTAGAACTTTGAGGATCTGGGGACTCATGCCAAATTTTCAGTCTCCTGAGAGGGAAAAGGTGTTGTCGTGCCCTCTTTACGACTGTCTTGGTGTGTTTGGAGCATGATAGTTTGTTGGTGATGTGGAAACCAAGGAACTTGAAACTCTCGACCCCGCGCTACTACAGCCCGTCGATGTTAATGGGGGCCTGTTCGGCCCGCCTTTTCCTGTAGTCCAAGATCAGCTCCTTTTGTCTTGCTCACATTGAGGGAGAGGTTGTTGTCCTTCAACCACACTGCCAGGTCTCTGACCTCCTCTCTATAGGCTGTCTCATTGTTGTCGGTGATCAGGCCTACCACTGTTGTGTCATCAGCAAACTTAATGATGGTGTTGGAGTTGTGTTTGGCCACGCAGTCGTAGGTGAACAGGGAGACCAGGAGGGGACTAAGCACACACCTCTAAGGGTCCCCAATGTTGAGGATCAGCATAGCAGATGTGATATTGCCTACCCTTACCACTTGGGGGGTGGCCTGTCAGGAAGTCCAGGATCCAGTTGCAGAGGGAGGTGTTTTATTCCCAGGGTCCATAACTTAGTGATGARCTTTGTGGGCACTATGGTGTTGAACACTGAGCTGTAGTCAATGAACAGCATTCTCACTTAGGTGTTCCTTTTGTCCAGTTGGGAAAGGGCAGTGTGGAGTACGATTGAGATTGCGTCAACTGTGGATCTGTTGGGTTGGTATGTGAATTGGAGTGGGTCTAGGGTAKCCTGGAGGATACTGTTGATGTAAGCCATGACCAGCCTTTCCAAGCACTTCATGGCTACTGACGTGAGTGATACGGGCAGTAATCATTTAGGCAGGTTACCTTTGCTTCCTTGGGCACATTACTATGGTGTTCTGCTTGAAACATGTAGGTATTACAGACTCAGTCAGTGAGAGGTTGAAAATGTCAGGGAAGACACTTGCCAGTTGGTCCGCACATGTTTTGACTACACGTCCTGGTAATCCGTCTGGCCCCGCGGCTTTGTGAATGTTGACCTGTTTAAAGGTCTTGCTCACATCGGCTACCGAGAGCGTTATCACACTGTCGTCCTGAACAGTTGGTGCTCTCATGCATGCTTCAGTGTTGCTTGCCTCGAAGCGAGCACAAAAGGCATTTAGCTCGTCTGGTAGGCTCACGTCACTGGGCATCTTGCGGCTGGGTTTTTCTTTGCAGTCCGTAATAGTTTTCAAGCCCTGCCACATCCGACGAGCGTCAGAGCCGGTGTAGTAGGATTCAATCTTAATCCTCTATTGATGCTTTGTTTGTCTGAGGGCATAGTGGGATTTCTTATAAGCGTTCGGATTAGTGTCCCACTCCTTGAAGCGGCAGCTCTAGCCTTTAGCTCGATGCAGATGYTTCCTCTAATCCTTGGCTTCTGGTTGGGATATGTACTTGCGGTCACTGTGGGGACGACAACCTCAATGCACTTATTGATGCAGCCGATGACTGGTATACTCCTGAATGCCATTTGATGAATCCCGGAACATATTCCAGTCTGTGCTAGTAAAACAGTCCTGTAGCATCCGTGTCATCTGACCACTTCCGTATTGAACGAGTCACTGGTAATTCCTGCTTTAGCAGGAATCAGGAGCATCGGTTTGTGGTGGTAAATAGACGGCTACGAATAATATAGATGAGAACTCTCTTGGTAGATAGTTTGGTCTACAGTTTTTTATAAGGTACTCTACCTCAGGCGAGCAATACTTCAGGCGAGCAATACATTGAGACGTCTTTAATATTAGACATCTCGCACCAGCTGTTATTGACAAATAGACACACACCCCCGCACCTTGACTTATCAGACATAGCTTCTCTGTCCTGCCGGTGCATGRAATATCCCACCAGCTCTATATTATCTGTCGTCGTTCAGCCACGACTTRGTGAAACATAAGATATTACAGTTTTTAATGTCCCGTTGGTAGTATAATCTTGATTGTAGGTTATCCATTTTATTTTCCAATGATTGCACGTTGGCCAATAGAACGGATAGCAGTGGGAGTATACTCACTCGCCTACAAATTCTCAGAAGGCAGCCCGACCTCCGCCCTCTTTTTCTCCGTCTTTTCTTCACGCAAATGACGGGGATTTGGGCCCGTTCCTGAGAAAGCAGTATATCCTTCGCGTCGGACTCATTAGAGAAAAGTTATTCTTCCAGTTCGAGGTGAGTAATTGCTGTTCTGATGTCCAGAAGTTATTGTTGGTCATAAGAGATGGTAGCAGCAACATTATGTACAAAATAAGTTACAAACAATTCGGAAAAACKAACAAAATAGCACWATTTTTTAGGAGCACGTAAAACGTCAGCCATCCCCTCCAGCGCCATTCTACACGCCATATCTCCATGTTACAGTGCATGTTATTCTACCCCCACAAGCCATAAGACTCCTGAACAGCTAATCAAATGGCTACCCAGACCAGGCCCACCCATTTACTCTGTACTGGTACCCTCTGTAAATAGCCTCGCTATTGTTAATTTACTGCTGCTCTTTAATTATTTGTTACTTTAATGTTTTATTTTTGACTTATTTTTCTTACAAAACATTAACCAACAATGCAGTTAAGTAAGCATTTCACTAAGGTCTACACGTATTGTAGTCGGCGCATGTGACAAATAAAATGTTATTTGTTTATGGAAGACGAGGCGACCACCTGTGCTAATTAGCTACGGTATCTAGTATACTCCGAACACTTGTGTGTAACTCAGGAAGTGTAGCAGAAGTGACATTTCATCGGATGGAGTCACCCATAGCTTTATTGATCTGTGCAAAACGTATGCATGGCTGAAAACTATAGGGAGAAGGCAGAATGCCGCCTAGAGTTTTCGAGAGCTAAGACGCTAACTGCTTTAGCGCCTTTTGACGGTAGAATCTAATGAACGGGGGAGTTTTTTGTTGAGCCCCGATGCTTGCTCTAAACGTTAACACGYGTCCTTGCGGTACAGTTCTGGAAACATAAGGAACTTATCTTTCATATCGGCAATAAATAATTTTCAAAAAACAAAARGTTAAGTTACTAACCTTTTTATAGGGTTAGAGTTCATACACGGCCGTATTTCCATGTTACATTGCTTGTTTACGGAAACAGACGGAAGACGGGTGGATTAGGGAGAGGCTATACGGACACACCTAGTTCCCAAATTGATGACATGTTGCGCAGTTGMGAGTCGGGTGGAGCTTATTGGATTCGGTTCAGTCAGTCCTCCTGATGCGCCCTTCCCAGCTTCTTAGTTTATGCTTGCTAGCTTGCAAAAAGAGCAGCATGGTGCTAGTTAAAACTTGTAAAAGAAAGTAATGTTTGTTTCGATGGGCGAGGGAGAAATAACTTGTTGTTAGGGCTGGCACAATTATCGTAGAATCGTGTAACCGACAATTAAGGACATTAACCGTGAACMCATTTTTTGTTGTTGTAATAATCGTCTTACTACTACTTCTTATGGGTGGATTCAATGTTATATTTAGTAGATATAGTTTACCCAAGAACACTTTAAAAGGAAGTGGGTAAAGCTATTAATAATTTTACGAGCAGAATGGCACATTCGGGAGGAGAATCATAATTTCCAAAAGTTCCAAGTGGTCAACACCATTCGTTTTGGAGACAGGGGTGTCAGCAAAGCTGTGTTGTATTTAGGGCTGAGCCCATTTAGTCGACTGGTCGATTGTTTGGTCGATAGGCTGCTGGTCGACCATTGCGGAGGCCGCGGGATGGCACACCAGTATCGCCAACAGTACATGTACTGTTAATTACCATAATTGCTAATCTATAACGTTTGTTTGGTTAGGGCAATTTCTGTTAATGCATTCAATATATTATTATTCTAGTCTTACCATTGTTATTGTAGGTGTGGACACGTTGTTTTTAGAGCGCACAACCTACAGTAGACTACACTTGTGATTAAAATTATGATTTCATTCCATTTACGAGTTGTCAATTTATTCATTGTCTTTTTGTTTGGAGCTCTCCTGTCAATCTTGAGGAAGGACACGCACTTGATTATTCATAGAAGTAAGTAAGCGGCCAACAAGTGCTCAGCATATGTGGGAACTCCTCCAAGACTGTTGGAAAAGCATTCCAGGTGAAGCTGGTTGATAGAATGCCTAAAGTGTGCAAAGCTGTCATCAAGGCAAATGGTGGCTACTTTGAAGAATATAAAATATATTTAGATTTGTTTCACACAAGCATTTCTACACCTGCAATAACATCTGCTAAACACATGTATGTGACCAATAAATTTGATTTGACATTTTTGGTTACTACATGATTCCATATGTGTTATTTCATAGTGTTGATGTCTTCACTATTATTCTACAATGTAGAAAATAGTTWAAAAAAAWAAAAAAWAAAAAAAAACTTGAATTAGTAGCTGTGTCCGAACATTTAACTGGTACTGTAGCTAGCTAATTAGCACAGGTAGTCCACTGGGAGGGGCTATACGGAGACGCCAGGTGCCCAAAATGTATGACGCATGTCATGCAGGAAGAGTTGAGTAGGGACGAACGGATTCGGTTCAGTCAGTTGTGCTAATGAGCCCTCACCAGCTAGCTAATTTATTCTTGTGAGTTCAACGAGATTTAGAAACTTGTCTGCCAAAGTTGGGACTTGAGAGAGTCATTCCATTTCTGTCTGGGTAATTGTTTATTTTTATGTAGATATTAATGCCGTAGTTGTACATTTTCAGTGAAAATCACTACAATAAATGTGCTTTAGCTGTCATTCTGGCATGATATTGGCCACTCAATCTACCTACTTCCCTCTCCTTACTGCAGGACAGCAGTGCTCGGCATTAGCCGGCAAGCAGGAACTAAGGACACACTGTGCCCTGTGATGTTGTGTTGCCTGCTTGCACTGCAAACTCTCTCAATGAGCAGTAGACTGTATCACGGTGACTACCAACTACAAGTTATTTTTTGTGTAGGCTGCTATCCTACTCCAAATATAATCAAGTGGGATGGAACAAATTGGCTACGTTAGCTGCTGCCAGCAACATCTGCCCGGTGAAGCAAAACAGTGGGAAGAACCTCGATACAACCTCGTTACGCTAGCTAATTGGCATGTCAAGGTGACATCCAGATGGTGACAAATGTTTCCATATATAGACACACACCCTATATTTGAATAAAATCAACTATGCATAGGCTACTGAGCTTGTCTGACGCTTTAGGCACTGCGATTTAAAAAGACCATACAAATTACAAAAAACGGAGCCAGAGATCACTATAGCCTAACCAGAAGAAAAATAACTCTTCTTGACCAGACCCCCCCCCCCCCCCCACACACACACACACTTCGCAGATTCTGCCCCTTACACTCCTGAAGTTGCTGGTAATAGGCTTCACCAGCGGTCGGCAACCTTTTCCATTTGGAGAATCGTACCATTTCTGCTGATCTGCGTGCCAGTTGTGATTTCTCAGATGCACATTTTCGTGGAACAGTTTCATTTAATTTATAATAAGTCTTCATATCTTAAAATCAATGTCGTGGTTAATCAATATTCTATCTAAATGATACAAATCTAAAAGTATCTTTATTGCCATTATTTAATAATAGGTTACATAGCTTACAAATATATTTTGATTTGTTTAACACTTTTTTTTTTGCTACTACATGATTCCATATGTGTTGTTTCATATTTTCGGTGTTTACACTATTATTCTACAATGTAGAGAATATTAAAAATAAAGAAAAACCCTTGAATGAGTAGGTGTCCAAACTTTTGACTGGTGCTGTATATGCGTCTCCACACCTGTATGTAAACAGAAGACCGACGCCACAAACGTGTTGTCAATGAAAAATACAGTTGGCTGCAACTGTGTTAAAACTGTGTAGAGTGTATTTGTGCTTTTTGCATTTGTGGAATTATTTTGATGTGATTTGAAAGTAGGGGGATTTATGTTTCTATAACCATAMCGCATTTGAGAATCGATTCACATTTAGATGGAGTATTTGTCTGTTTTGGCTTCCAAAGCCATTTCGCCTTTAACTAGAACATTTTAAGGTCCTTGGATTATAATGAGTATCGTTAGGCTCCTTTAGTCCATTATGGGGCTACTCTGTACATAACTAGTAATTGCAAAGCAAATCCGTCAGCCCCTGTTTAGTGTTTACCTCTTGGATATGGTATTAGCAGCAGCCCACTTTCCTGGATTCTTGACATTGCAAGATTTAAAATCTCTCTCGTTACTCATATCGTCTTAGTAATCAGTAGGTCCTCAGTTCAAGAATGCCCCCGACCTTACTTGACCTCCTTGTAGTGGCTGGCAGTAGGCCTAACGCCTCATCACACCGAAAGCGTCTTTGTGTTTTGGTACACCAGAAGTACATTCATTTCCAATGGAACACTGCGTTTGCCTTGCAGAGGCAGTTGCAGTGCGTTCTGTGTGATGCATAAATTGGAAATATTGAACGTATGCATCAAACAATATGCGTAGATGGCTTGACAGAAATGGTAGCAGGAGGTGAATGTTGAACTTTTGTTGCACACACATCCAGATGATGCTGCGTACCATTTTGCGCAATGATTTTGTAGGTGTGATCAAGGTGTAAATGTCTTCTGTTCATAACGAAGAGGGAGGGGAGCATTAGTGCAGTGATATGGATGTAATCAAGCATTGTATTGGGTAGAATGATTAAAGGCCTCCCCTCGTTTTTGTTTACTCCAGAGCTTGGCTCACAGACACTTGGATCTCTTCAAGTCCTGGTGGTGATGAAATGCTGTTTATGAGAGAGCGAGACTTGGGATATTGCATGTTATCATGACATGGACACTGTTAATCAATTCTTGCAAGGATGAAGAAATTGCCTGTTTTCCAGCAGCTTCTGCTAGTGTCTGCCTCCCTTACCTCTCACCCAGTGTGGATGACAGAATATAAAAGCTGTTTATGATTTCCCCTAGCAAACAGTTTTTTTTGTGCAAAGGATAGCATTTGAGGTTTATTGTCTGTGCTCGCCTTGCAAGAACTTAAGAGTGCTGTGGAATTATATTAGGGAGAGCTAGGCCTACTGCTTACCACTTTTGCCTGCCTTTCTTAGAATTATCTGCCTCMGTCTAAGTCAACACTTTAAAATGTATGCCTAAACAGTGGGGAGAACAAGTATTTGATACACTGCCGATTTTGCAGGTTTTCCTACTTACGAAGCATGTAGAGGTCTGTACTTTTTATCATAGGTACACTTCAACTGTGAGAGACGGAATCTAAAAAATCCAGAAAATCGCATTGTATGATTTTTAAGTAATTAATTTGCRTTTTATTGCATGACATAAGTATTTGATACATCAGAAAAGCAGAACTTAATATTTGGTACAGAAACCTTTGTTTGCAATTACAGAGATCATACGTTTCCTGTAGTTCTTGACCAGGTTTGCACACACTGCAGCAGGGATTTTGGCCCACTCCTCCATACAGACCTTCTCCAGATCCTTCATGTTTCAGGGCTGTCGCTGGGCAATACGGACTTTCAGCTCCCTCCAAAGATTTTCTATTGGGTTCAGGTCTGGAGACTGGCTAGGCCACTCCAGGAACTTGAGATGCTTCTTACGGAGCCACTCCTTAGTTGCCCTGGCTGTGTGTTTCGGGTCGTTGTCATGCTGGAAGACCCAGCCATCTTCAATGCTCTTACTGAGGGAAGGAGGTTGTTGGYCAAGATCTCGCGATACATGGCCCCATCCATCCTCCCCTCAATACGGTGCAGTCGTCCTGTCCCCTTTGCAGAAAAGCATCCCCAAAGAATGATGTTTCCACCTCCATGCTTCACGGTTGGGATGGTGTTCTTGGGGTTGTACTCATCCTTCTTCTTCCTCCAAACACRGCGAGTGGAGTTTAGACCAAAAAGCTCTATTTTTGTCTCATCCGACCACTTCTCCCATTCCTCCTCTGGGTCATCCAGATGGTCATTGGCAAACTTCAGCCCGGCCTGGACATGCGCTCGCTTGAGCAGGGGGACCTTGCATGCGCTGCAGGATTTTAATCCATGACGGCGTAGTGTGTTACTAATGGTTTTCTTTGAGACTGTGGTCCCAGTTCTCTTCAGGTCATTGACCAGGTCCTGCCGTGTAGTTCTGGGCTGATCCCTCACCTTCCTCATGATCATTGATGCCCCACGAGGTGAGATCTTGCATGGAGCCCCAGACCGAGGGTGATTGACAGTCATCTTCAACTTCTTCCATTTTCGAATGATTGCGCCAACAGTTGTTGCCTTCTCACCAAGCTGCTTGCCTATTGTCCTGTAGCCCATCCCAGCCTTGTGCAGGTCTACAATTTTATCCCTGATGTCCTTACACAGCTCTCTGGTCTTGGCCATTGTGGAGAGGTTGGAGTCTGTTTGATTGAGTGTGGGGACAGGTGTCTTTTTATACAGGTAACAAGTTCAAACAGGTGCAGTTAATACAGGTAATGAGTGGAGAACAGGAGGGCTTCTTAAAGAAAAACGAACAGGTCTGTGAGAGSCGGAATTCYWACTGGTTGGTAGGTGATCAAATACTTATGTCATGCAATAAAATGCAAAATAATTACTTAAAAATCATACAATGGGATTTTCTGGATTTTTATTTTAGATGCCGTCTCTCACAGTTGAAGTGTACCTATGATAAAAAATTACAGACCTCTACATGCTTTGTAAGTAGGAAAACCTGCAAAATCGGAAGTGTTTCAAATACTTGTTCTCCCCACTGTATATTCCTTTACACAAAAAAGACCTCAAGGGAATCCTTTTGAATGTTTTGTCCAGGGACTCATCACTGTATTCTGTGTTCCACAGGTTGCCATTAAAATCATAGACAAGAGCCAACTAGATGCTGTGAACCTGGAGAAGATCTACCGGGAGGTACAGATCATGAAAATGTTGGACCAYCCGCACATCATCAAGTTGTACCAGGTAAACCTCTCCTTTTTAAAACACAAGTATACAAAATATAATCCATTTTTATTTGTTCCTCTGGGTTTTTGTATAAATGTGCAATGCCTATGGTCATTCAGGACATTTTTCTAATGGGTGAGCAAACATCTCCAATCTACCTGGCCTTCACAGTCCTAGACCTTCATAGATATCAGAACTGACGTCTGACTGAGTTAATAACTAACCAACCAACCCTCTCCAAGCAACGTGTCAAGGTGCTTAACAAAATGTCACCCAAACTGTACTGTAGGGTTCAGCCTCTCGTGTTAAAAGCAGTGGGAGGAAAAGCAATGTTCAGCTGTCAAGCTCCACAATCAGAGGAGGTCCTCTACTAGTCAACCYGAAAATCCCACCCCAGACTTCACTTTTCTTACATAAGACTTTAGGTCCCGTTGGTCGTTGGGAATGTGAATAGCAGTTAATTATTATTACACAACCAAATGGCTCTGGTCCAGGCTTTGCTGTGTAATCACGGTGTATCATTATTTCCAACAGCTCTTCCATACAAACGGCATGGGTCAATTAGTCATTTCCTTTCAGGCCTCATAAACAGAGGGCAGCAGGCTTGGCATCGGCTCTCTCATCTCCAAACAACCAACCCCCCCCCGTTCAGTTTGTCTTGGGGTCTTTGCTTCACAGGATGCCCCCTCAGCGGACTCAGAGGCCCAAGTTTCCCACAGTCACATACACACACACACACACAGCTCTTCACTGTTTCCAATGAACATATCATCTCCACCTTCATCAATATATGGCCTATTTGTCTCCGTCAAGCGTTCTCAACAACACAGAGAAGTTGTAGGCTATAATGTTGACATTTGCATGGGATAACAATCCATGTAATTTCCCCATTTGCATCATTGACCAAGTACTGTGACAGAATTTGGATAGTAAGTGCCATGTGATCGGCATGTTATGGAAAGCACTGGGAAAAGTGACATTGATTATCACTACAGGGTTTTTGGTCAAATCATGGAGACAGGGGCATATTGGTCAGAAATGGTGCAGAGTAAAGGGTACGTTAGCCCAGATGGAAATTTACATGAAATAACCACTTTGTGGGATTTCCATGTGAATGTATCTGATTCATTAATGTGTTTATTTATTTTTTATCTCTATTCATCCTTTTGTTTTCTTTGGCTAATTCTAGGACACGTCCCAAATGGCATCCTATTCCCAATGTGGTGCACTACTTCCCATAGGGCTCAAAAAGAAGTGCACATAGGGAATAGTGTGCCATTTGGGATGCTACCCTGGTGTCCTCCCACACACACCGCTGGCTGGCACTATCAGTGCCGTCTCTCTCTACTGGGAATAGCAGAGCCGTTTAACCAGAACATCGTTCCCATTCTCTCGTGTTCCATATTTGTCATTTTTGTCATTCCAAAAAATAAAGCATAATTTTTTTGCTGTGAGCAGCAAATACGAGCCTTTACGGTGTGCCATTTGCAACATTTACTCTGCTGATCAACGCAAGTTTGTATTAATTCCTTTGTTATTTTATGATCCTTTCGTTTAAGACTGTTCTGCTGTTCTCAGTACACCCACGTCAGCCAGCCTAATACKGTTCCAGGAATCTATGCACGAGGATTATCAGATGAATTTACATCTTAACGGCACCAAGGTCATTGCTGAGGTTGGTGTTAATCTGTTTTGCTGTGTGCTTATTGCTTACTCATTGTTTCCTTCCCTTTTTCACAGGTAATGGAGACCAAGAACATGCTCTACTTGGTGACAGAGTATGCCAAAAACGGGGAGATTTTCGGTAAGTGTAGCAGACGTACCAAGTGAATTTGTACCGGACTGGAAACGATGTCAAACAATTTTATCTGAACGATTTCTTTTGTCATGTGTCGTCACCTCTCCTCTCCTGTTAGTTATATTGTGTACTTGCATGCCGTAGCCTATACGCTGTGTACAAAGCATTAACAACACCTGCCCTTTCYATGACATAGACTGACCAGGTGAATCCAGGTGAAAGCTACGATCCCTTATTCATGCAACTTGTTAAATATATTTCAATCAGTGTAGATGAAGGGGAGGAGACAGGTTAAAGAAGGATTTTAAGCCTTGAGAGAGTTGAGACATGGTTTGTGTGTATTTGTGCCATTGAGGGTGAATTGGCAAGACAAAAGATTTAAGTGCCTTTGAACCAGGGGCTTGGTAGTGCAGTGGTTCCCAAACTGTGTTGGCGGGGCGTGGGGATCTTTTTACATTTGATTTCTTTTTTTGCAACTCAGCCCGGCTTCCAAGATACTCTTGAAAGTTGTAATAGTAGAATGCACAAGGTGCCATTTCAACATTTGGTAGTGCATCATCAGCTCCTCTTGTCATGTCAGTCATTGCATACGTTCGAGAGCTTTTATAACTTTTATAAGCTTTTATAAGTTATAGCTTTTATAACTAATGTCCGGATCAACTAGCCCATGTCAGCTAATGTTTTTTAGCCCATACATTTTATTTGTAATGTTTTAGTCACTCAMATATCACATGAATACACATTATACATGGCAAAATGTATAGAATTACCTAAAACTGCAGAATGTTCTCTGCAGCCCATGACAAAAATGTGTAGAATTGCTTGAAATAGGCTTTAAACCGACAACATTTTCTCTCCGCCAACCAGAGGGGTGTGAATAGTTTTGTGTCATGGACCGTGCTTGTGCACATATAAATAAATGTGGCACGCACACAGGGGTGGCGCAAAATGTTCCCCAATGCTGGAAGGGTGGCCTGAGTGAAAAGGTTTGGGAACCCTGTGGTAATGGGTGCCAGGTGCACCGGTTTGTGTCAAGAACTGCAATGCTGATGCGTTTTTCACACTCAATAGTTTCCCATGTGTATCAAGAATGGTCCATTACCCAAAGGACGTCCAACCAACTTGACACAACTGTGGGAAGTATTGGAGTTAACATGGGCAAGCGTCCCTGTGGAACACTTTCGACACTTTGTAGAGTCCATGCCCCGACGAATTGAGGCTGTTCTGAGGGCATTGAAGGTCCTCAAGAACACAGTGGCCTCCATCATCCACCACCAAGACACTTCCTAGAGCTGGCCACACTGAGCATTCGGGGGGAAAGGCCTTGGTCAGGGTGGTGACCAAGAACCCGATGGTCACTCTGCTAGAGCTCCAGAGTTCCTCTGTGGCGATGGGAGAACCTTCCAGAAGGACAACCAGTTCTGCAGCACTCCACCAATCAGGCCTTTATGGTAGAGTGGCCGGACAGATCTACTCCACAGTAAACGGCACATGACAGCCCACTTAGAGTTTGCCAAAAGGCACCTAAAAGGACACTCGGACCATGTGAAACAAGATTATCTGGTCTGATGAAACCAAGATTGAACTCTTTGGCCTGAATGCCAAGTGTCATGTCTGGAGGAAACCATCCCTACGGGAAGCATGGTAGTGACAGCATCATGCTGTGGGGATGTTTTTCAGCGGCAGAGACTGGGAGACTAGTCAGGATCGAGGGACAGATGAACGGAGCAAAGTGCTGCGAGATCCTWKATGAAAACCTGCTACGGACCTCTGACTGGGGGCGAAGGTTTACSTTCCAACAGGAGAACGACCCTAAGCACACAGCCAAGACAATGCAGGAGTGGCTTCGGGACAAGTCTCTGAATGTCTTTGAGTGGACCGGACTTGAACCCGATTGAACATCTCTGGAGAGACCTGAAATAGCTGTGCAGCGACGCTCCCCATCCAACCTGAAAGAGCTTGAGAAGATCTGTAGAGAAGAATTGGAGAAACTCCTCAAATACAGGTGTGCCAAGCTTGTAGTGCCATACCCAAGAAGACTCAAGGCTGTAATCACTGCCAAAGGTGCTTCAACAAAGTACMGAGTAAAGGGTCTGAATACTTATGTAAATGTGATATTTCCTTAATTTTCGAAAAACCTGTTTTTGCTTTGTCATTATGGGATATTTTAGAATAATGCTGTAACATAACAAAATGTGGGAAAGGTAAATGGGTCTGAATACTTTCCAAATGCATTATATGTTACTGATTGGCTTTTACGTAATCAGAAAGGAACGCTTCTTTTGTCTGTTGAAGGACAGGCAGTAGGGAAAAGGAATGCCTCCACCTGTTGTGAGATGATTTGATTAAATGTTCCCTTGAGTTCCCCACCATTTGCATATCTTGCCCCAAAGCTTACTTTCAGTGAATATTGATTGTCATGGGTGAGAACCATTGCGTTAAACCCATATAATTAGAATTGTATGATTGTGAGTCGAGTAGATAGTCTAGGAAATCATCTCTAAATTCACTATGTTTTGACTTAACAAGTCTGGTAGTTTGTCCTAAGACCGTTGTTTACATTGTCGTGCCACTTGGATGGCACCCACCGGAGCAGGGAGAGGGCAAGGAGGCGGCACGGGTTAGTAGCGCTTGTCTGACCTCCATATTCAGTTTAGAAGTCAGTCAAAACAGGCTTTCTTCAATACCCGTCTGTATCTGTATAGAGTTGATACAGGCTTACCTGTCCGTTCTATATGCCCACCATATAAGATGGAATCTAAACCTAAGAATATATCGTATGATGTAGGTCAAGATGTGAAATGTGAAAAGCACGTTAGCAAAGTTAGCTTTTGTACAGTACATGGATGTCACAGACAGGCCTTCTTCCCAACGCAAGCCATTTCCCAATGGTTATGTAAAGTGATTTGAGTTGTTTTGCATGATGTTTGACACATTGTACTGTAGGCAGTGCAGAGCTGTGTACAGTGATCCTCTTGTTCTGTGTGACTGAGGGTATGCACAAGGTGAATGGGTTGGTTAACCTTTTTGCCCCGTTAAAAAGTGGAAGACAAACATTTGGGATTTTACTACTGGACTGCAGCAGTTATTGATATGAAAAAGYGAGAGGGATACTAGCTGTGAAGAATGAATAAGAAAGTGGTCATGAAAGGAGGGCAAAACCAGAAGAAATAACCTAATTCGGTTCTATAAGGCCTATCTTGATGTACCATTGCGATAGGAGGCGCATGTTCTATTACCAACAGACGCGCCAGGCTCGCTGGTCTGCTCCAATATGAACCAGCACTGGTGCCACCAGCCATCTTGGTTAGGTAAGCAGCATTTTCTGGTTCTCGCATTTTATATACAGTTGAAGTCGGAGGTTTACATACACCTTAGCCAAATACATTTAAACAAAGTTTTTTTTTTTTTTTTTTTTTTTTTTACAATTCCTGACATTTAATCCTAGTAAAAATTCCTTGACTAAGGTCAGTTAGGATCACCACTTTATTTTAAGAATGTGAAATGTCAGAATAATAGTAGAGAATGATATATTTCAGCTTTTATTTCTTTCATCACATTCCCAGTGTGTCAGAAGTTTACATACACTCAATTAGTATTTGGTAGCATTGCCTTTTTAATTGTTTAACTTGGGTCAAACATTATGGGTAGCCTTCCACAAGCTTCACACAATAAGTTGGGTGAATTTTGGCCCATCCCTCCTGACAGAGCTGGTGTAACTGAGTCAGGTTTGTAGGCCTCCTTGCTCGCACACGCTTTTTCAGTTTTCTATAGGATTGAGGTCAGGGCTTTGTGATGGCCACTCCAATACCTTGACTTTGTTGTCCTTAAGCCATGTTGCCACAGCTTTGGAAGTATGCTTGGGGTCAATGTCTATTTGGAAGACCCATTTGCGACCAAGCTTTAACTTCCTGACTGATGTCTTGAGATGTTGCTTCAATATATCCACATAAATATATCCACATAATTTTCCTGCCTCATGATGCCATCTTTTTTGTGAAGTGCACCAGTCCCTTCTGCAGCAAAGCATCCACACAACATGATACTGCCAGCCCCGTGCTTCACGGTGGGGATGGTGTTCTTCGGCTTGCAAGCCTCCCCCTTTTTCCTCCAAACATAACTATGGGTCGTTATGGCCAAACAGTTATATTTTTGTTTCATCAGACCAGAGGACATTTCTCCAAAAAGTACGATCTTTGTCCCCATGTGCAGTTGCAAACTATAGTCTGGCTTTTTTATGGCGGTTTTGGAGCAGTTGCTTCTTCCTTGCTGAGCGGCCTTTCAGGTAATCATTTTCTGGAGTTTTCCAAGCTGTTTATAGGCACAGTCAATTTAGTGTATGTAAACTTCTGACCCACTGGAAATGTGATACAGTGAAATAATCTGTCTGTTGGAAATTGTTGGAAAAATTACTTGTGTCATGCACTAACCGACATGCCAAACCTATAGTTTGTTAACAAGACATTTGTGGAGTGGTTGAAAACGAGTTTTAATGACTCAAACCTAAGTGTATGTAATCTTCCGACTTCAACTGTATTTTTTTGTATAGAGGGAGCAAAGGGAGTGCTTGCTTGACACTTGAATGATGACATTTCTTTACCCGTGAACAAAGTGAAGAGACGAGGCCCGCCGCAAAGTTGTCTACCTTATCCATGCCCATTGACGATGCACAGAGTGCGGTTGAGTTTTTTTTGCTTATCCATGATGGAGCTGGAAACATGAGTGCAGGCAGATATTAAGTACAGTGCCTTCAGAAAGTATTCACACTCATCCACTTTTTCATCATTTGTTGTGTTACATGGTGGGATTAAAATTGATTTAATTGTCAAGGATCTAAACAAAATACGCAAGTCAACGTTGAAGAAAATGTCTAACTTTTTTGTAAAATATATTTTTTTAAATGTATACAAAATTTAACACTAATACAGTGCATTTGGAAGTATTCAGACCCCTTTACTTTTCCCAGATTTTATTACGTTACAGCCTTATTCTAAAATAGATTTAGATTGTTTTTCCCTCATCAATCAACACACAACCCCACAATGACAAAGCAAAAACTTGTATTAAATGTTTGCAAATTTATAAAAAATTAACTGAAGTATCACATTTACATTAGTGTTCAGACTTTGTTGAAGCACCTCCGCCAGCAATTACAGCCTCGAGTCTTCTTGGGTATGACGCTACAACCTTGGCACACCTTATATAGACAGGTGTGTGTGTGTGTGTGCCTTTCCAAATCATGTCCAATCAATTGAATTTACCACAGGTGGACTCCAATCAAGTTGTAGAAACATCTCAAGGATGATCAATGGAAACAGGATGCACCTGAGCTCAATTTTGAGTCTCATAGCAAAGGGTCTGAATGCTTATGTGAATAAGGTATTTATTTTTATAAATTTGCAAAAATACTAAAACCTTTTTTCACTKTGTCATCGTGGGGTATTGTGTGTAAATTGCTGAGGTGTATTTATTTAATCCATTTTAGAATAAGGCTGTAACGTAACAAAGTGAAAAAAGAGGTCTGAATACTTTCCGTAGGCTCTGTATATCTTGATTACATAAGTATTCAACCCCCTGAGTCAATACATGTTAGAATCACATTTGGCAGTGATTACAGCTGTGAGTCTTTCTGGCTAAGTCTCTAAGAGCTTTGCACACCTGGATTATACAATATTTGCACGGATTATACAATATTTGCACATTATTCTTTTGAAAATTATTCAAGCTCTGTCAAGTTGGTTGTTGATCATTACTAGACAGCCATTTTCAAGTCTTGCCATAGATTTGCAAGAAAATGTATGTCCAAACTGTAGCTAGGCCACTCAGGAACATTCAATGTGGTCTTGGTAAGCAACTCCAGTGTATATTTGGCCTTGTGTTTTAGGTTTGTCCTGCTGAAAGGTGAATTTGTCTCCCAGTGTCTGTTGGAAAACAGACCGAACCAGGTTTTCCTCAAGGATTCTGCCTGTGCTTAGCTGTATTATTTGTATCCTACAAAACTCCCTAGTCCTTGCCAATGACGAGCATACCCATAACATGATGCAGCCGGCACCCTGCTTGATAATATTAAATGTGGTACTCAGTGACACCGTGTTGGATTTGCCCCAAACGTAACTCTTTGTATTCCAGACATAAAGCTAACTTCTTTGCCACATTTYTTTGCATTTTTGCTTTAGTGCCTTATTGGAAACAGGATGCATGTTTTGGAATATTTTTATTCCGTACAGGCTTCCTTCTTTTCACTCATTTAGGTTATTGTTGTGGAGTAACTACAATGTTGTTTAGCCATCCTCAGTTTTCTC
The DNA here is from genome assembly GCF_002910315.2 of Salvelinus sp. IW2-2015. Taxonomy (NCBI): domain Eukaryota; kingdom Metazoa; phylum Chordata; class Actinopteri; order Salmoniformes; family Salmonidae; genus Salvelinus; species Salvelinus sp. IW2-2015. Next base: position 3,825,804 of record NC_036862.1, on the reverse strand, counting down.
CTGTCACAGCCATTAAACTCTGTTTCAAACATTGGCCTCATTGTGAAATATCTATGCAGTTTCCTTCCTCTCTGGCAATTGAGTTAGAAAAGACACCTGTATCTTTGTAGTGACTGGTTGAATTGATACACTGTCCAAAGTGTAAGTAAGAACTTCACTATACTCTAAGGGATATTCAATGTCTGCTTTTTATTTTTACCCATCTACCAATATGTGCCGCCCTTTGCGAGGCATTGGAAAACTTCCTTGGTCTTTGTGGTTGAATCTGTGTTTGAAATGCACTGCTCGACTGAAGGACCTTACAGATAATTGTATGCGTGGGCTACAGAGATTAGGTTGTCTTTCAGAAATCCTGTTAACCTCTACGGGATCGGTGTCCTCCCCACGGTTGAGCTAACATGCGCTAATGTGATTACCATGACGTTGTAAGTAGCAAGAAAATGTCCATATCTTATATGGGTGGAAAGCTTCAATTCTTGCTCGTCTAACTGCACTGGACAATTTTACAGTAGCTATTACAGTGGGGGGGGAAATGCTATTGTTTGAGGAGAGTACACAACAACAACTTTTATCACGGCAACTGGTTTGATACATTCACCTCTGATGATAAATAATGTACTTACTTTGAGTAATCTTGCTCTGATTTGTCAACCTGAGGGTCCCAGAGATCAAATGTAGCATAGTTTTGTTTGATAAAATCCGTTCTACAGTTTGAACCCCTGCTGTGTCTGCCCCCACCCCCCCCCACACACACACACAGATGTGATTATTACCATATCATTTGTGTATGTTCTCTATAGTTATGTACTTGAAAATATATAAATTGACCAGACTTTGAACAATAATGCAATGGTTCATTGGATCAGTTTAAAACTTTGCACATACACTGCAATCTAAATTACATCTAGACTCCTAAGTGATATAATGGCATTTCTCTTGCATTTCAAAGCTGATGGAACAAAGGTTATATTTTACCAGATCTAATGTGTTCTCCTACATTCATTTCACATTTCCACAAACGTCAGTGTTGAAAAAAAGGGTCCGATCCTCTACACTTTTATTGCATGCAACTTATTATTTGACTTGTTAGGCAAATTTGTACTCCTGAACATATTTAGGCTTGCCATAACAAAGGTGTTGAATACATTTCAGATTTTCATTTCTAATTAATTTGTCAAAATTTCTAAAAACATCATTCCATTATGGAGGGGGGGGGGTGTAGGCCAGTGACCCAACATCTCAAAATAATACCTTTTAAATTCAGGCTGTAACTCAACAAAATGTGGAATAAATCCAGTAGTGTGAATACTTTCTGAAGGCACTGTGTTTTTTGTGTTCCATTTTTTTGTTGTTCTTACACACATTCTCACGTCTTAGGGTGTTTGATTTTTGCCTAGTCTGAGTAATGCATGTTTACAGAGGTTCAGGAGGAGGGAAATGTAGCAAGGATTCACATCAAGCGGTTGATGCCTTTTGGATGGTCATCACGCGTGTGTGTGCACAAAGCAGCGATACTGCACTAAATAAACAAACTGTGTGTTTGACACTGTCTCCCCGTGCCTGGGTTATGCCAGGGCCAAGCTCAGAGCTGACACTGGTGTTGATTCTAACAACAGCCATCTTGTTTTCACTATGCCTGATAATGAAGGGTACAGAGTAGGGGCGAGTGAATGGGACAAAGACGACTGCATTGATACCGGGGCCGCATCCCAAATGACACCCTATTCCCTTTTTAGTGCGCTTCTTTTGATCAGGGCCCTTAATGTGAGCACTACATAGGGAAATAGGGTGCAATTTGGGACTCTTTCCGGGGCTGTATTGGCTTCTGTGGCGCTTGGCAGACTTGTCTTGCAATCAGCCCATYATGATAGAAATAGACTGGAGTTGATTGTGCGCTCAGTACATTGGGTAACCCCATTTCAGAGAATCCTTAGATTGCTTCGCAGATCATGTCTAGGTATTACAGAACCATTTTGTCCCCACTTATTGTGCTGTAAGTCCTGATTGCGCAATGTAATATGGTTAGGTAATGCATTTATATGCTGTCTCCATCAACATCCTCACTGAGATTGACAGACACCCAGCAAGCAGCACAATAGCTGACGTAAGTAAACAGGATTATAATGTTCTGTTTTCTTCYACTATAAACAGACATCCCTTCCACTCAACATCAATCTAAAGATCCACCAAGCTACATTTGTACAACTTGACTGAGTAGCTGGCTGTCAAGTAGGCGTCTTTTAAAGCCACAGTTCTTTACCCAATCACCAGCCCTGCACCCCCCCCCCCCCCCCCCACAGCAACTTGCCCAAGCCTCCCCCATTTTCTCCTTCACCCAAATCCAGATAGCCGATGTTTCTGAAAGAGCTGCAAAATCTGGATCCCTACAAATCAGCCGGGCTAGACAATCTGGACCTCTCTTTCGAAAATTATCCGCCGCAATTGTTGTAACCCCTATTACTAGCCTGTTCAACCTCTCTTCGTATCGTCTGAGATCCCAAAGATTGGAAAGCTCTTCAAAGGGGGAGACACTCTAGACCCAAACTGTTACAGACCTATATCTATCCTACCCTGCCTTTCTAAGGTCTTCAAAAGCCAAGTTAACAAACAGATCACCGACCATTTCGAATCCCACCGTACCTTCTCCGCTATGCAGTCTGGGTTCCGAGCTGGTCATCGGTGCACCTCAGCCACGCTCAAGGTCCTAAACGATATCATAACCGCCATCGATAAGAGACAATACTGTGAAGCTGTATTCATCGACCTGGCCAAGGCCTTCGACTCTGTCAATCACCACATTCTTATCGGCAGACTCAACAGCCTTGGTTTCTCAAATGACTGCCTCGCTTGGTTCATCAACTACTTCTCAGACAGAGTTCAGTGTGTCAAATCGGAGGGACTGTTCTCCGGACCTCTGGCAGTCTCTATGGGGGTGCTACAGGGTTCAATTCTCGGGCTGACTCTTTTCTCTGTATACATCAATGATGTCGCTCTTGCTGCTGGTGATTCTCTGATCCACCTCTATGCAGAAGACACCCTTCTGTATACTTCTGGCCCTTCTTTGGACACTGTTAACTAACCTCCAGACGAGCTTCAATGCCAGACAACTCTCCTTCCGTGGCCTCCAACTGCTCTTAAATGCAAGTAAAACCAAATGCATGCACTTCAACCGATCACTGCCTGCACCTGCCCGCACGTCCAGCATCACTACTCKGGACAGTTCTGACTTAGAATATGTGGACAAATACCTAGGTGTCTGGTTGGAAGGAGAGTTTACAGTCTAGACTCACATTAAGGATCTCCAATCCAAAATGAATTCTAGAATCCGCATCCTATTTTGCAACAAAGCATCCTTCACTCATGCTGCCAAACATACCCTCGTAAAACTGACTATCCTACCGATCCTTCGGCAATGTCATTTACAAAAACACTCTACTCAGCAAATTGGATGCAGTTTATCACAGTTGCATCCGTTTTGTCACCAAAGCCCCATATACTACCCACCACTGCAACCTTGTACACTCTTGTTGGCTGGCCCTCGCTTCATATACATATTCCAAACCCACTGGCTCCAGGTCATCTACAAGACCCTGCTAGGTAAAGCCCCACCTTATCTCAGCTCACTGGTCACCATAGCAGCACCCACCCGTGCATGCGCTCCAGCAGGTATATTTCACTGGTCACCACCAAAGCCAATTCCTCCTTTGGCTGCCTTTCCTTCCAGTTTTCTTATCAATGACTGGAACAAATTGCAAAATTCACTTAAGTTAGAGACTCATATCTCCCTCTCTAACTTTAAGCACCAGCTGTCAGAGCAGCTCACATATCACTGCACCTGTGCATAGCCCATCTGTAAATAGCCCATCCAACAACCTCATCCCCATACTGTTATTTATTTATTTGCTCTTTTGCACCMSAGTATYTCTACTTGCACTTTCATCTTCTGCACATCTATCACTCCAGTGTTTAATTGCTAAATTGTAATTATTTCACCACTATGACCTATTTATTGCGTTACCTCCCTTATCTTACCTCATTTGCACACACTCTATATAGACTTTTCTATTGTGTTATTGACTGTATGTTTGTTTATTCCATGTGTAACTCTGTGTTGTTTGTGTCGCACTGCTTTGCTTTATCTTTGCCAGGTCGCAGTTGTAAATGAGAACTTGTTCTCAACTGACCTACCTGGTTAAATAAAAGTGAAATAAAAAAATACATTTWAAAAAATCACTGTTTAGAAGTCCTTTTTATAAGCCTACTGCTCTCGGTCCGTGTCCATCCAGCTTTGTCCTGGACTCTGAGTGTCAACTAGCTAGTTTTCTGGGAGCAGATCTAGTCTGTCCATCCCATAGAATTACTAAGTCTGACTTAAACCGTTTCAATAGGTCTATTTCTAAGATCCATCCATCCCAGCCCTATGGAGTTTGAGTCTGGCAGGGTAATGGGTGCAGGACACAGTGAAAGCAGCCATTCCAACCTGTCTGCTGGCTAGTGAGCCTCACCCACCCACCCAGCGCTGTAGGAGTGGATCAAACCTGGAGAAATTGGGTCAACCACAAATAATGAGGAGTGGCAGAACAGAACCTCCAGGCAGAGGAGAGGGGAGAGAGAGAAAGGGGATGACCATTTGAATTTGGAAAGGGGGTGAAAAAATGTAGGCCATGCATATTAAAATGAAAACTGCAAGAGCGTGGGTGGGTGGGTGGGTTTTATTGACTAGGCCTGAACACATCTGTCTTCTTGATAGAGTGCCCCGGCGAGATTAATTTTGCCTGTCAACTTCTTTTGTCTGCTGCAATAGTTGGGTCTATAATGTTTTTTCTTCTGTTACTCAGTAGGTATCTGTGTTTTTTTAAATTTTCTGAGCTGAAAAGGCTTGGCTACACTGTTGACTCACCTAGCTGTATCATCTCTTTGCTGGCTGATTTGACCTAGGGCATGCTCGGTAAGTCTTGGATTGTGTAGCCTATGGTTACGTCTTTACTTCAGCACTAAGTTTCAGGAAAATACATTTGGAGCTGAGACGTTGAAGGCAGGAGAGAGTCGTTATTGCACTTGTTCGGTGGGCAGGCTCTGCTTTGCTGTCTGGATGCTGGCCAGCACAGAAATTTACGGACGCCGGGTCCTGCTCTAGCTCGGCTCTCCAATCTCTTCAAAACCTGAGCAGCTGTTAAGAGATTACACATCTCCCCAACAGACCTGGAACTCTGTGCTCTTCTGAGCTTTTTCCTCATTGTTTTTAACACCCTGTCCTAGATCTGTGATTCATCATTCACCCCCCCCCCCCTTTCTCCCAAAAATGCAACACTTCTTTGACTGAGTACACCTGACTATGCTGCCATGTTGTCAGTCCTCMTCGCCCCTTCTGACGTTCAAGCAGTGCATTACTCATACATCCACTGGTGTGATGAGCATGCTTTTTTTGTGTCATTAGCCCTTAGCGGAAGCACTCTGGAGCGCACCAAACGCTGTTGCTGGTGTGTGAAAGTAACAGATTAGGCTAACAGTGAAGCTGAAGGTCTGGTTTGCCAGGGCTGGTTTACCTTCTAGCTAGTACAGTGCCTATAGAAAGTCTACGCCCACTTGAACTGTTTTTCACTTTTTGTTGCGTTACAAATAGGCATTAAAATGTACTTTTTTTTGTCAACAATCTACACAAAATACCCTGTAAAAGTGGAAGAATTCTAACATTTTATAAAGATTAATAGAAAAAAATCACGCAAATACCTTGATTGAACAAGTATATCCCCAATACATGTTAGAAACACCTTCTTGGGTAAGTCTCATAAGAGCTTTGCAGACCTGTATTGTGCAATATTTGCCTGTTATTATGTTAAATTCTTCAAACTATGTCAAGGTGTTGGGGATCAAGTCATGCCATAGATTTTCAAGAAGATTCAAGTCAAAACTGTAACTTGGCCACTTAGGAACATTCACTGTCTTCTTGGAAATCACTCCAGTGTAGATTTGGATTTGTGTTGTAGGTTATTATCCTGCTGAAAGGTGAATTCCTCTCCCAGTGTCTGGTGTAAAGCAGACTGAAGCAGGTTTTTCTCTAGGATTTTGCCTGTGCTTAGCTCCATCCTATTTCTTTTCATCCTGAATAATTCCCCAGTCTTTGTCAATGTCAGGCATACACATACCATGCTGCAGCCTCCACCATGTTTGAAAATAAGGGGGCTGAGTGTTGTTTTGGATTTGCCCCAAACATAAGGCTTTGCATTTAGGCCAAAAAGTTGATTAATTTCCTCTTCTTTTTTTTTCAGTATTACTTTAGTGACTTGTGCCATGCATGTTTTGGAATATTTGTATTCTGTATGTGTATTTTCTGTATAGGCTTCCTTCTTTTCACTCTGTCATTCAGGTTCATGTGTAGTCACTACAATGTCGTTGATCCATCCTCAGTTTTCTCCCATCACAGCCATTGAACTCTATAGCTGAACTCTATAGCTGTTTTAAAATCACCAATGGCCTCATGGTGACACCTAAGCAGTTTCCTTCCTGCCTGCAGCTCAGTTCAGAAGGACGACTGTATATTTTATGTGTCTGGGTGGTGTAGTACATCAGCCACAGCATAATTATTAACTTTCAAAAACCATGTCAACCTCTGTGTTGTGTTTCTCGTAATGTCTATTTCAATGCAATAGAAATAGTATGTAGCACAGTGAACAACACTTCTATTGTCCAATGTCATGGTGTCAGCTAATTCCAGCCAGACAGATATCCAGGATCCAAAGTCCAGACTTTCTCTAGCGAGGGATTGGTAAGGTACGATAGGGCAAGAGGCCGCTGTAGGCCTACTTACTCAGTGTATGCAGCGAGGKTTATCGCATAGCTGTGTTGTGTAGCTGCAGCAGCCCTAGCCCACCCAGTCTCTATATTCAGAGCACCTCGCCACATTCCCATGCCAAGTGCGTTTTTCTTGTTTGTTAGCGACACGCCACAAAGAGAAGCCTCGGTCAAGAGGGGTAACGATATGGAATATGGCACCCTCTAATCAGTGTAATGTTTTTCTCGTATCCTCTATAGTTAACCATTTATCAGATGCAGTGTCTGTCTATAATGTCACAGTTTCCTGGAACTGTAGCCGTATGCATTCCCATCTGCGTGATGAACTCTATGTATATGAGTGAATTATAATTCAGCTTAATACTTGCTATTGCCCTTGCTCCATCTGTAATTTTTATCCAGCCCTCTTGTTTAAGCACAGGATGGTCAACAGTGTTATTTGTGAGGAACATCGACCCCCACCTAAATTACTTTAAATTACTCGGACTCTAAAAACCCGAACTCTGGTAGGGCACCTGAAGTGTTCTGTGTCGTTAATTTCTTCAACGTAGTTTTGCCCTACTGTAGAGGGATATGGGTGCTCATACATCTCCGTCTCCTTCCCTCCATGCTATGTGAGGGCGTGAAGTACAGAGCTGCATGCATGGCTGCCTGCTGGTTGGAGGTGTGAAGAGGCCGCCATGAAACATGTTCCCCAGAGGCTGTTGATGAGGCTGGATGGGAAACGATGAATTAGGAATTATTAATTCTCTCCCCCATTGTATATCTGTTCAGGATTTGAAGGTTGTAATTGGCGGGAGGAAGTCGTAAYGAATTAGATTTTGACATTTGCGGATGGTTACAAATGATTATTTTTAAATGCCACATGCACTGAATACAACAGGTGTAGATCTTACCGTGAAATGCTTATTTGCACCATTTGATTAACTGTTCAGCAGTCTTATGGCTTGGGGGTAGACGCTGTTAAGAAGTCTTTTGGTCCCAGACTTGGTGCTTCGTTACCGCTTGGATAGGGAATTCCGTGTGGATTATGCAGCGACAATCATTTTTGGAGTTGCTGTGTGTGTGTGTGTGCGCACATAGACTATTAGCATCATTTGAATACTGATTAAATAAATATAAACAGAATCGAGCCACGATGGCTCCATGATTGTTAGAGATGGATGGGGGGAGTTTTTATATATATATATATATATATATTTATTTATTTATTTATTTTTATTTAAAAAAAAATCACATGTAGACTATTCTAGTTGTCAACCAAAACAAGATAAGCCAAGCCCAAAATAGATTCAAAATGTTTGCATTTGTCTCAGGAAAAGGGTGCGTGGCCCAAATTGTTTCCTCCTGTTTGTCCCTCAGAGAGGCAGCGTAAGCGTCAGGACAGAAGAGTGTGATACAGCTCTTTGCGCAACATTGCAGCAGCCAGGGACGTTGGAGTTAGGTAATCTTGGCTCTGACTCGCTTCTTCCCTCCCTCCCCCTCTTATGTGCAAAATATATATATATATACACACACACACAGTTGAAGTCGGAAGTTTACATAAACTTAAATTGGAGTCATTAACTCATTTTTCAACCACCACAAATTTCTTGTTAACAAACTATAGTTTTGGCAAGTCAGTTAGGACATCTACTTTGCATGTCACAAGTAATTTTCCCAACAATTCTGTCCAACAGACTGATTTATTTCACTTATAATTCACTGTATCACAATTCCAGTGGGTCAGAAGTTAACATACACTAAGTTGACTGTGCCTTTAAACAGCTTGGAAAATTCCAGAAAATGACATCATGGCTTTTGAAGCTTCTGATAGGCTAATTGACATAATTTGAGTCAATTGGATGTGTACTTGTGGATGTATTTCAAGGCCTACCTTCAAACTGCTTGACATCATGGGAAAATCAAAAGAAATCAGCCAAGATCTCAAAGAAAATTGTAGACCTCCACAAGTCTGGTTCATCCTTAGGAGCAATTTCCAAATGCCTGAAGGTACCACGTTCATCTGTACAAACAATAGTACGCAAGTATAAACACCATGGGACCACGCAGCCGTCATACCGCTCAGGAAGGAGATGTTTTCTGTCTCCTAGAGATGAATGTACTTTGGTGCGAAAAGTGCAAATCAATCCCAGAACAACAGCAAAGGACCTTGTGAAAATGCTGGAGGAAACGGGTACAAAAGTATCTATATCCACAGTAAAACGAGTCCTATATCGACATAACCTGAAAGGCCGCTCAGCAAGGAAGAAGCCACTGCTCCAAAACCGCCATAAAAAAAGCCGGAATACGGTTAGCAACTGCAGATGGGGACAAACATCGTACTTTTTGGAGAAATGTCCTCTGGTCTGATGAAACAAAAATATAACTGTTTGCCATAATAACCATCGTTATGTTTGGAGGAAAAAGGGGGAGGCTTGCAAGCCGAAGAACACTATCCCAACCGTGAAGCACAAGGGTGGCTGCATCATGTTGTGGGGGTGCTTTGCTGCAGGAGGGCTTGGTGCACTTCACAAAATAGATGGCATCATGAGGTAGGGAAATTATGTGGATATATTGAAGCAACATCTCAAGACATCAGTCAGGAAGTTAAAGCTTGGTCGCAAATGGGTCTTCCAAATGGACAATGACCCCAAGCATACTTCCAAAGTTGTGGCAAAATGGCTTAAGGACAACAAAGTCAAGGTATTGGAGTGGCCATCACAAAGCCCTGACCTCAATCCTATAGAAAATGTGTGGGCAGAACTGAAAAAGCGTGTGCGAGCAAGGAGGCCTACAAACCTAGCTCAGTTACACCAGCTCTGTCAGGAGGAATGGGCCAAAATTCACCCAACTTATTGTGGGAAGCTTGTGGAAGGCTACCCGAAACGTTTGACCCAAGTTATAAAATGTAAAGGCAATGCTACCAAATACTAACTGAGTGTATGTAAACTTCTGACCCACTGGGAATGTGATGAAAGAAATAAAAGCTGAAATAAATCATTCTCTATTTTAAGAATGTGAAATGTCAGAATAATAGTAAAATGGTGATCCTAACTGACCTAAGACAGGGAATTTTTACTAGGATTAAATGTGTGTATGTATGTATGTATATATATTTTTTTTATTTTTTTCTAACCTTTTATTTAACTAGGCAAGTCAGTTAATAACAAATTCTTATTTTACAATGACGGCCTACCCCGGCCAAACCCTCCCCTAACCCGGATGACACTGGGCCAGTTGTGCGCCTCCCAATGGGACTCCCGATCACGGCCGGTTGTGATACAGCCCGGGATCGAACCAGGTTCTGTAGTGACGCCTCTAGCACTGAGATTCAGTGCTTTAGACCGCTGCACCACTCAGGAGCCATTTATTTCCTCACGCACAAACAGGCCAGTTCTGAGTAACCTCCCTCCTAGTTCCTCCTTGAGTTAGTTGATGAGGAAATAAATTGGTCAATTCCTTCATTTTGAATGTGTTCTGTTTTCTTTGTGTTAAAGTAGGCATAGGCTATAATGTGTTTGTTACTACCCAGCGGAGCAGTGTCTGCGTTAGTTGGGCCTGTTAGTGCTGGGTCTGTGRGCTTGGCTGGCCGAGGGCCAGGGGGCTGACCCAGCACTCCTGGATGTGGTGACTGACCGCATGATTATGTCCATGCGGGGGGATGTTTACTCTGCTGCATCGACCCGATCACAGCCCAGGCTCCTTATTGTGTCTCATCACTGTCCTGTCCTCTGTCGGCTGGCTGTCTGGCTGGGAGAAGGGTGGTTACTGTAAGAGTAGTTGAGCGAGCTGAGGTATTCCATGCCTCTGTGATTGTACTCTACAAACATGGATATGGCAAAACAAACCCAAATGGAATTGTACTAGCCTATTACTGTTCAGGCATGAGCAGAGTGGTTATTCTATTAGTTACACTGATGGATTTGGTCTAATATGTAGTCTAGCAAGCCTTAGCTAGGAAGAAGACTTTGAGAACACATAGGTCTACATGTTTGAGGCCTTTGCATCCTAGCCACCCCTGATTTTGAATTTAAGCCAGCTGAACTTATGACTCTAACCCTCTCCCCCTCTCTAGACTACCTGGCCAAACACGGGAGACTGAGCGAGCTGGAAGCGCGGCGCAAGTTCTGGCAGATCCTGTCAGCGGTGGAGTACTGCCACAACCGCAACATAGTCCACCGAGACCTGAAGGCTGAGAACCTGCTGCTGGACGTACACATGAACATCAAGATAGCAGGTAGGCGGTCGGTGCATTAAAGCCCGTTTTTTCCCCTGATCCAATTACCTGTGGAGTTACCTGCATTTTGCAACCCTACTCTTAGTGTTTCAGGGTAACYTAAGAATAATCTTGGAATTGCCAGTGGGATGTACTGTGTGAGAATTTCACAAAGTCATGAAGAACCTGTAAATCGACATAGGCCTAGAAAATGTAAACCAAGTCTTTTATATTGCAGTGAGAACAACTTCACAACTTGTTTTGATCAGAACATTGCTGTTGGATTACATGGCCAGGAGCAATGACCTCAGCGACGGTTCAGYTCTGAAATGTCTAACKACCAGAGCAGGCCATTTGCACTGTGTTGAGAGGTAACCAAAATCCCCTAGCTAGATGAGGGAAGCAGGAGCTGAAGCTAGGCCGTACTGCACAGAGCCCTGGGCTGCTGTTGCGTTATCAGGACGATGGCATTTTGAGCGGGCCAGTGAAAAATGTCATCGAGCATCTGGGAGAGTGCCGGGCGAGAAGGAGTGTTCCGAGTTTCAGACACGGTGATACGATGTGCGCATGCCCACAGAGTCCCTGTGTTCCTGCTCCAGGGGTGTTAGATCTAGGCTAGTCCGGACAGTGACTGATGGAGAGAGAGACGTGGCCGGGGCTTCCTAAGAAGCCTGTTTTCCCTTCCTTGGCCGTGTTCATTAGGGCAGGAATGGAAAACGTTTCTAAACATTTTTCAGCTGAAAATGAAAATGAGTCCCTGTAGTCCCTCGGTTTTAGTCAGTTCTGTTTGATGTCTAATGAACATAAACCAGTTTGTCTCTCTGGATGTAAGAGAAGATGATCAGTTGTTGTGAGTGGTGGYGGGTGGTTGTTGTTATTACCAAAGGCAATATCGCCACCACAATAACTCAGATCCAATTTTTGGGGAAGGTACACTTATTTTGAGAAACTGACCAATGAAACTACATTAACCCAGGATTACAAATACATCAGGCAGGCACACAAGAACATTGGTACATCCTGTGCTTTGCTTGGCTTAGATGAGGAAGTTTGTTGTTTTGTTCGAGTCTCTCTGGATTAAAAAGAGACTCACTGCACAGAGAAACAGATAAATATTCCCCCAGTGATATTTAACCCCTGTTTTACCTCACCAAAGGACATTGTGTGGTTCATGTTTCATCCTCAAATAAGAGGATTTACTGCCACACTAGTCCCCCGTTTTAAAGGTCTCCTTTTGTATACCCAGAACTGCCCTGGTGGTCAGTTTCTCAGAAGCGCTGTGGTGGTTGATGGTCAGTCAAGGAAAGGTCACCAAAGTGCCAGGCAGCGGGGGGTGTTGCCTTTGTTTCCACTTCAAAGAGAGTGTGTGTGTGTGTGTGTGTGTGTGTGTGAGCGAGCTCAGCACGTTCTAAGAAGCAGCCAGATCGTGCACTTATCAGGAAGCCTCTTAAATGGATTGGTTCTGCTGCTGCAGCAAACAATATTTGATCACAGGGGTACACTGCTCGCCCTGCCCCCCCCCCTCTTCACCCATACTATGTCTTGTTTTATTGTTCATGGACCAAGCTGAAAGGCCACCCGCTACACAGAATAACATGTTAAAGGTGCAGGTGTTATATCATCATTCAGCCAACCCCTCATTCATCCTCCCCAGTGGTGAAAGTCATTTGATATGGCCAACATGCATGCTTTTGTACCTCAGACAGGATGATACTCCACCACACACACATTCCCCCAGCTGTATAAATCTCCATAGTAAGCTGAGCTCTCTATGCACTTGTATAAATTTGCGCAAGGACACATCGCATTATCCCTCATTATAAAAACACAAGCACTGTTGGCTACTAGCTAGCGTTGACCCCCCCGTGTGAGTAGACGCGTTAGGCTAATATTTGGAACAGGAAGTAGTCTAGATAGTGTCTACATCCCAAATTACACTTTATTCTTAATGTAGTGCACTACTTTTGACCAGAGCCCTGCTCAAAAGTAGTGCACTTAATAGGGAAAGGGGATCCATTTGGGACACAGAGTGATCGGGGCTGGGCGCGGCGTTGCACAGCCCACCGTCCACACATAGCGAGCCCCTGGCCTGTTGGGAACATTGACGTCAGCCAGCCGCGCTGCTCAAAATGCAGCCCGCAAAGTGGGTCAGCTCCGCTGGTAAGCCCTCACTCCTTCCTTACTCTGCCTTAACATGCCTTGCCGTGACTCTCACCGTCATATCATTATCTCGCCTATTCTATTTTTTAATTTATTTAACCTTTATGTAATAGGCAAGTCAGTTAAGAACAAATTGTTATTTTCAATGACGGCCTAGGAGCAGTGTGTTAACTGCCTTGTTCAGGGGCAGAACGACAGATTTTTACCTTGTCAGCTCGGGGATTCGATCTAGCAACCTTTCGGCTACTGGTCCAACGCTCTAACCACTAGGCTACCTGCCGCCTCAAAATCTACAGCTTAATCTACAACATACTTATAGGCTTGAGGTGTAGGATTGACCGCTTCTTTTGTCTCTAGTTCAAATGTAGGCCAAAGCCAAGGCTAAATCTAGACGTACGTATACCGTGCCTTCACCTCTCATTTTCACATTTTGACCTTTTTCATGTGAGGTATAAAAAAAAGGGGTGGAAAACATGTTTCAGATTACTATCATTCAGTAAACCCAGATTCACAGTATTACTAGAATATAATCCAGACGTGCATGGGATGGATTCGTGTACATTTTAGATGACGGTTAAGAAACCTTGTGTTTTTAGCTAGGCTAGTCAATGGCAATGCTGCCCTGCTGCTGTTAAGTGTGTGCTGTGCAGTCTGTTATACATCACACAGTGTTTCCTTTTGCTGGCAATTGCCCGCTTTTTCCCCCAAAAAAATAATTATGAAAAGGCCATTTAAATAAATCTGTTGCTGGCCAAAATGACTGGGAGAAAAATTCTGTTTTTTTTTTTCATTTATGGAAATACCAGTTGATATAAATACATTTGACCGTCGTGCTTTTCGGTCTATAGGGTAATTTGCATAATTTAGAGGAATTAAATTGGCCTGTGTATTTTCGTTAGTCATAATAATCTTATTTATCCAGCACAACTATCAGACGCGCACAAGCATACAGAGCCAATTTTGAGTGGGATTTCTGCTAAAGCTCCCAGTTGATTGCTGCCGGAGTARAACATGTGCTTTTATAAGCCTATTCATTGCGCAACAATTCTAAAGGCAACCGCATGTTAACAGTTTTGGTGCACAATTAAAATGTAAAAGTTTTATTTCTCAACTGTTCATTGAAGCACACCTCCCATTCAAGTACAGGCAACAGGCTATCATATCAGCGTGTCACCCACCACTTTACAATGTGAGCTGGAGGCAGTGTGCACTTTGGAATGATATGTAATTGTTTGACACCTGAACGTTTTATTTCATGTTATGAGGCATGTCTTACCTTGTTTGAAAGTAGCCTATAGGCAAAATACGGCCATGGACTTGAAGGCAATTGTTTTATAAAGACTTCATAGGCGGTGCATGAGTTTCAAGTTTGGGTTAGATTACAATTTATTCTACTGTTCTGTGTGCTAGTTATTATTTTATATGTGCATTTTCATGGAACTGTTCCATTTCAATAATAATGTGTTTTTTAAATAGCTTTCTGTGAGGAATTATAGTTTTAATATATTGTCATTCGCAATGGATGTTAAAAAAACACTTTCCTACATTTCCGAGCAGCAGGCCAGGTACGACTATGCGTGCTCAGGCTCCCTAAAACATTATCAGGACAGAGAAACGGGGGGTGTTCATCTTAAGATGAATGCACTAAGCCGCTCTGGATAACACTGTCTGCTAAGTGACTAAAATCTCAAATGAGTACAGGAGGAAACTAAGCACGCACCCCTGAGGGGCCCCTGTTGAGAGTCAACATGGCGGATGTGTTGTTGTGTACCCTAACCACTTGGGGGCGGCCTGTCAAGAAGTCCAGGATCCAGTTGCAGTGGGAGGTGTTAAATTCCAGGATCCTGAGCTTAGTGATGAGCTTGTAGGACACTATCGTGTTGAATGCTGAGCTATAGGGAGCCCTCCCTTCGGCAAATCTGACCACAACTCAATCTTGCTCCTACCGTCCTCAAATAGGATGTACCCGTGACTAGAACCATTCAACGCTGGTCTGACCAATCGGAATCYACGCTTCAAGATTGTTTTGATCACACGGACTGGGAAATCTTCCGGGCAGCCTCAGAGAATAACATTGATCTATACGCTGACTCTGTGAGTGAGTTTATAAGGAAGTGCATTGGAGATGTGACCATTAAAACCTACCCTAACCAAAAACCTTTGGATGGCGGCATTCGCGCAAAACTGAAAGCGCGAACCACCGTATTTAACCATGGAAAGAGGACTGGGAATATGGCCAAATATAAACAGTGTAGTTATTCCATCCGTAAGGCAATCAACCAAGCAAAATGTCTGTAGATAACTGAACTGAAATGGTCCACCCACACAGACAGTGTGGCGAAGAAGGCGCAACAGCGCCTCTTCAATCTCAGGAGGCTGAAGAAATTTGGCTGACGCACAATCGAGAGCATCCTGTCGGGCTGTATCACCGCCTGATACGGCAACTGCACCGCCCTCAACCGCAAGGCTCTCCAGAGGGTGGTGCAGTCTGCACAACGCATCACCARGAGCAAACTACCTGCCCTCCAGGACACCTACAGCACCCGATGTCACAGGAAGGCCAAAAAGAGAATSAAGAACAACAACCACCCGAGCCACTGCCTGTTCACCCCGCTACCATCCAGAAGGCGAGGTCAGTACAGGTGCATCAAAGCTGGGACCGAGAGACTGAAAAACAGCAATCTCAGAGCCATCAGACTGATAAACAGCTATCACTAACTCAGAGGCTGCTGCCTACATAAATGCACTAGTCACTTTAAACAATGCCACGTTAATAATGTTTACATAYCTTACATTACTCATCTCATATGTATATACTGTATTTTATACCATCTATTGCATCTTGCCTATGCCACTCAGCCATCGCTTATCCATATATTTTTGTGCATATTCTTATTCTATCCCTTTAAATTTGTTTGTATTAGGTAGTTGTTGGKGATTATTAGATTACTTGTTAGATATTACTGAACTGTCGGAACTAGAAGCACAAGCATTTCGCTACACTCGCATTAACATCTGCTAACCATGTGTGTGTGACCAATAAAATTTGATTTTGATTTGTAGTCAATGAACAGCGTTCTTATGTAAGTGTTCCTCTTGTCCAGGTGGGAGAGGGCAGTGTGGAGCGCAATAGAGAGTGTGTCATCTGTGGGACGGTATGCWAATTGGAGTGGGCCCAGGGTGTCTGGGATGATGGTTTTGATGTAACTTGTGACCAACCTTTCAAAGCATTTCATGGCTACAGATGTGAGGGCTACGGGGCGACAGTCATTTAGACAGGTTACCTTAACGTTCTTGGGCACAGGGACTATGGTGGTTTGCTTGAAACATGTAGGTGTTAGACTGGGTCAGGGAGAGGTTGAAAAGGTCAGTGAAGACACTTGCCAGCTGGTCAGCGCATGCTCTGAGTATGTGTTCTGGTAATTCTTCTGACCCTGYAGTCTTGTGAATGTTAACCTGTTTAAAGGTTTAGCTCACATCGGCTACGGAGAACAATGTCACACACTCGTCCGGAACAGCTGGTGCTCTCATGCATGGTTCAGTGTTGCTTGCCTCAAAGTGAATATAGAAGGAATTTAGTTTGTCTGGTATGCTCACATCACTGGACAGCTCGCGGCTGAGTTTCTCTTTGTAATCCGTAATAGTTTGCAAGTCCTGCCACATCCAACAAGCGTCAAAGCCTGCGTAGCAGTSCTGTTTTGACATTTTTACTTTTTGATGGCTCGTCGGAAGTCCTAGCGGGATTTCTTATAAGTGTCCGTGATTGATGTGGTAAACTACTCAATGTTATCGTATGAATCCCGGGAACATATTCCAGTCTGTACTAGCGAAACAGTCCTGTAGCTTAGCATCCACTTCATCGGAACCCTTCCATATTGATCGTGTCACTGGTACTTCCTGTTCGAATTAGTCATATGTTAGTCTGGAGTACTGCCTATGTGCTTCCCAATGGGCCCTGGTCAAAAGTAGTGCCCTAGAAAGGGAATAGATTGGCGTTTAGGATGCAGACAGGAACACTGCTGCAGCTTGATACGGGTTGATCTTGGACATTGGATCTCACGGGGTCGACAATCACTCAGGGAGGGGTGAGCGACAATCACTCAGGGAGGGGTGATCATTTGGCCGGAGCACTGAAGAGACTAAATCAATTTGAAAAGCTGTTGAACACTGCTTTGTGCCACGCAGTCCAACGCTACCTGCCCCCATTACGTAAGCCGGAATATTAGTATTTGTATTTGTCGCAACGCATCTTCTTCCCTCGGCTTTATATAACTGTGATGATTAAAAACAAATACTAAAAATAGTTATTCATCTGATAAATGTTAGTTGTTACAACAGGGTCCCTTAACACCGTCGGGCTCCACAGATAACAGTCTCTCCATTCTCACACTGAAATGTATTCAAATAGAATCTTAAACATAAGGAACAGACACGCAAAGGAGTGAGACGGATAGAGAATAAGGGGGGGGGGGGCAATTTGCTAAAGTTAAAGTGAGCAGCTTCATACTGGTAAAAGATTTGGCAACACATTGTTGGAAGTTGAATTTTAATGAAAGGCAGAAAAAAAAATMGAGTTATGATTAAGATCGAGTTGTAAGTTTGTTTCTCGCTCTCTCTTCCTTCCTTGGAACAATCAGAACAGTCATTCTATGAGCTCAAGTCAGTCTCCTGGGAGATGACCTCATGAAGGCCCAGCTAGCCCATCAATGGCCTCAACACACAAATATGTGCATTACATATCACATTGGCAACAAAAAAAACCCTGCAGGTTGTTCTACTGTGCGTCCTAAATAA
This sequence comes from Salvelinus sp. IW2-2015, assembly GCF_002910315.2. Taxonomy (NCBI): domain Eukaryota; kingdom Metazoa; phylum Chordata; class Actinopteri; order Salmoniformes; family Salmonidae; genus Salvelinus; species Salvelinus sp. IW2-2015. The sequence goes on along the minus strand of NC_036862.1, from coordinate 3,807,860 downwards.
CACCCTATTCTCTAAATAGTGTKCACTACTTTTGACCAGAGTAGTGAACACTATCTTTTGACCGCATGCACACACACATTTGTTTGTTCTAATCTGGAGCTAGCTTTAAAGCTACCCCTGTGCTACAGGTAGTCAGTGAATCAGCCACCTTCTGCTGTTTCTCCCTCTACCTTGCTCTCTTTCTCCCTGAGTAGTCACTGTTCTGTCTGCATCTCCCCCTGTTCYGAGCCGTTCCCTTCCATCCTTCCCTCACCTCTTACCACCCGTTGCTCACTCACTCAGCCAGCCAGCCAGCCAAATGTGCACAGGCAGAACCCTCCATACTATCTATGGGCAGAAGGACTCAAGGTGAAGGTCTGTAATAATATGAAGTTAACCGTGTCATTCTCCCCTTTTGTTAGATTTTGGCTTCGGGAACTTCTTCCAGCCCGGGGAGCCCCTGGCCACGTGGTGCGGCAGCCCCCCCTACGCTGCTCCGGAGGTGTTCGAGGGACAACAGTACGAGGGGCCCCAGCTGGACATCTGGGTAAGACAATGCTCTTGTTAGCATCCTAAATGGCATCCCTATTCCCTCAATAGTGCCCTATTGGCCTTGGTCCCAAGTAGTGCACTATATAAGGAATGGGCTGCCATTTTGGGGACACCTGCTCTGCGATGAGTCACAAATACTGCTACTAGTACCTCGGTGTTACACACGGAGTGTCCCAGAACTGACTGTACATTGTCTTTGAAACTGGACCCCCTCTAATCATGGGCATTAGAAGCAATAGTGAGGCCCACCAATGTGCTTCAGATCAGATTAAACAAAGAGAAAACTGGGGCAACGTTTTGCRTCCCAAATGGTACCCTACTCCCCACATAGTGCACTACTTTTGACCAGAGCCCTATCAAAAGCAGTGCACTGTATAGGGATTAAGTTGCCATTTGGGATGCAACCATGGTGCTCAACTGAGAGGTGTGTTTTTTTTTTTTTTTTTTTTAAAGATACTGGACATGATTGCGTTGGGGGTTCTGATTGTGAATCATCAACCCTAGTCTGCTGATCAATTGTTTGCTTTCCCCCTAAGCCTTGCAGTGATAAGTGTATGATAATTACGTCTTGCCATAAACCAAATAGCCCTACCTACTCTCTTTTTCAAAGGTGCCCTGAAAACATCATGTCCGAGCATACGATTTCCCAACCTCTTTTTTTTTTTTTATAGCCCTCCTTGTTTTTTTACGGCATATTGAACTCGCCCTCGCATACATCTAGGTGCCTTTTGTACATGATTGATCTAGTTATGTGAGTGTAAAGATTTTTCCCACTGCAGCCCCTGACCTAGTGTGTGTGTCTGTCTGTCTGCGTGCGTGGTTGGGTGTCTCAATGTAGAGTATGGGGGTGGTGCTGTACGTGCTGGTGTGTGGCGCCCTGCCCTTCGATGGCCCCACCCTACCCGTGCTCCGACAGCGTGTCTTGGAGGGTCGCTTCCGCATCCCCTACTTCATGACAGAAGGTGAGACTCAATAACATAGTGCTTACACCYCAAAAAAGCCTGAAGTAACACCATTGCTCCTATGGAAAAACACCATCCGAAGCCAAACAGCAGTCTGTTGTTGTTGGAAAGGTTTTTGTTCACTGGTGAATACCAGTAGAGGACATTAAAGGGGCAATACGGGATATGAAAAACAACAAAATGGTCACTCCACCGCTTGTTTTGGTAAACTGCTGAGGGATGGGGCTGTAGAAATKTTTATCTCCTCGAATCAATGGCGACATAGTTCATTTAATAGTCCCCAAAATGTATATACCAATCCCGGATTACCCCTTTAACTGGCTGCTTGGAGCTCTTCAGAATCCACTCTGTTGTGTCTCACCAGTGCACAGGGGTCTAGCATGCAAGGAAAACATTGACCGCTTTTGACATGAGGCTCAACTGCATCTCGTTCATTGCATAGTACCTTGTCTCAAATTGGTACCCTTCAAGTTCCTACTATAGGCGGGCAACTCTGTTCTTCGAGGCCATAACCGCCTTAGGAATCGATAAATAATATATTACAGATAGTAATATTAATTAATATATTGTTGTATATATATAATATGTATATATATTGTTATATATATATATATATGTATATATGTGATTATGTATATTAATATATTATATATATATATTATATATATATATATATATATTATATTATATTTATTATATTTATTTTTTTAGGGGGTAGATCGAGCTTTATTATTGCAGAGTAGGTTGTAGCTTCCATCAATGTAATTGTCTGCATCATTTCCAATCCCCCATATTATTTTTGTAAATATATACAGTTGAAGTCGGAAGTTTACATACCTTAGGTTGGAGTCATTAAAACTTGTTTTTCAACCACTCCACAAATGTCTTGTTAACAACACTATAGTTTTGGCAAGTCGGTTAGGACATCTACTTTGTGCATGACACCAAATCATTTCCCACAATTGTTTACAGACAGATTTATTTCACTTATAATTCACTATCACAATTCCGGTGGGTCAGAAGTTTACGTACACTAAGTTGACTGTGCCTTTAAACAGCTTGGGAAATTCCAGAAAATTATGTCATGGCTTTAGAAGCTTCTGATACGTTAATTGACATCATTTGAGTCAATTGGAGGTGTACTTGTGGATGTTTTTCAAGGCCTACCTTCAAACCAAGTGCCTCTTTGCTTGACATCATGGGAAATCAAAAAATCAGCCAAGACCTCAGAAAAAAAATTGTAAACTTCCACAAGTCTGGTTCATCCTTGGAGCAATTTTCCA
>NC_036862.1:3661078-3804814 GCF_002910315.2 Salvelinus sp. IW2-2015 | reverse complement strand
AGGAAGAGAGATGGAGGAAACACCGGTACTGGCCCCCTTGGTTAGCGCGCACTGCGCCCGGCCCGCCAAGGAGTCGCTGGAGCGCGATGAGACAAGGATATCCCTACCGGCCAAACCCCTAACCCGGAGACGCTAGCCCAATTGTGCGTCGCCCCGCGGACCTCCGGTCGGGCCGGCTGCGACAGAGCCTGGGCGCGAACCCAGAGACTCTGGTGGCGCAGTTAGCACTGCGATGCAGTGCCCTAGCCACTGCGCCACCCGGGAGGCCAAAGAACACCATCCCAACCGTGAAGCACGTTTGACAAAAGTTAACAATTTAAAGGCAATGCTACCGAATACTAATTGTGTAAACTACTGACCCACTGGGAATGTGATGAAATACACCTTAGCTAAATATATTTAAACTCAGTTTATCACATTCCTAACATTTAATTCTAGTAGAAATTCCCTGTCTTAGATCAGTTAGGATCAACACTTTTGCCACAACTTTGGAAGTATGCTTGGGATCATTGCCCATTTGGAAGACCCATTTGCGACCAAGCTTTAACTTCCTGACTGATGTCTTGAGATGCTGCTTCAATATATCCACATCATTTTCCTTCCTCATGATACCATCTAGTTTGAAGTGCACCAGACAGTCAATATACAGTAGAAAAAGTGTATATACAGTGTGTGCAAATGAGGTAAGATAAGGGAGGTAAGGCATAAATAGGCATGGTGGAGAAGTAATTACAATATAGCAATTAAACACTGGAGTGATAGATGTGCAGAAGATGAATGTGCAAGTAGAATATCTGGGGCAAAGGGGCAAGATAAATAAATACAGTATGGGGATGAGGTAGTTGGAGGGCTATTTACAGATGTGCAGTGATCTGTGAGCTGCTCTGACAGCTGGTGCTTAAAGTTAGTGAGGGAGATATGAGTCTCAGGCTTCAGTGATTTTGCAGTTAGTTCCAGTGATTGGCAGAGAGAACTGGAAGGAAGGTGGCCAAAGGAGAAATTTGCTTTGGGGGTGACCAGTGAAATATACCTGCTGGAGCGCGTGCTACGGGTGGTGCTGCTATGGTGACCAGTAAGCTGAGATAAGGCGGGCTTTACCTAGCAAAGACTTGTAGATGACCTGGAGCCAGTGGGTTTGAGGACGAGTATGAAGCGAGGGCCACCAACGAGAGCGTACAGGTCGCAGTGGTGGGTATATATGGGGCTTTGGTGACAAAACGGATGGCACTGTGATAGACTGCATCCAGTTTGTTGAGTAGAGTGTTGGAGGCTTGTTTGTAATGACATGCCGAAATCGGGATCAGTAGGATGGTCAGTTTTACGAGGGTATGTTTGGCAGCATGAGTGAAGGATGCTTTGTTGTGAAATAGGAAGCTGATTCTAGATTTATTTGGATTGGAGATGCTTAATGTGAGTCTGAAGGAGAGTTTACAGTCTAACCAGACACCTAGGTATTTGTAGTTTCGCACATATTCTAAGTCAGAACCGTCCAGAGTAGTGATGCTGGACGGGCGGGCAGGTGCGGGCAGCGATCGTTGAAGAGCATGCATTTAGTTTTACTTGCATTTAAGAGCAGTTGGAGGCCACGAAGGAGAGTTGTCTGGCATTGATGCTCGTCTGAGGTAGTTAACAGTGTCCAAAAGAAGGGCCAGAAGTATCAAAATGGTGTCGTCTGCGTAGAGGTGAATCACCGCAGCAAAGAACCCCCACAACATGATGCTGCCCCCGAGCTTCACGGTTGGGATGGTTTTCTTCGGCTTGCAAGCATCCCCCTTTTACCTCCCAACATAATGATGGTCATTATGGCAAACAGTTTATTTTTGTTTCATCAGACCAGAGGACATTTCTCCAAAAGTACCATCTTTGTCCCCATGTGCAGTTGCAAACTATAGTCTGGAGTTTTTATGGCGGTTTTGGAAGCAGTTGGCTTCTTCCTTGCTGAGCGGCCTTTCAGGTTATGTTGATATTGTACTTGTTTTACTGTGGATATAGATACTTTTGTACCTTTTTCCTCCAGCATCTTCACAAGGTCCTTTGCTGTTGTTCCGGGATTGATTTGCACTTTTTGCACCAAAGAATGTTCATCTCTAGGAGACAGAATGGTAATGATGGCTGCGTGGTCAAATGGTGTTTATACTTGCGCACTATTGTTTGTAGGTAAACTGGGATATGACGAGTTAATCAGGGCGATTTTTTTTCTCCCACAAATAGACAGGTATTTTCCTTTCCATGGTAGCAAGATCTTATCTATTTTTGCTAACTTTCTATAAAAATGTATTGGAGTGAGATCATTTCTTTCTTTCGGGATATGTATACCGAGTATGGGTTCGCGCCCAGGCTCTGTCGCAGCCGGCCGCAACCGGGAGATCCGTGGGGCGACACACAATTGGCATAGCGTCGTAGGGAGGGTTTGGCCGGCAGGGATATCCTTGTCTCAGTATGTTTAAAAAATTTAAAAAAATAAAATAAAATAAAAAGTCGCTCTGGATAAGAGCGTCTGCTAAATGACTAAAATGTAAAAAAAATGTAAAATGTAATGTAAAAATAGCATTTTTTGTGTGTACGTAATAAAGTACACCAATCATAATTTGCTTTTAATCCAGARAGGTTAGAAAAAGTATATAGATGCTGTGGAGGGATCCAAATTGTGGATTTAAAAGAACATGAATCATTAGCGTACAATGACACCTTTGTTTTTAAGCCCTGGCGTTCTAACCCCTTAATATTATTGTTGTGGGGGTCAACAGGCTTTGTTCAGGGAACTATTTAGTCCTTGTTGAGAATGTAGGAGTGTTACTTAAGCCCCCTCGCCTGCCTGCATGCAGCCCCCCCGGCCCGCTCCGGTCCTGTTCCCTCCTTTTGCTTCAGACGAGAAGAACAGAGKGCCGTTTCCTCCTCCATTTCCTCCCTACATGTTCTCACTCTGCTACACACACATACTGTACGGTACAGAGGCTCTCTATAACAAATCAGGCAGCGCTGTACTGTTAGTACACTGCTTTGTTTTACCTCCAGTACTGTACATTCTTTGAAGTCAGTATTGAAGTTGCCCTGGGCTATTGGGTGTAACAGAAATCCGAGATGAGAAAGAAAGCAGGGGGGGGGGGACAAAAGAAAGGAAGTGTTAACCGTCCCGGCCCTGAATATTTCCATGGTAGTGTCATAATGTACAAAAGAGAAAAGAAGAGTGTCAATGTGGATTACATAGTTTCTCTCTCTCACTCTTTCTCTCGCTCATCCCTCACTCTTGCTGGCTTTCTCTCCCAGAGAAGTGTTCATTTGGCAGCAGAGCAGTCATCATAAATAAGACCATAGATCGAAGGATGAGGATGAGTAGGTAGCTCAGGCTGAAGAGTTGAGAAGAGGCGAGACGCAGACTGGGTGCGCGCACAGAAACACACAGATGCAAACACACGCACAGCCTCAGCCCAGTGGGCGGTAATCCTATTAAGACCCTGCGGTTAGTGACGTCAAGCTCATTTAGCCGCTAACTGAAGGTTAAGAGTCCTCTCCATCCTCCTCTGAGAGACGAGGGAGAAAGAGAAGGAGAGATGGAGAGGGATGGCGTTAAGAAGGCAGAGAGAGTAAGAATGAGAGGGGGATAGAAAGAGGACAACAGGGGGGGCTAGAGAAAGAGGGGACGAGCCCACTGTGCATTCCTGCCTGAGATCATTTGTTTTTCTTAGCGTGAGTAGTGGAGGTGCTCCTTCACTCCTTCCCTGTGGCCTGCCCTGCTTCAATAGAACCGCTTTGTTTCCCCAATGTAACGTTTCAGCGGGAGCTCTCGCTTCACTCAAATGGGGGTTTTCTTCCCTCTCTATTCTCGGTACATGGTACACACAGTACACTCAGTATCACTGTCCCGGGCTGCGTGTTGTTGTGTATGGTCTGATGTGTCAGGGGCAAATGTGTAAAGTCAGACGTGACAAGAGAACACTCTCCTCTCTGTCATCAGACAATGTCTCTGTAATGGTTCTTTGTACCAGGGATTGTACATACATTTTCTTCCCCTTTCTCTCTCTGTCTCCGTCTTTATTTGTCTTTCTCTCCCCTTCCCCCTCTCTTGTCCTCCCTCTCCCAGACTGCGAGCACCTGATCCGGAGGATGCTGGTGCTGGACCCGTCCAAGCGTCTGTCGGTAGCCCAGATCAAGGAGCACAAGTGGATGGCACTGGACGTGCCTGTGCAGAGGCCCATGCTGTACCAGCAGGAGAGCGACCTGGGCGTGGGCGAGTACAGCGAGCAGGTTCTGCGGCTCATGCACAGCCTGGGCATCGACCAACACAAGACAATCGAGGTGCAAGTTGACCGAGAGAGATGGCGCCTTGTTTCTTATATAGGGCCCTGGTCAAAAGCAGTGCACTGTAAAGGGAATAGGGGTGCCATTTAGAACGCAGAAATATCTAGGCTAGCAGAGCCGGCTTTAGCCTTTTGGTGGCCCTAAGCAAGATTTGGTTGGGCGGCACCCACCTCGTGGCAAAACAACACTGTTTTGAGAYCCAGACTGAGTTCCTTTTTTAGTCGCTTATGTCTGGAACCGGCCCCTACACTAGCATACTAAAGAGAATGACGCAATGTKTTATTTTTTATTTTATTTCACCTTTATTTAACCAGGTAAACTAGTTGAGAACAAGTTCTCGTTTACAAGTGCGACCTGGCCAAGATAAAGCAAAGCAGTGCGACACAAACAACAACGCAGTTACACATGGAATAAACAGTCAATAACACAATAGAGAAAAGGAAAGTCTATATACAGTGTGTGCAAGTGGTGTGAGGAGGTAAGGCAATAAATAGGCCATAGTAGCGAAGTAATTACAATTTAGCAAATTAACACTGGAGTGATGGATGAGCAGATGATGATGTGCAAGTAGAAATACTGGTGTTGTGCATGGATTCAGAGTAGTGTGCCAGAGTGGATATTGGCTGTATCTCTAATGACACCCTATTATGAGTATTGATGTTAGCTCAGCTGGTAGAACATGGMTCTTGCAATGCCGGGATAGTGGGATTCGAACTAGCGACCTTTCGCTTACTGGCCCAACGGCTAGGCTACCTGCTGCCCTACGTGTAGTGGCTGTTTCAAGAAAACCAAACCATATATTACGTTCAGGGTGCGGAACAATCTAACATCAAGTTATAAAATACTGAACTATCCCTTTAAAGATGCACTATGCAGAAATGTCTCAGCCATTTCCTCATTGCTAAAATTCTAATTGTTCGCCTTATTTCAGTTTGTGACAAAACAAGCAAATGTCGTGTAGAGACTCATTGTACCATCTAAACCAGTGGTTCCCAACCTTTTTTGGTTACTGTACCACCAACTGAATTTTGCTCTGTCCAGTGTACCCCTGAAGTACCCCCCCCTCGTGCATTTTACCAGCAGGCCTATGATCTCCTGAGTCTTCTCAAGTACCCCCTGTGGATAGGCCAAGTACCCCTGGTTGGGAACCACTGATCTAAAACGCTGTGAAATMTATTTTTTACCGAAAAAAGTAAAAGACATATAAATTAAACTTAAGTACGGGAGGCATAGAAGTGGTGCACATAGAACAAATCTACTGCTTCTTAGACTTGCTTTCAATGAGAGTGACAGATCTATAACTCAGATTTCTATGTGAATTTGGTYGGTCAGGTCTCCCAAAAAGTTACATATTGCAGCTTTAACATGGTTTGTCCCTGCCTGTGTCCAGTCGCTCCAGAACAAGAGTTACAACCACTTTGCTGCTATCTACTACCTGCTGGTGGAGCGTCTCAAGTCCCACCGCTGCAGTTTCCCTGTGGAGCAGCGGCTTGACGTACACCAGCGCCGGCCCAGCACCATCGCCGAGCAGACTGTCGTCAAGGTAACCCCCGCTATCTTCGTCGCCGTTTTTCAGCGCCACAAAGCAGATCTGTCTGTGTGGTGCATTAGTATAGTTGTCTGCGGTCCTAATGATCAAGGACATTTCCATTCACACACCTGGCTTTTCAAAGAACATGTATTCATTCATTAATTAATGAAGCGTCTTTTCTCTTCCTTTCGCTGCCATCTTTTTTCCCCCTCTATCCATTCAACTTCCTTTTTTTCTCTTTCTGTTACCTTTCACCCTCTTCCTCTTTCTTTGATTCGCTCTCTATCCATTCCTTTCACCCTCTTCCTCTCTTTCTTTGATTCGCTCTCTATCCATTCCTTTCACCCTCTTCCTCTCTTTGATTCGCTCTCTATCCATTCCTTTCACCCTCTTTCTTTGATTCGCTCTCTATCCATTCCTTTCACCCTCTTTCTTTGATTCGCTCTCTATCCATTCCTTTCACCCTCATCTCTTTCTCCGGATCTTCCTCCCCCATTCTCTCTCGCTCTCTCTGTACCCCTCCATCTATCTCCCCTACAGCCGAGTGAGCCGAGCGGTGGCTCCCCCCAGGTGGGTCTCTTGCCCCAGGGGGTGCGGGGTCTCCTACGCTCCCCGGCCCTGCCCCAATCCTCGGCCGATGCCTTCAACTTCCCGCAGTCGCCTCTTCTGCCTGAGCACAGCTTCATGGTCGAGGACGTGGCCACTCCTAAAGTAAGTCATGACGCCAAACAACATGTAATCTAAGGTTACGAGCTATTCTAAACCGAAGCACCCCGGCCTGTGGACATCCACTATGTGGAGTGTTATCCARTTTTCCAGCTGGATAACACTGTTGAGTTRGTGGAATTAAGCAAAACAAATTACAAAAATTGATGTTCATATTGGACAAACTCAGGGAGAACCTCCCCTGTTTGAAAACGTTTCAAAAGGTTTTCTCCAACTGAACACGACCCCGTGGAGCACTTATTGCAACTGGACAGTGGKGACGCTACAGAGGACCGATCCTCTCCCCAGGCCACCCCAACCCCGACTGGCCACTGCAGTTGAGTTATCCAAGAGGGGACTCTTGTCTGTATTTAATTGAGTTTAGCACACTCATGCTGCCTTCTCCTTTCTCCCTCCTTTCCTCCCCAGGGGGCTCTTTGTTCAAGGCTGTCCCCAACTCCCCACAGCCAGGCAGCGAGAGAACAGAGCGTTGCCAGTTTGGCACTCAATAGAACAACAACACAAAATCAGCTGAGGACTGACACAGTCCAGCCCCAGTCCSCTCTTACCCCCTTTTATACATCGTGTGGGAACTTCTTAGTTAGTTCCACCTGAGKCTGCATCCTAAATGGCACCYGACTCCCTATTTAGTAGTGCACTACTTTTGGYCTGGGCCCTGGTCAGAAGTGGTGCACTATAAAGGGAATATGGTACCATATGGGATGCTGCCTGAGTGATGGATGGCGGTAACTGCGTCACAGTTATGTTATGAAAGAGCTCTGACTCACATTTCGCTGAGGTCGGGGCTCCACAGTAGAGTGCATAAGCTGGGACCGTGACGGTGTGTCTGTGTGTTAACCTCGCTCAAATCCCCTGTCCTATTCTGACCCCTCTTGACCTGGACCTGCTGCTAATGCTACTTGGCTGGCCCCCGTTCTCTCTTCTGCATCCCAAATGGCACTCTATTCCCTATATAGTGCACTACATTTGATCAGGTCCCTATGGGAAACCCTATGGGCCATGGTCAAAAGTAGTGCACTATATAGGGAACAGGGTGCTATTTGGGACACACTCTGTCTGTGCACCCTGCCCTAGCCACAGCCTGGTTATCAGGGGGGGAATGGAGGGATGTGTCTTGCCCTGTGAGCAGGTCCCCAGAGCCCTTAAGGCTTAGGCACTGGGCTGGCTGGGTCTAACAGTAACCGCACGGCCAGCTGCCCCTCGCTAGTTTACGTAAGCAGCTACACTCAGCCCCATCCGTCCCCTCTCTGTCTGTCTCTGTCTGTCTGTCACTGGCTGGGGCCACACATCTGATATGACAGCTGCCAGTTCTCTACAGCTCGGGCACAATCAGAGACCTCTCTCCCTCTCTCACACACACACACACACACACTAGGAGCACACGCACACTTAGTGTTGGACCATGTGACATCTGCTGTACTCTTGTCCCTGCACGTCTGGATCCAGACTCTCCCTTACTCCCCTCCTCCTCCTCTGCTAAGTGTCTGTCTTTATCTGTGCCAGACTGTGACCTTTTCTTCCAGCCTGGCCAGGCTTTAAGCGTTCGACTTCGCTCCTGACGTCAGCACTCTACGTTGAGCAATCTACCATTCCCCTGCTTTCTGCTGTGTGTTGAACAGCTGCCTTATACGCACAGACCCTATACTCGTTTTATTTTGACCATTATTTATCACTTTTACAACCAATTTTTGTCTTAACTGACGRACTATACTTAAAAAWAKATATATWWWMMCTCGTAAAAAAATTCTGTGTAACCAGCAGACTTGCGAGAGATTAAATCAAAATAACGCTCAAGTGTTATCTTGGTGAGGGAACACGGCGTGGCCCCTCAAAAACAAGGAACTAGCATGATCTCAGCAGCAGGAGGGAGCACCAGCAGAACACATGACCAGGATGCTGCCTGTTGAGGCTGTTCCCTCTGCCCTCCCTCACTCTTGATGAGCCCCTGCTGGCTCTAGGCACTGTAGGGACTAGGAATGAATCTCAAATGGCACTCTAACTATTTTAGTGCACTACTTTTGGTCAAACTAGTGCACTAAAAAGGGTATAGTGTGCCCTTTTTTTTCTCGCCTTTATTTAACTAGGCAAGTCAGTTAAGAACAAATTATTATTTTCAATGACGGCCTAGGAGCAGTGTGTTAACTGCCTTGTTCAGGGCAGAATGACAGATTTTTACTTTGTCAACTCGGGGGTTCGATCTTGCAACCTTTCGGTTACTAGTCCAACGCTCTAACCACTAGGCTACCCTGCCGCCCCTTTTGGATCCACATTAGGCACTAGTGCAGTAATAGGCTGGTGTGGCCTGGGTTCGTGCAGCCAGCCCCTCTCCCTCCCCAGTGTGTTGAGTAACAGGCAGCATTCCTGGCCTAGCACGCTTCAGGGGACTGGGTTCAGGAATTGTACAAAGCGGCCCTGACTGGAGGAGCCCAGGGTTCTGGTTACCCCGGCAACTCATCCAGATGATCCGTGTCAGCGAGGGGTGTGTCAGAGAGGCAGACAGAGTGTGTGCATGCGAGTGCGTGAGAGATTTGTGTGCGAGAGAGAGACTGTGAGCGAGAGGTGTGTGTGATGAGCGAGCCTGATTGTGTCTGTGGAAGAGTCTCTCGCTGCACTTTCGGCCAAAGCACACTTCCTGTGCATGCATACCAGACTTCCTCCCCTCTCCCCTCTTAATGTCTGACCAACGGGGGGGGGGGGGAAATGGCAGACACATTTTGTTTACTCATCCAGTCCCCAAGCCTTGCAGTATTGTAGGTGCAGAGCTGTCCACTCCAATAACACAAGTGGAGAGGACCCTCTGGATTTGTACATTAGGTCATGAATTAACCGATAGAGGAGCCATTTCCCGCTTAGGGTGTGTGTGTGTGAGACAGAGAAGGAGGTCCCATTCACGTCCATAGAGTCTCATGCTGCCCCGTAGGAATGAAGATAAATGGGTGAGTAATGGAGGTGTTTAGGTGAGACCCTCTCTCATGATGAGTAACCTTGCCTGGGTGCTGGAAACTCGTGTTAGCTCTCCAGAGAGAATGCGCTGAGAATCTGTGTTGGTAACCCAGTTTGAACTCTATAGCGAGTTCCCAAGGGCTATAGATGAAAGTTAGCTCTTTTGCGAACACCTGGCACTTGAGCATTGATGTGGAAAGGGAATTAATGATTTATGTCCACTGTCCCTGTGAAATACATTTCATAAATGGATTGCTCCAGCAAACAACTCACCGTGCCTCTCCCTGTCTTTGCCTTTAGGTGAATGGCTGCATGCTGGACCCCCTGCCCCCCACAGTCCTGCGCAAGTCCAGCGCGTCCTCACCCAGTAACATGATGGAGACGTCCATCGACGAGGGCATAGAGACGGAGGAGCCCGACGCCGAGGACGACCCCGCCCACCTCTTCTCCGCCTTCCAGATGGCTCGCTTCGGCCAGCGCCGACACACCCTGTCCGAGGTCACTAACCAGCTGGGCCCCGTCATCAACCAAGGTCAGAACTGAACCAAGGTTCTGGGACATTAAAGAATCATATAGGTCATTGGCTAGATCGTGGACGTAGGGCTGTGTTCATACGATGGGTTGTTGATCTGCTAAGCCAGGAAGTATTGCGTTTGTGAATGGGGAAAATGTGCGCTTCCAGTGCAAATTGTTATTTTAAAGGCACCACATTTATTCATAGGTGGATGGATGGATGAATGAATGAGTGGATGAACTGGTTTTATTTATTGTATCTAGCTGAGGCCAGAGGGGTACACTACAAAGCAGGATCAATGAGTTAGCCAGCTAACTTTTATTTAAAAAAAACTGAAATAACTGTTGATTTTCTGGTTAATTTAAGAAAGCTATACTTAGTGTTTTTTGGTTTTTGAGGCAATTAGACCATGCCCATTTCATGCTTATGTTCTTAAAAAATAAATTGTTATTTCAGAATATTGTGGGAAGTTAACTGGCTAAGTCATTGGTCTTGCTTTGTAGCATACCCCTCAGGAATCTTTCCAATTACCTTACCCGGGAAACAGGCTGTGACGATTATGGAATTTGGGGTAGCGATTAATTGTCATGCAAATGGTCACTGTTATATTCATAATAGTTTTTTTTTAGCTTGTAATGCATCTTAATACATATTTGAAAATGTAGCTATCACATACCTAATGAATACAAGACAGCTTCAGTGACACCCTAACTATTGGTTTTGACAGCTTTGAGCTTTTGGAAATGAAGGGTCTCCACCCAACCATGTCGTTCTGCTCGTAAAATGATTGCTAACTTTACCCACTTCATGTAAAAATAAATCCTGTTGTGTAAACTATATCTACTTGAATGTAAAGTTGAATCCCCTCTTAAACGATTATGACAACAACAAAGTTTTTTTTGTTCGCGGTTATTGTCCATAGTGTCGGTTACACGTTTATATGATAATTGTGCAAGACCTACCTGGAAAAACCTGTGACCCTAATTAGAGCAATATCCAATACACCAGTAGTACTGTCAATGAACCCTTGCTTTCCTGTATTGCTGTGAACCAACAGGTAAACTGTTCACCATGGGGCACAACCCATCCCTGGGCAGCGTGGACTCTGACATGGGCTACGACATGGGCTCCTTGCACAGTGACCTGGGTCTGCTGGAGGACGCCCCCTCTCTCAGCGAGGTGGTCCTGGCCAACACCCACAGCTCGGGGCCCCACATGACCCAGGGCCCCTTCATGAGCCAGCGGCCCCCCAACCCCACCATGCAGGGCCTGAGCTCCCAAAGGAGGGAGGCCCACAACCGCTCGCCCATCAGCTTCAGGGAGGGCCGCCGCGCTTCCGACACCTCCCTCACACAAGGTGAGATCCACTGGTTGTCTCTCGATCTTTACTCATCTCCTTCTCTGTCTTCCTGTTTCTTTCACTCCGTCTTTCCCTCTACATTTCTCCATCTTTCTCTCTGTTGTCAGCCTCCGTCTCATAAGACACCCGGTGTGACTTTGCTCCAAAGTAGAGCACTATATACACCAGGGAATAGGGTGTCGTTTGCTAAATGAAAAATACAATTGACTTCAGGTCTCCACCTGCGCATCTTCTCCTCCCTCAACCCCTGAACATTAGGACCCCGAGAGACGCCATCATCAAGGTCTCGGTCTCTAATCATTGCGCAGACGACACGACACCCCTGTGAACCGCAGCTCATTCACACCCCTGCACGCACACATTTTCAAGCTGAAATTGGCTCTCATTCTCTTTATTTTCTTCTCTTTCACCCACCCACTCTGTCTTTCTCTCTCTGATGATTCATTTTGTGAATCAGACTGCGCTTTGAAGGTTTGGCCCACATAGCTCTGTTTTAATGTTTAATCCCGTAGCAGCAGCAAAAGCACCCGGTAAAGGAACTTAATTAATAGCGCTTAAAATGTATATACAGGAGGTGTGTGTTTGTGTGTGTGTGTGTGTGTCCCCAGCTGCCTCTTCAGTCTGCGCACACACACAGCAGGAGCTACGAGTCACCAGAGCCCCACTTCTTTCTAGTGGCTGTTTGAAGCGGCTGGGTTCTGCGTGCCGCTGCAAGGAGGAGATGTGGAGAAGCTTCTCAAATCTTTATATAGCCTTATTATTAGGATGAGTCAGGTCCCACGGTTCACGCCATCATGAACAGTCACCCAGCCTTCTAGGAGCCGGAGATGGATTTTTATTACAATCACCATCACACACACACTGTTACCACCCACACACACACACACACACTCATGACGTACATACTCTCTCCCTGCAGGCGGTGAAGGTAGGATAGAAGTGATGGCTATGTCATTTCAGTCGGAGATGCAAGGGAACCGGGTTATAACAAATAGTTTGGATGCTATACTCCCCTGACTCCCAACTCTATGTTGTTAGGTCTGGTTGCGTTCCGGCAGCATCTCCAGAACCTGGCGCGGACCAAAGGCATCCTGGAGCTGAACAAACAGATGTATGAGCAGATGGGCTCTGGGGAGGACCCATCCTCCATGAGGACCCTGGGGCCCCATGCAAACCTGCCGAACCTGCTGGACCCCAAGCTGCAGGTCAGTACTGGCTCCACAGTGACCGAGAGTGAGACCCCACCCAGCAGCACCACTCCTGACCTCACCAGTGATTAGTTAGCCAGCCAGCCGGTGAATCACAGACGAGGCTGGTTATATAATGATCCGTCCGGACGAAGAGGCAGCCAATTGTCCCGTTGTTGACTGTCAGTCAGCCCCTGGAGCTGCACAGAGTGAATACAGCCATTGTTGAGGTAATACTGCTGCCCATAGCGATGACTGGTGCCCACTGGGCCTTCACTCGCTCAGGGACAGAAAAATAGGGAGAGAGAGAAAGAGTGTGTGAAAGAGGGGAGAGTGAGGTTAGAGGGAAAGTGTCGTGCCTGTGAGAGAGAGAGGCAATCGAGTTATCTTAGAAGTAACTGTGTGACTGACTGAACTGAATCGCCAAATCTGGGAAGTAGAATGTACCGKCTGCCGCTTGTAAACGGGCAACAACAAGGAGTCAATTCAATGGCCGCGAAGACAGAGAGACAGAGAGAGCACAATCCATCTGTGAATCAGTGCATCCATCTCCCTTTCCCTAGAACAGTGCGTTCTGTGGTTGCTGCGGGTCAACATAAGGCCTGTGTGGTTGGTTGGTTGGTTGTGGTGGTACATACACAGAGGGTTAGGTTAGTCTGCGACTCAAATGGCACCCTAGCACTTATTTAGTGCTCTGCTTTTGACCAGGGCTCTGGGTGAAAATAGTGCACTAATTAGGGATTGGGAATAGGTGCTATTTGGGACAAAGCCCTGGTGGTCGAAAGGGCTTATTGGCAGCATGCCTGTCTGTCCACAAGGTCCCTATAGTTGCTTACCACACAATCACTATACACAGTCAGCAACAACAATAAAACAGCAACAGCAACACACTGGCCCTGTATACAAGAGTGGCAATGACTTCAATACTCAGTGGAGCTGTGTGAGTGTGTTTTCGCGTCCGCGCCAGGGTTTCCGAAGATTTGGATTCGGGCGTTCACCAGCGGTGCTCAGAATGACAGAAATCACGTTTATCTTATGATAATTCATCTTGACAGAACATGCAACTCCTGTGATGAAACACCATTCTAAACAGTGCATATGTGACGGTGATGAAAATCTCAGTTAGAAACTTAGAATGAGGGGGAATCTAAAGATGCAGCAACTAGGATGTAYGGCTAATATGACAAGGAGGCCTCTGGAGAACTAAATAAAATGAATATGAAAACAACTAGAGCAGTGAGAAATGCTGGTTTCAATGGTCAGATTTTGCCTAGGCTACTTTGAAGCAAAGTAAGACATGCCTCATATGACGTAAAACATTCARGTTTCAAACAATGAAGTATATGTTTTCAAAATGCATACTGCCTCCAGCTCACATTGCAAAGTGGTGGGTGATGTACTGATAGCCTGCCTACCGTTGCCTATGCACTTGAATGGCGAATTGGAAGGCGCGCTTCAATTACCAGTTGAGAAATAAAAATAGTAGCTCTTTTTAATCATGGCGATCAAAACTGTTTTTAACATGCGATTGCATATAGAATTATTGTGCAATGACTAGGCTTATAAAAGCATGTTTCACTCCAGCAGCAACGTGCTTGAGGAACCGCAGCAGCAGGTCTACTGCTGTCTGACAAGTGATATTCTGCTCAAAATAGCATGCTGTGCTCGTGTGATAAATTACGACTAACGAAAATGCATACTCCCAATTTAATTCCCCTAAATTTAGCAAATTACCCTAAAGACCGATAAGCATGACGGTCAAATGTAAAATAATGATTTTTATTCAGTCAATGGAAATACAACGGGATTGTTTTTTTTCTCTGGGTAAATTTGGTCGCCAACAATTTGATCTGCTTTTCGTCTGTAACCCAGTGAGATTGTGAGTGTAACCTCCTCTGAACTCTTCTGTGTGTATTATGCATTTCAGGGAGAGGCATCCAAGCACGAGGATAACTTGGCTTTATACCAGGGTGGCGCCCAACCTCTACTGTCCCGAAGACAGAGTCTCGAGACACAATATCTCACACACAGACTACAGGTACTAACTAATGCACCACTCAATCTGTCTTATACTGTATGTATCTAAATATTTATTAAAGGAGTAATCAATTACAATAAAACAATGACTAACAAAATGTTGTTTGTTTGTCTGCATTACTGTACGATTTTCTCAATTTCAATGTCATTTTATACCTATCAATGATTATGGATGGCACATTTTGAGACTGGTGAGATCTAGTTATTGAATCCCTCATATTTCCCTCTCGCTCCCTTACAGAAAGCTAGTGTCATGGCTAATGTGAGTCCTGCTAGCTGCCAGCTCTTCTGTAAGGAGAATCCTCGGAGTCTAGAGCAACAGCTGCAGGAGCATAGGTACATTATTATTATCTATTCACACTTATCATACAGATCCCACCGTCATCTTGTTTTCCTGGTTGACTCTATAACCTATATCGCTTTATCTTCAGGTTGCACCAGAAGAGGATGTACCTCCAGAAGCAGACTCACCTCCAAACCTACTTCAACCAGATGCAGATAGTGGAGGGTTCCTATCCAGGGGACCCAGGGGCCCCTCCACAGCAGCAGGGGGCCATGGCTGGGTCCCGCCAGCAGCAGGGCAGCTCCCAGGCCTCCCCTCCCTACACCCAGGCCCTCAGCCCCCTCATGGAGCCCAGCGCCAACCTGGTCTACGACACCTACCTGGCCCACCACTACCCTCACTCCCACCTCAGCCCAATACTCATGCCCCCCGGCCTAGCCGGCCAGCTGCAGAATCACCCCCCCGAGGCCCTGGGCTACAGCTACCAGCTGTGTGACCAGCAGGGACAGTTTCACTCCCCCCAAGAGGCACTTTATCCAGAACAATACGAGTTCCCCCTGGACCCCGGGCAGCCCCACCCGCATGGCCCAGGAGAGGTCCCTGTGGCCGGGTACGAGGGGCTGGCACTCCCCGCCGAACTCCAGGACTCCTTTCTGGACAGCGAGATGATGGAGACTGTAGACTCACAGCACGGCTTCGTACTGGTGAACTGAAGCCGTGGAACTGTGGGGAGAAAGCAGTATTACCGACAGTTGAAAACCTACACAGCGTTATGTCGTAGATATGATGGAGTGGAGATGGGGGTCAAGGTACATGGGAAAGTGTTTTTCTTTTTTTTTGTATCAATGAATACTATTTTTGTTGTTGTGGTGAACCAACCTCAGAACCTTTCTACCAAAATCATCCCCATCTCCCTTCTTCCCACTCCTCTGTTCCCATCAGCCCTATGCTAGGACCCAGGCCTGGTGGCTGCCTGGGCGATAAGGGTGTGCCAGCATGGCTGGCTGGCTGGGTATATGTGGATGGATGGATGTTGCCATGATGGGGGGTGTCACGTGTGAAGTGATATCGCTCCACAGGAACACAATTGCCTCAAAGCTGACTGCTGCCGCAGCAGCCTCGTCAAGAAGAGCTGGACGGTGCAAAAAGACTTAGCACAGTTTGGTCGTTTGGTCGTTTTTGGAAGATGTGCACAACGGAACTTGGCTTACCGAAAGCAAAATCCAAACGACAACCATGCTATTTTGTATTGAAATAGGACAAGAACTCTCAAAAACACATTGCGTGTTTGACATAGTAAAACAAAAAACGAACAAGAGACAAAGTAATGAGTTAATGCGCGCTTGATAAGTGCAGTGTTCGTCAATATTTTATCGTGGCAATATTGAAGCAATATATCCATCTGGGACTAGGGAGCCGCACGGGCGACTTCCTCACCAGAAAGTCGTACTTTAATGTGACGTTTTTCGGGAGAATTCCAGTATGATGACTCACAGCCAACATATCCACAGTGACAGCTCATCACCGCGTAGACAGCGACGACGTAATCGTGAGATAATCCCAACACCAATCCCATCGAAGCAGATAAAAGGGAAGGAAAAAACACAAAAACAGTACTCCAATCTATATTTAATGAAGAGAAACACGATTTATGTTGATGTTCCTTATAAATTGGGTAGTTATTTCCAACAAACTACACAAATCAGTTTGTGATGCCCTTCACTAGGCGCTAAAAGGAATAAGTTAAGTCCAATCAAATCGGTTTGCTGCACTAGTGTTAGCTGAGGGTTCTATCTCCAGATTGTGTTCTTTATACCTTCTGTGATATGCAGCTGATGTGGGCCTAACAGTGTTGATGTAGAAAAGGTCTAATCGTGATTCTGTGGTGGAATAGACCCAAATACCTACTGGGTTTCTGAAGGAATGTGTTTCTCTAACTTAAGGTTGCTGTAAAAAAAWATATATAATAATAATAATAAGATGAAGAAAAAGACAAATGTAAGAACAGAACGTTAGTCACACGACACTGGATTAATTGTGTCACGTTTCACAATGGCTCTCTCACAGCAAGCTTAGAATGAACACTTCACTTTTGAATCTACTTGAAGCATACAGATCTCTGATGAAGACCTAGACCTCTACTTTTCATTAAATAGGTTGAAAAACAGAAGTGGTCGAGGTCAGAGGCAAACGGCTGCTTCTCAAATGGCAGCCTATTCCCTACATAGTACACTACTTTTGTGGGCTCTGGTCAAAGTAGTGCACTATATAGGTAAATGGGTGCCATTTGGGACACTGCCATAGACTAGACTACAGGATTGTCTGTGGAAGCTGGATTACTGGAGCACTTTTACGAGGTAAAAAGGAAATATAGCGAGAGCGAGGTGGGGATGGTAGTCAGAATGGTGTTTAGCCTAGTCTGCTGCTYCCCATGGAGACGAGGGAACCATTCACTCTCTGTTATCCCAATAAATGGACACAAAACATTTGGTTCTTTCGAAGAAAGACCAGAGAATAACACTATTGGTTGTTCATTGTGCTTTGTAAAAATTAGGGGTTTAGAGACTTGAGTGCTCTCAAGATGCAACAAATATTGTGTTGAGTGTGAATAGTGTTCAGTGTGCCTTTTTTACTTGTTTTGTTTCAAATTAGAATATTTTAGCGTTTATTTCTGGTTTAATTCCGTTATGTTTTTATTTTGGGGTATCCTTTCCGGAAATAAGTAGACCCAGGTTTTTACAAAGGTACGAAACCAAAGTCCCCTCAGAAGTTTCCCTGTCCAACCACACCATGTGGAGTTAGGAACTTCTTTGTTTTAGCTTCTTGACAGTGCTTTTTTGGTCCATCAGTATATGCCATTTAAAAAGTATTATAGCAATATTTCTGAGTAATAGTTGAAGATGTAAAGAAAATAATGAAGATTAGGAGTTGGATGTGTTTCAGTATCATAATTTCACTTCCTGCTGACAAACGCCTGTCTTTAGAAAATCAAATTTTATATTTACCTTCATTGATGTTGACCACACATAAGCTAACTTGCTGTTGAGATTAAAAAAGGTTTATCGAACAACGTGTGTGTGTGTGTGAGTATTTCTTGATCTACTTTTTTTCCAAATAATCTGACTACGTACTCTTGTGTTGAATTCAATGATGAATATATTTATGTCCATGGTTGAATTATAGGCACTGTCATTCACCAAAACACAGCTCACTATTTGAGATTCCATTACAACTGCCCAAATAGGGACATCAGCAGATCTTCTATTGTACCAGTATAACCTGTGTAGGCGTAAAGTAATGAACTGGATGGGTGAATCACACATAGCCCTTTTATAATAAACAGTTGAGTCACACAGTACATGAGCCTGAAATAGTTTCAGCTAAAATATCCAAGGTCTCCGTTGTTATTATTAGCACTTTATTACCCAAACTCGGTTCAACGTCCAAATTGATCGGTAATGTGGCGTGGGTTTTGTAAAAACACTCTTACCGATGGGTATGTGGCGTCATTAGGGTGTTGATACATATGTTAAGGGTTCTTTTTAACACCGTTGACTCAGTTATGAGAGTAATTAATGACATAATTGGACCAGAGTTAATGGTCTAAACTTGTGGAGTGAAATGTCCTCCCTCACAAGAACGGTACATTTGTCATCGCTAGGTGTGGAGTAAATCAGGGCCTGTATTCATAAAGCTGCTGATCTAGGATCAGGTCCCCTTGTCGATTTTATAACATTTATATGATCTAAAAGGCCAAACTGATCCTGGATCAGCACTCTTCCTCGGAGATGCTTTATGAACGTGGCCCAGGGATGGGTGTGAATAGATACTTGGACTGGGTGAAATGTTCCACTTTTCCCAAAGGTTTCTACATGACTGTAGTCTACATCCCTCTTGGTTCTCTTGTCTAGAATCCCTGACAGGAGTTCGACTTATAACTAGACCAACCAGTTCCCGTTCCCATCGGTGTTTGTCTCAGTTGCTAACTGGATTGTTGTCAACACAAACAAGCTTCAGAGGTAATTATTCGATTAGTTCAAGCATTGCTCCCCTTACTCGGCTGATGCCCTTGCTATTTGTTATCTGGATATGGATCAGAAAATTATGCATCCCGGCAGCTGAACTGAGTGAACCCAGAGATGCCATGTCCTCCCATTAGTGCACTGCCCACCCCCCCATTGCTGCATTTCCCTCCTATTGCACCACTCAACTCTACTGTAGCCTATACATACCAGAACAGTAGAGTGAGCCTGCTGAGCCATGACTAGAGTGCAGTTGAAAAGTTACCGGTTGTGAGGACCTCCACATAAGTGGATGATGAGATCACTTGGCTTTTGGCCTAGCTGTCTCTTTGTCCCCAGTACAGATTCTCCATAAAACTAGAGCAGGAATACAGTTAATCCAATCAGGCCTGTAATCCCATTCAGACTAGTTACAACTTCAGGTAACTGCCAAAATAAAGGAAACACCAACATAGTGTCTTAATAGGGCGTTGGGCCATCACGAACAGCTAAAATGCGCCTTGGCATAGATGCTACAAGTGTCTGGAACTCTATTGGAGGGATGTGACAATTTTTCCACGAGGAATTCCATCATTTGGTGTTTTGTTGCTGATGGTTGAAAATGCTGTCTCAGGTGCCGCTCCAGGATTTCCAATAAGTGTTCGGTTGGGTTGAGATCTGATGACTGAGACAGCCGTGGCATATGCTCATCAAACCATTCGGTGACCACACGTGCCCTGTGAATGGGGGCATTGTCATCCTATGAGGGCATAGCCATGGTAGCCCAAATAATGGCCTAGTAAGCATTTTTATGCATGATGTGATGTTAATTGCCTAATTAACTCAAGAACCACACCTGTGCAGAAGCACCTGCTTGCTATATAAACAAAAGTATGTGGACACCCCTTCAAATTAGTGGATTCGGCTATTTCGGCCACACCCGTTGCTGACAGGTGTATAAAATCGAGCACACATCCATGCAATCTCCATAGACAAAATTTGGCAGTAGAAAGGCCTTACTGAAGAGCTCAGTGACTTTCAAAGTGGCACGTAGGATGCCACCTTTCCAAAAAGTCACATTTCTGCCCTGCTAGAGCTGCCCTAGTCAACTATAAGTGTTTTTATTGTGAAGTGAAAACATCTAGGAGCAACAACRGCTCAACCGCGAAGTGGTAGGCCACACAAGCTCACAGAATGGGACCATCAGAAGAAAAAAAATGCCTGTCCTCGGTTACAACACTCACTTCCAAGTTCTGCTTCTGGAAGCAACGTCAGCACAAGAACTGTTCGTTGGGAGCTTCATGAAATGGTTTTCCATGGCCGAGCAGCTGCACACGAGCCTAAGATTGCCAAGCGTCGGCTGGAGTGATGTAAAGTTTGCCGCCATTGGACTCTGGAGCAGTGGAAACGCGTTCTCTGGAGTGATGAATCACGCTTCACCATCTGGCAGTCCGACGGACTAATCTGGGTTTGGCGGATGCCAGGAGAACGCTACCAGCCTGAATGCATAGTGCCAACTGTAAAGTTTGGTGGAGGAGGAATAATGGTCTGGGGCTGTTTTTCATGGTTCGGGCTCGGCACATTAGTTCTAGTGAAGGGAAATCTTAACGCTGCAGCATGCAATGACGTTCTAGACGATTCTGTGCTTCCATCTTTGTGGCAACAGTTTGGGGAAGGCCCTTTGCTGTTTCAGCATGACAATGCCCCCATGCACAAAGCGAGGCCCATACAGAAACGGTTTGTCGAGATCGATGTGGAAGAACTTTACTGGCCAGCAATGAGCACTGACTTCAACCCCATCAAACAACCAATCTAGTGGAAAGCCTTCACAGAAGAGTGGAGGCTGTTATAGCAGCAAAGGGGGAACCAATTCCATATTCATGCCCATGATTTTGGAATGAGACGTTCGACAAGCAGGTGTCCACATACTTTTGTTCATGTAGTGTACTTTGTATCCCTCATTTATGCAAGTGTTTCCATTATTTTGGCAGTTACCTGTAGTTAAGATGTACAGAAACCCTGTGTTACCTGTAGGAACACACAGAACGACATAATGTGTTCAAGGAATCTGAGATCCATCAGGTATTCCTGGACACAATCCATGTGCATGCTAGATGAKCACATCTAATTGGCTATTTGGGCCTAAGCCAATGCTATTCTGTGAAAGCACACTCGAAACTTGAATGAATATACCCATTTTACCTTCTGCAAATAGATTACATTCCAAACAGACTACTTCGWTCAGTGATGTAAGTGTAAGCTACACTGTAAGTTGTCACGATTCTAAACACTCAAAAGATAAAAGTAGGTTCCCTCTAAAGGTACTGTCTAACGACACAAAGTCCATCACAATGTTTTTTTTGTGTGTTTTWAAAAAAAAGCCATCAGAAATATTAGAATCTGTGACCTTCTGGTCCCTATCTCAGTGCGTAGTCCACTGCGCTAGCAGGGGGGGAGTGAACCACTTTTTTTATTTTTTTATTTCAGTTATATAAAGCTGTTCAGTTAGTCAGTTGTTTAGAATGTGATTTGTTAAGTATGTTGGGTAAGGTTGGAAAGCAAACGCTGCGTCAGCATTCGAACTGGTCGACCTTGTGTGTCGCAACCCGCATTTAATGCTCTCCATCCCCCTCCAACCTACCTCCCTGCGAGCCTTTTCTTTATTTGACTCGAACCTGTAAACTCTACCCACTGGACTGTCACTAAGGTCTGCCCATTGAGCTTTCATAACCAATCAATTCTTACCCGAAATATTATCACAGTCGTGATATCACAGTTATTTTGATTGTCTATACCGGTCTAAAAATGTGGGCACAATCAGAACAGGGACAAGATGACACAGGACACATGTTAACACCAGGTATAAACGGGGCGCTTTTCAGTATAATGTCTTCCAAATCAGAACTCTACCCTCTGATCATGCTGGTACAACTGAAATCAATGGTTGCCATGACGACGGGTGAAGGACCACAGCATATTTCTGCTCTCCAGCTGAGGTCAGAAGTACTCATCGGTTTAACCCTCTGGGGTCAGTTGAAGCTACACTGAGAAACGGGTACTAGTCAAAAGGAAACAGACGGAAACAGCGAAAGACTACCTGGACATTGGAGTTTCCCATTGCAAAATGAAAAAATGTTCTGTCGCATGCCATAATGAACATGACCCCGATGGAAAATGGATATAGCTGACAATGAAAAAAGAAACCTCCACATGAGAAGATAGTTGATCAAAAATACCTGTCGAGCCTGACCCAGATCCCTTTAGCCTGACCTACTACTGATATGTCCGTGCAAGGTTGTTCATTCTAGGTCATGTGCCTGCCGGGATTAGGGTTGCCTCTGACCGTCTGGTGGCCAGATAAAGTAGAACAACACCTTAAGACAGACCGAGACCTACACTGACTACTGCTCATCAGTTACACAAGATCCTTCGTACATGGAAGAGGTCTGTGTCTTCTTGGCCATGACTTATGTATWAAAACTGTAGTCTATACACGATATGAAGAAACACGTCAGAATGCCTATTGATCAGGGCACCCTTAATTAGATCCAGTTGTAGGATTAAGTTATAAGGCCTGAGGAGGTGTGGTATATKGCCAATATACCATKGCTAAGGGCTGTTCTTATGCACGACGCAACGCGGAGCCCTTAGCCGTGGTATATTGGCCATATACCGCAAACCCCCTTGGTGYCTTATTGCTATTATAAACTGGTTACCAACGTAATTAGAGCAGTAAAAATAAATGTTTTGTCATACCCGTGGYATACGGTCTGATATACCATGGCTGTCAGCCAATCAGCATTCAGGGCTTGAACCACCCAATTTATAATTAAATATATTATACAGTAAATATTGTATGGTTTATTTCACACAGAATTAACTGTAAGATATTGAATTTGTCCTTCAGTGCCTCCACAGAAACAGAGGCAAGACACTTCTGCTTGTGATGGTCGAGCGTGCGAGATAGACAGGATAACCTACTCAAGACAGTGCGTGAGAAAGAAAGGACAGATTGAGGGCAGAGTGACTTTAGTAAAAATTCTACCTTTGTCATTTGTCACTGAGAGAAACCAACTGGAGGGCGTCTCTCCCCCACTGAGCTGAAGTACCTTTGCTGAATCCTGTCATCATTACTTTATCTAGTTTCAGAGGAGCCAGCTACATTGTTTTAATTTTCTCAAAGTTTACAGCTGTTCTGACTGTTTGACGGTTTCAATTACTAGTATCCAAGAGATAACAGAATCCATAACCCCTCCATTCAGTAGCGCTGGGCTTCCTGTATGAATTATGGCTAATAATATTGAATCAAAACAAACATACTTTTAAAAAGGTCTTATTTAACTGTTATTTAGGCTACAGGCACATTAAATCTCCAAATAAGTCTATGTTCGGCAATCAAGTGTGGAGGATTATTGCATAAATTGAACAGCGTCCTGCAGTGACCTCTTTGCTCCAGGCTCCCTATCATGCCATTATAAACCACCAACACTCCTCATGTACTAGTACAGTACTGTTATGCGACCATGTGACGTAAAGACTAACCTTTGCATAACGTGTAGTAGGCCTGTAACAGCGATGAGCTGTAATCGGGGGTGGGCCGTGGCTTGGGTGGGTTATGTATGCTGATGGAGATTTTGAGAGATTAAAAAGCGTTCCCATTCTAATGAGCTCTCATGCGATGGCTTTGTTGAGTGTTTAAATGCCTGAGTGCTCTTTTTATAACAACGGAAGTGGTGTTTGGGATGTGCTGCCAAGGTCTTCCCTTGTGTAACCCTTCAGTGTGACAACCAAGTGAAAGTGGCAAATAAAAAAAAACGATCTACTTCAACATGAATTCCGCCCTCTGCTAACTGCTGAATATGAAGGTCAACTTGAAACATAGTGCAGCCGCATAGTGAGTGAACTAAGTTATAACAGCCTCAAAAAGCATAGTCATCACTAAAAAAATTCATTTTAACAACTCCTATATTATCACTGTCCACTCCTTTCATCCAGACCATGCTGTTGTACAAATYTGGAAATCCTCTATCTGCAATTGATTGAAATCCAGAATCATTATCACATCACACTATCATACACCTTTTCTTATTTGACGTTGTCGAAGCGAAGTTGCAATAAGTCCCAATCAGTTCGTCCCTAAATTGACTTTGAGGTGATCTTCATTATCTTGATGACAACCGTTTTGCAACAGAGATTGTCATTGAGCAAATTCAGTTACATCCCTCCCTGTTTTGTACAGTTTGYGTCTGTTTGGTTCCTAATGAATACACCCCTGGGGCCAGTTCAGGATCAGCAACAGCACAGAACATTCAGAGAGAGATGTATGACCCACCCAGAACTAATATGATTCTGTCATCTTGTAGAATAGGAAATGTGTCACTTTAATGTATTATATGTCTATCTGCAACGTTCTGGGGCAGGTTTCCCAGACAAAGATTAAAAGGCTAGTTTTGGTCTATAAAGCACTTTCAAAGGAGAACTGCTATTAAGAATTATTTTTAGGGCAATAGGCAGTGGTGTAAAGTACTGAAGTAACTATACTTTAAAGTACTACTTAAGTAGTTTTTGGGGGGTATCTGTACTTTACTATTTATATTTTTGGCTACTTTTACTTCACTACATTCCTAAAGAAAATAATGTGCTTTTTACTCCATACACTTTCTCTGACACCCAAAAGTACTTTYTTTTTTACAGGAAAATGGTCCAATTCACACACTTATCAAGAGAACATCCCTGGTCACCCCTACTGCCTCTGATCTGACGGACTCACTAAACACAAATGCCTAATTTGTAAATTATGTCTGAGTGTTGTAATGTGCCCCTGGTTATCCGTCAATAAAAAWAAAAAAGGTTTGCTTAATATAAGGAACTTGAAATGATTTTTACTTTTGATACTTAATTATATTTAAAACCAAATACTTTTTTACTTTTACTCAAGTAGTATTTTACTGGATGACTTTCCCTTTTACTTGAGTCATTTTATATCAAGGTATCTTTATCTTTACTCAAGTATGACAATTGAGTACTTTTTCCAACACTGGCAATAGGCTTAAAGGGATAGTTCAACCAAATTACAAAATGACATACTGGTTTCCTTACCTTGGGATGGATTCAATCCATAGCGYTGCGTTACAGGGCGATTAGAAATTTAAAGGCCTTGTTCCCACGTTAGCAGAGACTGCATTCACGGTAAACGCTGCGTATGTTGGCTCAATCAGAAATGACCTTAAAAATGTCAATCGCGCTAGAGTGCTGAACTTCAGCGATATGGATTGAATCCAGCCCCTTGTAAGCAGTCCATCGACTAAACCAATAGGTAATTGTGTAACTTGGGTGAACTATCCCTTTAATCTGTGTCCAGGAAACCAGCCCCTGAACGATTCACCTCAGTGAACAGGGCCTACCCACTGAACGCAGATGTCATTCCAACGTCTAGTTGTGATTTACATTTGGTTGAGATGTCAAGTGGTCAACTAATGTGAATTCAATATGAAATCAACCAAATAAATCGTTGGATTTACGTAAAAAGTTGGGTGAAAGAAATACAAAATCCCCTTAAATGTAGGACTTTTTGCAAATCCAATCAGTTTTCCACATCGATTCAACGTCATCCATTTTTTTGAGGTGGAAACAACATTGATGCAACCAGTTTTTGCCCCGTGGGTAGGGCCCACATCACAGAGTTGTCACAAGGTATTAGTAGTTAGGCTCCAGTTCCTCCTCTCTGCATGATTCCCTGTTGCCAAAACAACCTGCCGGTTATTTATATTTCATCTCCACAGCAGCTGCCATTCCATAATGCTGAAACATGAGCACAGGAACATCTGAAAACAATTGACCGCAATGGGTCTCCATGGATGGACTGGAGGTAGCTGGGTTGATCACTGAGAGAGCTGTGCAAACACAAGCACTGACACATGTAGATAGATAGGACACCAGGTCTGCACATGGCCCAGGCATGGATGGACCTCTGTGGAGAGAAGGGAAGCACCTGGCTTGACTCTTACTGCCATTAAGAGGGCCAGCAGCTCATCTGGTCATCCATCTTAACCATTAGGCCAGAGGRTGATTCAGTTCCTGGCCTGCTGGTTTTCATTTTTTCTTCTAATAAGGGACTGTTTCAGATCTGTTGTTGAGTGAGCTATCTGGTCAATCAATTACATTATTTGATTAATTGATCAATTCATTAACCAGTAGCTCTTGAGGCCCATARATGAATAGCTCTGCATTGAACGTCAGATTAAAACGTGTTATCGATTTGGTTACTAGTTAGCAAATGTTAGATTATAACTTGTTTTTGAGATTTTCTATACAATATACATTATCTGGTTGCATTAGTCAGCAGCAATTACCACTATTATACAACAACTGTCTGCATCCCAAATGGCACCCTATTCCCTATAGTACCACTTTTGACCAGGGCCCACAGGGCTCTGGGTGAATCTACAGAATTGGTATGTCTCCAGGACATGTATTTACATTATGATATATGATATATTCTAATTCATTCCAAGACAATAACACACATATTGTTAACACTTCCTAACCACATACAACATATGGATTTGCATAAATATACGCATCAAAAGTCTCAATGCAAAGTTTACATCTCACTTTTCTATGTTTGGTGTTATTACATAAAACCAATCAGAATTCAGAAGAATGCCAAAGTCACGTCGGGGGGGGATTCCGGGGTGTGGTGTAATATGGAGAATCTGCAAGCTAGCCTATTCCCTATAATGTAAACTCCAACAGAAATAACTTAAAATGTATAACTTCAAATTAAATAAAATCTTTGGCACTCATGACTACTCGTTTCAATGACATTTTCAGCCAACTTACAAACAAATACTTTATGAATGTATTGTTACAAATCAACTTACAAGGTTGCTAGCCAAATAGCCAGCTAACGTTAGCACTACTAGCCTGCTAACGTYATCCCTTCCAGCCTGCTTACGTTACATTAGCACYGAATGAGTCAGCCAGTGGCTATCAACACCTAGCTAACAGCTACAGTGCCCTCAGAAAGTATCAATATCCCTTGATGAATTCAACAGTTTGTTGTGTTACAGCCTGAATTCAAATTGGATAAAATGTTTAAAAAATATATATATATACACTACCGTTCAAATGTTTGGGGATCACTTAGAAATGTCCTTGTTTTTGAAAGAAAAGCCCATTTTTGTTCCATTAAAATACCATCACATTGATCAGAATACAGTGTTAATGTTGTAAATGACTATTTGTTTATTTTTTCTTTATTTAACTAGGCAAGTCAGTTAAGAACAAATTCTTATTTTCAATGACGGCCTAGGAACTGAACTGCCTTGTTCAGGGGCAGAATGACAGATGTTTACCTTGTCAGCTCGGGGATTCGATATAGCAACCTTCCGGTTAGCTAGTCCAACACTCTAACCTCTAGGCTACCTGCCGCCCCATGGAATATCTACATAGGCTTACAGAGGCCCATTATCAGCAACCATCACTCCTGTGTTCCAATGGCATGTTGTGTTAGCTAATCCAAGTTTATATTTTAAAAGGTTAATTGATCATTAGAAAACCCTTTTGCAATTATGTTAGCACAGCTGAAAACTGTTGTTCTGATTAAAGAAGCAATAAAACTGGCCTTCTTTAGACTAGTTGAGTATCTGGAGAATCAGAATTTGTGGGTTCGATTACAGGCTCAAAATGGCCAGAAACAAATAACTTTCTTCTGAAACTCGTCAGTCTATTCTTGTTCTGAGAAATGAAGGCTATTCCATGCGAGAAATTGCCAAGAAACTGAAGATCTCGTACAACGCTGTGTACTACTCCCTTCACAGAACAGCGCAAACTGGCTCTAACCAGAATAGAAAGAGGAGTGGGAGGCCCCGGTGCACAACTGAGCAGGATGACAAGTACATTAGAGTGTCTAGTTTGAGAAACAGACGCCTCACAAGTCCTCAACTGGCAGCTTCATTAAATAGTACCCGCAAAACACCAGTCTCAACGTCAACAGTGAAGAGGCGACTCCGGGATGCTGGCCTTCTAGGCAGAGTTGTAAAAAAAAAAGCCATATCTCAGACTGGCCAATAAAAATAAAATATTAAGATGGGCAAAAGAACACAGACACTGGACAGAGGAAGGTTGGAAAAAAGTATTATGGACAGACAAATCTAAGTTTGAGAACATTCAAAGAACATTCGTGAGACAGGAAAAATGTAAAGATGCTGGAGGAGTGCTTGACGCCATCTGTCAAGCATGGTGGAGGCAATGTGATGATCTGGGGTTGCTTTGGTGGTGGTAAAGTGGGAGATTTGTATAGGGTAAAAGGGATCTTGAAGAAGAAAGGCTATCACTCCATTTTGCAACGCCATGCCATACCCTGTGGACGGTGCTTAATTGGAGCCAAGTTCCTCTTACAACAGGACAATGACACAAAGCACAACTCCAAACTATGCAATAACTATTTAGGGAAGAAGCAGTCAGCTGGTATTGTGTCTATAATGGAATGGCCAGCACAGTCACCGGATCTCAACCCTATTGAGCTGTTGTGGTAGCAGCTTGACCATATGGTAYGTAAGAAGTGCCCATCAAGCCAATCCAACTAGTGGGAGGTGCTTCAGGAAGCGTGGGCTGAAATCTCTTCAGATYACCTCAACAAATTGACAACTAGAATTCCAAAGGTCTGCAAGGCTGTAATTKMTGCAAATGGAGGATTCTTTGACGAAAGCAAAGTTTGAAGGACACAATTATTATTTCAATTAAAAATCATTATTTATAACCTTGTCAACATCTTGACTATATTTCCTATACATTTTGCATCTCATTTCAGGTATGTTTTCATGGAAAACAAGGAAATGTCTRAGTGACCCTAAACTTTTGAACGGCARTGTATATTCTCACAAATCTACACAGTGTGCAAAACTAACTATATAAGAGATGTTAATGTAGGCAGAACGCATTGGAGTAGGCTTCTCCCCATAACGACAGTGAAAACAGGTTTTTKGAAATATTWGCAAATKTWATGAAAATGAAATACAKAAATATCTAATTTACAGAGGTACTCACACACCTTTGCTATTACACTTCAAATTGAGTACAGGTGGATCAAATTTCCTTTGATCATCCTTGAGATGACGCTACAACTTGATTGGAGTCCACCTGTGGCCAATTCAATTGTTTGGACAAGCTTCAGAAAGAAACACACCTGTCTATATAAGGTCCCACATTTGACAGTGCATGTCAGAGCAGAAACTATACCATGAAGTCCAAGGAACTGTCCGTAGATCTCCAAGATAGAATTGTGATGAGGCATAAATCTGGGGACGGGTATAAAACAATTTCTATAGTATTGACATTTTCCAAGCGTACATCATTGGGAAATTGAAAAAAATATGGAACTACCCAACCAACCGGGCAAGAAGGACCTTGGTCAGGGAGGTGACCAAGAACCCACTCTGACAGAACTATAGAGTTCCTTAGCTGAGATGGAGAACCTGCCAGAAGGACAACAGTCTCTACAGCATTTAACCAATCTGGGCTTTATGCGAGAGTGGCCAGACAGAAGCCACCCCTGAGAAAAAGGCACATGACCGCACGCCTGGAGTTTGCAAAAAGGCGCATGAAAGACTGAGTGTCACGGCCGTTAAAAGAAGAGGACCAAGGTGCAGCGTGGTGAGCGTACATTTTCTTTTATTAATAAAAATTATGCCGAACAAAACAATAAACACTACAAAAACAAACCGTGAAGCTAAAGAGCATGTGCCCTAAACAAAGTCAACTTCCCACAAACACAGRTGGGAAAARGGGCWRCCTAAGTATGGTTCTCAATCAGAGACAACGATAGACAGCTGTCCCTGATTGAGAACCMTACCCGGCCAAAACATAGAACTACAAAAAAGAAAGAGCATAGAATACCCACCCCAACTCACGCCCTGACCAAACCAAAATAGAGACATAAAAAGGATCTCTAAGGTCAGGGCGTGACACTGAGCGCATAAGGTAAAAGATTATGTGGTCTGAAGAGACAAAAATTGAACTCTTTGGAATGAATGCAAAGCGCTATGTATGGAGAAAACCAGGCACAGCTCATCACCACTCCAACACCATCCCTATAGTGAACCTTTTACTGTGGGAATTGTGATCGAATCAACGCAATATTAGACACTTTCAATGCAAGACTTATTAGTATGCAAAACTAACTATACAAGAGATTTTATTGTAGGCAGAACGCATCGGAGTAGGCTTCTATTGCATTTACATGCACGACTCAGGCACCTACTCTACACAGACCAGTGCGCCATAACCAATCAGAGCTGCAGTAGGCCTATATACAAATAGACCATTGCCATATATGGATCTGTGCCATTCACTTTGAACTGGACTGTTTTTACAGCATCAGCAGGCGTGGGTAGATCCGCTTGTTTGCTAGTTAGTGAGTTATTAGCCAAGTTATAGATAATTTGTAGTCAGCAATGGGGGAGTGATTGCTTCCTACAAGAGCACCAAACCTGTGAATTTCCAGACATCTTTGAAAAGGAGAGGTAAATAGCTTTTTTTTGTCTTAAAGAGGCTGAATGATAGATCAGCTATTTCCATGTTAAAATGTTATGGGATGCATTTTCTCCAATGTTTTTGATGGTAGGCCACCGGAAGTTGCACAGAATTTTCACAAAGTTCAAGTTTGTGCTCAGCAGACCTGAAATTTGCTCAGTGATGAAAAGAACTAGAGGGAACATCGGTGGTGGCAGCGTCATGCTATCGGGATGCTTTTCAGTGGCAGGGACTGGGAGACTGATAAGGATAGAGGGAACAATGAATGGAGCCAAATACAGGCAAATCCTTGATGAGAACCTGCTTCAGAGTACAAATGACCGTTAGTCTGGGGGCGAAGATTTACGTTCCAACAGGACAATGACCCGCCGCTCCCCATCTAACTTAACAGAGCTTGACAAAATCCCCAAATCCAGATGTGCAAAGCTGATTCGGACATACYCAAGACGACTCAAAGCTGAAATTGCCGCCAAAGGTGCTTCTACAAAGTATTGACTCCGGTGTGAACAAAACTCGAAAAACATGTTTTGACTTTGTCATTATGGGCTATTGTGTGTAGATACATTTAGATGCAAAATAAATCCATTTAATCCATTTTGAATTCAGGCTGTAACACAACAAAATATGGAATAAGTCAAGGGGTATGAATACTTCCTGTAAACCAACATTTTGAAAATACATAACACCATCTAACCAAATATCAAAGAATGTTAGCTGTATGCAGTTATCTTAGCCAGCAACCTAGCCAGCCAGCCAGCTAAATAATAATAATCATAATACACATTTTAAAAAGCAGCCAGCCAGCTAATGTTAGCTATTTAGCCAAATAACGTTAGCTATTAGCCTAGCCAGTCTAGACAAATCAACATGAATATGGTCGGCATGGTTGAGCCCAACTACTGGACTAACCCTCTGGACAGCCCTGTGATTGAGGACGGTGTAATTGCCATACCAGGCGGTGCCATGCCAATGCTCTCAATGGTGCACCTGTAGAARTTTATGAGGGTCTTAGGGGCAAAGACACATTTTTTCAGCCTCTTGAGGTAAACGCCTTCACCCCACTGTCTGTGTGAATGGACCATTTCAGGTTGTCAGTGATRTTTACGCCGAGGAACTTGAAGCTTTTCACCCTCTCCACTGCGGCCCCATCGATGTGGATGGGGGCATGCTCTCTCGGTTGTCTCCTGAAGTTCACAATCAGCTCCTACATTTTGTTGACGCTGAGGGAGAGGTTATTTTCCTGGCACCACTCCACCAGGGCCCTCGCCTCCTCCCTGTAGGCTGTTTTGTCGATTGTTGCCTATCTTCACCACCTGGGGAACTTCTGGATATTAGATCGGTGATTACTTACCGGCTTTTCGACCAGAAATGAGATTTCCCTGAATTGGATCCTTTATTTGAACTCCCCGAAGCAGTTCCATTCATCCTGGAGGCTGCTCCATGACGCCACCACAGGAGAAGCAGAATAAGGAGTGTGCTCCTAGTCATACTCAGGGGGCATGCATACCATCCACATCTTCCGAGTATATTACTCGCTAATGTTCAGTCTCTGGACAGCAAAGCATATGAGCTCAGGGCGAAAATCTCCTTCCAGAGAGACATCAGGGACTGTAACATACTCTGTTTCACTGAATCACRTCTCTCTCCGAATATACTGTCCCTGTCCATTCAGCCAGCAGGGTTCTCCGTCCATCGCGCAAACAGGATGAAAGAACTCTCTGGGGGAGAAAAAATKTGGAGATTGTGTGATTGTGGTAATGTACAGGAACTCAAGTCTGTTTGTTCCTACTGATCTGGAATATCCACCATCAAATGCCGACCGCATTACCTGCCGAGATCATTTTCTTTGGCTCGCTAAGAACTACACTGGAATCTGCGAACTGTAAACAGCATATCCTGAGGCCGCATTAGTTTGACTCTTTAACAAAGAAAATCTGAGGAAAACGCTACCGAAGTTCTATCAACACATCTCCTGTGCTACTCGCTCATCGAACACTCTTGACCATTGCTACTCCCCATTCCGGGACAGCTACAAGGCCCTCCCGCCCTCCCTTTAGCAAATAAAATCACGCCTCCACTTTGCTCCTTCTCCTAATATAGACAGAAACTTAAAAAGGAAGCACTCGTGGTCTGACCAATTGGAATCTATGCTTCAAGATTGTTTTGATCATGCGGACTGGGAAATGTTCTGGGTTGCCTCCAAGAATAGTACCGACGTATACACTGACTCAGTGACTGAGTTCATCAGGAGTGCATAGAGGATGTTGTTCCCACTGTGACGATTACAAYKTATCCAAACCAAAAACAGTGGATAGATGGCAGCATTCACGCAAAACTGAAAGCGCGAACCACCGCATTTAACCATGGTAAGGTGACTGGGAACATGGACGTGTACAAACAGACCAGCTATGCCCTCCGCAATCAAAGAGGCAAAACGACAGTACAAGGACAAAGTGGAGTCGCAATTCAATGGCTCAGACACGAGATGCATGTGGCAGGGACTCTAGACAATCACAGATTATAAAGGGAAAGCCAGCCACGTCTCGGACATCGACTCCTCGCTCCCGGACAAGCTAAACACCTTCTTCGCCCGCTTCGAGAAATACACAGAGCCGAGGTCGCGGGCTACTGCTACACACGAGGACTGTGAACTCTTGTTCTCCGTGGCAGAGATAAGACATTTAAGTGTGTTAAYCCTCGCAGACGGCATCTCTAGCCGTGTCATCAGAGCACGTGCAGACCAGCTGGCTGGAGTGTTTATGGACATATTCAATCTCTCCCTATCCCAGTCTGTTGTCCCCACTTGCTTGAAAGCGAATGTAACTGAACTAAATGACTATCGCCCCATAGCACCCACATCTGTCATCATGAAGTGCTTTGGGAGGCTAGTTAAGGATCATATCACCTTCACCTTACCCGACACCCACGACAATTTGCATACCTTCCCAATAGATCCACGGATGACGGAATGGGCATGGCACTGCATACTGCTCTATCCCATCTGGAAAAGAGGAATACCTATGTAAGAATGCTGTTCAACTCAGTTCCCAGTAGTTAACACAGCCACAAATCCGTGAAGCTCATGAGGTGTGGCTAACCTTAGACAGCCTGAGCTAGGTGTCGAGCTAGCATACCAACTCGGTAGCACAGAGTAGATCCTCTATATGACGTTGAGAAATAGTGCATTGTGGGTAGTTCTGAAGATATCTGTAAATAAGTTAACATACCTATGTTTGTAGCTATAGGTAACCAGATCGTGACTACAACTAAGTCTTTGACCACAATGTGTTGTGACTTTAGTGAGTAAAAGCTCATGCTTCCTACCCTTTAATGGGACTCCGTGCAGCCAGTGGCAATGTCCGCTTTAGGTATAATGCCAGGAGCTTGTGGATTTGACCAGCCAGGTCACCCGTGATATGGGCATAACCATCTGTCTCAGATTCCAAAGGTTGACAGTTCGAGTCCAGTAATTTTTTTTAAGCCTATCCCAAACCTTAACCCTTATCTTAACCATTCGGAGTTAATGCTTAACCTTAAGAATTTGGAGTTAATGCTTAAACTTAAACACTTTGAAATTTGGTGTTTGGAACAACTTCAAAATTTGACGTTTGAGAAAAATGGATGAACGTCTAATTCTGACTTGAGACTGTGAGAGCTGGTAGGATTTGACAGCTCAACACAGTTCCATCTATGACACCCCCAAAACAACCGCTTTTGAGGATGTCGGCTAAAGCAATCTGATTGAATAGAGCGCTAAGGGGCCGATTTAGGAAATGTACGCCAATCATACATACTTCACAATAGTTGGTATTCAGACTTACCTTATGCAGGTGCGTAGCGGCCTTTGCAGGTGTGGTTCCCTTGCGCCAACTGAATACATTTTATTCAACCGGGGGGCAATTCCTACCCAAGTTAAGAGTGCGTAAATGGAACATAATTCAATTTTTATGCATTTTTCTCTCTATGTGTATTCTGACCTTGAATTTAAGCATGAGGATAGCATTCTATTCACCCGCTATTTGTTCGGGGTGGAGATCTAAGAATGTTTGCATGTATGCACTTTAGAATGTTTTAATTATATACCCGGGCTTTTCTCAATTTTATTTCACAATTTTTATCATGTTAAATATTAACCAGTATTGGGAACCACCATCAGTAATTCCCACATACATTTATAATTGTCACTTTAGTGTTAGTTTTCTTCAATTTGTACCTTACATTTCACATCATTCCATTCCGTGTACCATTCTTTCTTCTGTCATGTCTGTGTAGTTGTTMCTGAAGTTCACTAACATTAGTGGATCCTGTTAGGCTAACATTGTGCAATAATTTGGGACATGTAGCYTATTTGAATCCTTATGGAACTCAGACCACATGTAGCAGGTTAAACCTGGAGCCTGGCGCACATTTAACGACGACTGGACCGCTGTCATACAGTTCCATGATTAGTGAGGATTAAGGTAAATGTATAGGACTATTGTTCAAGCCTTATTGTACGCTTTTTTCCACCTTTAAATATTTCATGGGTTGAACTTGAATATGACAACTTTCAGGATGAATCAAACCACTGTATGTTTAATTAAAAATATTCTGTGCGTAAAGACTCTCCAAACCAGTTTTTTTTATGATTCATACATACTTTCCTAACCCTAAAATGGCAGTTGGTGATGAGACGAAGACGAATATGCATATATTTATATGGGTTTCTTTCATTGATCGCTATATTCTGAACCCATTTTCACAAAGTATTCTTGTCTGTAGAAAAAAAATCGAATTAATGGTAAAATAATGGCGTAAAATAAATCTACTTAAAACCCTATTGAATGAAAACTCCACGAGAAAATCTGTTGAGCAGCAAGTGAGAGGGTTTTCAGTGGTTGAATTAAATGAATTAAGCACGTGCAAGGGAACCATGCTTGCAAAGTCTGGTAAAAAAATCCTCATTAATCTACACACAATACCCCATAATGACGAAGCAAAAAACAATTTTAGCAAATGTAATAAAAATGTAAAACTGAAATCACATTTACATAAATATTCAGACCTTTTACTCAGTACTTTGTTAAAGCACATTTGGCAGTGATTACAGCCTCGAGTCTTCTTGGGTATGATGCTACATGCTTGGCACACCTGTATTTGGGGAGTTTCTACCATTCTTCTCTGCAGATCCTTCCGAGCTCTGTCAGGTTGGTTGGTGAGCGTCGCTGCACAGCTATTTTTAGGTCTCTCCAGAAATCTTAGATCGGGTTCAATTCCAGGCTCTGTCTGGGACATCAAGGACATTCAGAGACTTGTCCCGAACCCACTCCTGCGTTGTCTTGGCTGTGTGCTTAGGGTTAGGGTCTTGGCTTCCATCTTGCCACTCTACCATAAAGGCCTGATTGGTGGAGTGCTGCAGAGATGGTTGTCCTTCTGGAAGTTTCACCCATCTCCACAGAGGAATTCTGGAGCTCTGTCAGAGTGACCATCGGGTTCTTGGTCACCTCCCTGACCAAGGCCCTTCTCCCCTGATTGCTCAGTTTGGCCGGGTAGCCAGCTCAAGGAAGAGTCTTGGTGGTTCCAAACTGTTTCCATTTAAGAATGGTGGAGGCCAATGTGCTCTTGGAGACCTTCAATGCTGCAGAAATGTTTTGGTACCCTTCCCCAGATCTGTACCTCGACACAATCCTGTCTCGAAGCTCAACCTCATGGCTTGGTTTTTGCTCTGACATGCACTGTCAACTATGGGACCTTATATAGACATGTCCAATCCAAATCATGTCCAATCAATTTAATTTACAAAAGGTAGACTTCAATCAAGTTGTAGAAACATCTCAAGGATGATCAATGGAAAGGGGTCTCAAAGGGTCTGAATACTTATGTACATAAGGTATGTTTATTTTTTATGAATTAGTAAATATGTCTAAATACCTGTTTTCACTTTGTCATTATGGGGTATTGTGTGTAGATTGATGAGGATTTATTTGTATTTGATCCATTTTAGAATAAGGCTGGAACGTAGCAAAATGCGGAAAAAGTGAAGGGGTCTGAATACTTTCCAAATGCACTGTATTTATGAAAAATACAAAAACAGTTTTGGAGAGCCTTTAAGCACAAAATATATTGGTGAATAAAAAAGTGGTTTGATTCATCCTGAAAGTTGACATATACAATTGTTCAATACATGAAATATTGGAAGGTGAGAAAAGTGTACAATTGGGGGTTGAACAGTAGTTCTATAAATCGACCCTAATAATCCTCACTAATCATGGAACTGTGACGACAACAGTCCAGTCGTCGTAAACCGTGCGCTAGGCTCCAGGTTTAAACTGCTACGTATGGTCTGCGCTCCATGATTCAAATAGGGTATATATCCCAAATTATTGCACAACTTGTAACACGTTAGCCTAACATGATCCACTATTGCTAGCGATCCTCAGGATCAACCACACCAACATGACAGAAGAAATAAAGGTTAATCAAACAATGGAATGAAATGATGCAAAAGTCAGTGACAGTTCTACACAGAGTATACAAAACATTAACACCTGCCCTTTCCATGACAGACTAACCAGGTGAAAGCTATGATTGCTTATTGATGTCACTTGTTAAATCCACTTTAAATCAGTGTAGATGGAGACAGGTTAAAGGATTTTTAAGCCTTGAGACATGGATTGTGTATGTGTGCCATTCAGAGGGTGAATGGGCAAGACAAAATATTTAAGTGCCTTTGAACGGGGTATGGTAGTAGGTGCCAAGCACACAGGTTTTTGTCAAGAACTGCAAAACTTCTTGGTTTTTCACACAACAGTTTCCTGTGTGTATCAAGAATAGTCCACCACACAAAGGACATCCAGCCAACTTGACACAACTGTGGGAAACATTGGAGTCAACATGGGCCAGCATCCCTGTGGAATGCTTTCGTCTCCTTGTAGAGGCCAAGCCCTGACGAATTGAGGCTGTTCTGAGGGCAAAAGTGGAGGGGTATTAGGAAGGTCTTCATGCACAGGTGTATATGCACAGTACCAGTCAAAAGTTTGGACACACCTACTCATTCAAGGGTTATTCTTTATTGGACTCATCAGAGCAGGTGAACGGATGATCTCCGCATGTCTCTTTCCCTCCGTGAAGCATGGAGGAGGTGTGATGTGTTTTGCTGGTGACACTGTCAGTGATTTATTTAGAATTCACTACACACTTACCCAGCATGGCTAC
Organism: Salvelinus sp. IW2-2015; assembly: GCF_002910315.2. NCBI lineage: Eukaryota > Metazoa > Chordata > Actinopteri > Salmoniformes > Salmonidae > Salvelinus > Salvelinus sp. IW2-2015. Next base: position 3,767,204 of record NC_036862.1, on the reverse strand, counting down.
CACACACAAAAGGCTGCATGCATACTAAAACATATGCCCTGCAGATGTAACATGGAAAGAGACACGAGTTCTGTGCGAAGGAGACGAAGCGCAAAGAAACACCTGACGAATGCAAATGAAGTGCATTCGGAAAGTATTCACACCCCATCACTTTTTCCACATTTTGTTACGTTACAGCCTTATTCTGAAATGGATTTGCTGGTGACACTGTTTGTGATTTATTTAGAATTCAAGGCACACTTAACCAACATGGCTATCACAGCATTCTGCAGCGTACGCCATCCCATCTGGTTTGCGCTTAGTGGGACTATCGTTTGTTTTTCAATAGGACAATGACCCAACATACCTCCAGGCTGTGTAAGGGCTATTTGACCAAGAAGGAGAGAGATGACGTGCTGCATCAGATGACCTGGCCTCCTCCATCACCCGACCTCAACCCAATTGAGATGGTTTGGGATGAGTTGGACCGCGGATTGAAGGAAAAGCAGCCAACAAGTGCTCAGCATATGTATGAACTCCTTCAAGACTGTTGGAAAAGTGTTCCAGGTGAAGCTGGTTGATAGAATGCCAAGAGTGTGCAAAGCTGTCATCAAGGCAAAGGGTGGATACTTTGATGAATCCCAAATATAAAATATATTTAGATTTAACACTTTTTTGGTTACTACGTGATTCCATGTTTTATTTCATAGTTTTGATGTCTTCACTATTATGATACAATGTAGAAAAATAAATAAAATAAATCAAAAATAACCCTTGAATGAGTAAGTGTGTCCAAACTCTTGACTGGTACTGTGCATATAACACCTTCCTAATATTGAGTTGTCCCCCTCCACTTCTGCCCTCAGAACAGCCTCAATTGGTCGGGTTACGGACTCTTCAAGGGGACGAAAGCATTCCACAGGGATGCTGGCCCATGTTGACTCCAATGTTTCCCACAGTTGTGTCAAGTTGGCTGGATGTCCTTTGTGTGGTGGACTATTCTTGATACACACAGGAAACTGTTGTGTGAAGAACCAAGATGTTTTGCAGGTCTTGGCACCTACTACCATACCCCGTTCAAAAGCACTTAAATCTTTTGTCTTGCCCATACACCCTCTGACAATCCATGTCTCAAGGCTTAAAAATCCTTCTTTGACCTGTCTCCATCTACACTGATTTACAGTGGATTTAACAAGTGATATCGATAAGCGATCATTGCTTTCACCTGGTTAGTCTGTCATGGAAAGGGCAGGCGTGAATGTTTTGTATACTCTGTGTATAACTGTCACTGACTTTTACATTACACCCATTTACACACGCTTAACTCAGGTCAGAATTAGGAGCTTTGGCGTGCCAGGCTAAACTTCCCTGCCGTTTTGGTCCGGTGGCTTTCACATAAGAGCCTGAAGCGAACTGGTGCACATGTACAGATACTGTGTGTGACAGCATTCTAATCTTGCTCATTGCGGTGCTGCTGTGCAAAGTCATGTCGCTGAATACCTTTAAGGCAACAACATCTGCAAACTTAAGGGTGTGCAGACAACTAAACAGTTACAACACTCAATGCAAAAGTTCACTCAGTTCAAGTACAGCGTCACAATCGTGGAGAGAATTTAATAAAAACCAAAGCAGGGTCTAAATGTTATGGGCCAATCAAGGTTTGTTTATTTAAGAGACCGATGAGAAAATGGGGAGGGAGACATGAGGGGAAAGACAAGTTTCTTTTGACTGTATTTGACCAAATCATTCACACACACACCCTTCCCATATTATACAACCACCCACACACAGAGCCCTGCTATTCTCTGTGCTCCCCGTCCTTTTAGCTTCAGTGGTCAGCCTTGTTCCACTGACTGAATGACAACCCGTGAGGAGTGATGCCTCGTCTTTAGAGAACACAAAACATCATTACGRCATAAAATTAGGGCAATCAAGAGCTAAACCTTACGAAAGCGTACTAAAAAAAAACAAAATTGCTCATCAGTAATTGGCACAAAGATTAAGAGCAATATAGCAAGAGCGATTGAACAATTACTCCCAATGTTCCCCCCCGTGTCAAACAAATGACTCAGAAAAAGAAATAACGCCAGTGACGAACTGAATACATAAACKAATCTATAATGACAAATCAAATGATGGGCAACACTTTGTGGTGGTCCCCATTACTAATGGGATACTTCATGACTTGGGCAATGAGGTCCTTTATCTATTTCCCCAGTCATATGAACATGTGGATACCATATTTATGGCTCTGCATGCAGTTTGAAGGAAGTTACTAACTACTACAGGCGTAATCGCTAACTAGCGTTAGTTAACGAATGCTCACGAAACTACCTCTAACTTCCTTTATACTGGACACCGAGACATAAAAATGGTATCCAAGTTCATCTGACTCTGGGGAAGTAGATAAAGGGCAATTGCCAAAATCCCGAAGTATCCCTTCACATTTCGATAGAACACTGGGTGTGTATTACTCATTTCTCAGACAAATTCAACTGTAACTCATTGTACACACACAGAACACCTGCACAGGCCAGAAAGCGAGGATGGGGTTTTGCGCAAACAGATTTTACGAATACACGAGAAACATCCGAGAGGGGGGGGGGCAGCACACGTAAACAAAATCTGCGGGCGCCTTAGCCTTGCAGTTCTTCACGAGCAAATAAAACAGCCTTCTTCGCCATCTGCTGCAGCAATAGCATCTGTCTGGCACTTGGACATGCAACCAAGAGCTGGCTCGCGTGTTCTGGGTGTATCGTACAGGGAAATGTGGCAGCGAATGGGGCCGTGCTAATAGTAACGTTCGTCGGTGGCTATGCATGTAGGAGAGGAATGTGCGGGTCAAACCAGCAACGCTACTTATGCACAGCGGTCAGCATGCGATGCTTAAAATGCATGTTTCATCACACTCGGARAAGCAAAAGAGTTACAGCGAGGGGAATTTAGAAGCCTGTGCTTTTTCCCCCGGACATTTTTATTATCACTGAGAGTAAAGAAAAAAAAGACAAATAGGTGTTAATAGGCTCCGTTAATTCTCCATAGATCACCAGTTGCTCTTGAACATCAATAAATACATTGTGAGAAGTGTGTGGGCTGTTGTTTCCTCTGGATAGCCGAGCCTGGGTTGGTTTATGCCAAGGCCAGAACTAAGGGGAGAAATGAATCAGAAAGACAAGATGGATTAAAGTTCACATTGGGAAACGCATTCAAGCAGGGCACATTGTAGAACGCTCAGATACACATGATATAGGCTATTTCTAACAAACATGCGTCTTTGACGTAGCACAAGGACTACCAGCAGCTCTATTCATGGACATCTCTATTGGCAATGTTCCACAACATGTGCCTAACTGAACGTGGGCCTAGTGAGGTGACTTCATAAAGGAAGGAAATGGACAGAGTACTATACTTACCGCTTATAGCTTCCTGGGCAAAGTACTTAACATCCATATCTGTGTCTGTGTCTAGTTTCTCCAGGACTGGTTTCACCTCTGTCTGCAGAGCACTGAGAAAAATGAAACGTTTCACACATTTTCCACACACTCCCGTGCCATAATGGATTAGCTGACTGCAAGGAATTAAGGTTGGACACGGAGATCTGGGTCGTGTTCAGTAGACGCAAAACATACTGTCACAGAATAACTCAAATGAGCATCGTTACTGGACCAGTTCAAGCAAGAGCGTCATCGGTTTCATCATTTTTGCGCCCGTTTTGTGCCTACTGAACACAACCCTGATGTAGACTGTGGTCAAGTCATCGGAGATGGTTGTTCAGGTAGGCCTGAACGAGATGAACGAGGGCTTTGTGGTGGACGAGGAGGACGTACTTGCTGTCAAGGACGGGGCCGATCTTCTGGAGGGACTTGGCCACATTGAAGCGCACGTTGGCSACCTGGTCGTTGGACATCTTGAGGACCACAGGCAGCATCTGCTTAGTGGTGATGTCCTGGCCACAGACCTCAGACAGAGCCTGGGGTGGATGACATGAAAACCAACAATGCATAAACAAATGATCGTTAGTCACTTGTGTCTAAGTTACTCTGGATAAGAGCGTCTGATAAGTGGCTAAAATATCAGATGTAAAATAATGATAAATTACCAGAATAAATGACTGGGACAGAAAGGTACCTGCTAAAAAAGTATGATTGTTTTAGAAGTAAAATGTTGGCCAAAAATTACTTGGTTTAAATCCATCTGAGGTTTAAGGAGATCAGCCCTATACTACGAATCAGGTTAGAAGCGTAAGCGAGGTAACTTTGATCAATTCAGAGTTCAAATCGGGATAACTGGTCATACGAAAGTGGCTCACCTTTTAGCCAGGTACATTTCTATGGCAACGGATCCTTCAGAACTGACCTGCTCCAAGGCAGACCACTAACTCCACTTACCCTGAATGAAATGACTGAGCTGCGCGGTGAGGACCAATGAAATCAGATTCCCTCCATTTCGCAAAGATGGCGTCATCATTCACTTCATTTGTGGGAGACGAGTGATTACTAAATGTTTCGTGAGATGGGTTTTTTAATATGACTATAACACATTTCACTCAGAAAAAATGTAATGACAGCAAAAGCATAAGAAGGTTCACTCATAGTAAAGGTTTTATATGACATAATACCATTATTTTATAGATGGGGTGGGGGGGGCAAAGCAGCTGTTTCTGCATTGATAAGCACCCCAAAGTCTGCATTAACGATATGTAATAAAAATATGCACTTCTAATATCCTATTTTATACCATAGCCTGCGAAATTTGCACGAGCTTCTCTTTCATGTTGATTTCGGCAAAACTCGTCACTGACTCTCCTCTCCCATGGATTGATGGTTCAGCAGCAACTCAAATTGTTTGGCGTTCAACTAGCCATGTGCGACAGGCACRCAAAGTTACGAGCCTGCTTGAGATGGCGGCAGCTACATGATCAATATCCACCGTGGTAATATGACCAGCTTTATATAAAAACCTGAGTAGATCTAGCTTCCATCGTATTATACGCCTAGTGTCTGAGGGTTTGTGTGTGGTGTGAAGGTCAGGAGGACTCACGTTGATGCAGAAGAGCGTGGTCATCCTGTGCAGGTAGTTGGGGTCGTTGGCCATGCCCAGCACCTTGGGCACGATGGTGTTCTGGGCCCACTCGGCTCCAAACTTCTCCACCAGCTTCATAAGGTTACAGGTGGCTGCCTCGCGGATAGCGTAAACTGTCGAAAACACACACACACACACGCTTAGAGACATTGGCCTGTAGCACTAAATAAACTACTAGGCCTAACTCTATTTTTAGTAGTAGGTGTCAAAAAAATAAAAAAAATAAAAAAAAGTGGTCAGGATAAAGTCAGGGTTTTCCTTTACAAAACTAGAATATTAATAGAACTAAGTGGACCTATTGACTAGCGTTACTCTAATTAAATTGCGATCTAAAATGGTGTACAAAACTCAATGACACAGAGATAGACATATTCAAACTCTACACGCGAGTTGGAGGCCATGCACGCCTCCAACTCAATCATCAAGTTTGCGGACGACACTACAGTGGTAGGCTTGATTACCAACAACGACGAGACGGCCTACAGGGAGGAGGTGAGGGCCCTTGGAGTGTGGWGTCAGGAAAATAACCTCACACTCAACGTCAACAAAACAAAGGAGATGATTGTGGACTTCAGGAAACAGCAGAGGGAGCACCCCCCTATCCACATCGACGTGACAGCAGTGGAGAGGGTAGTAAGTTAAGTTCCTCGGCGTACACATCACGGACAAACGGAATTGGTCCACACACACAGACAGCGTGGTGAAGAAGGCGGAGCAGCGCCTCATCAACCTCAGGAGGCTGAAGAAATTCGGCTTGTCACCAAAAGCACTCACAAACTTCTACAGATGCACAATCGAGAGCATCCTGTCGGGCTGTATCACCGGCTGGTACGGCAACTGCTCCGCACACAACCGTAAGGCTCTCCAGACGGTAGTGAGTTCTGCACAACGCATCACCGGGGGCAAACTACCTGCCCTCCAGGACACCTACACCACCCGATGTCACAGGAAGGCCATAAAGATCATCAAGGACAACAACCACCCGGAACAGCTTCTATCTCAAGGCCATCAGACTGTTAAACAGCCATCACTAACATTGAGTGGCTGCTACCAACATACTGACTCAAYTCCAGCCACTTTAATAATGGGAATTGATGTAAATGTATGTAAAAATGTATCACTAGCCACTTTAAACAATGCCACTTAATATAATGTTTACATACCCTACATTACTCATCTCATATGTATATACTGTACTCTATACCATCTACTGCATCTTGCCTATGCCGTTCTGTACCATCACTCATTCATATATCTTTATGTACATATTCTTTATCCCTTTACACTTGTGTGTATAAGGTAGTAGTTGTGGAATTGTTAGGTTAGATTACTCGTTGGTTATTACTGCATTGTCGGAACTAGAAGCACAAGCATTTCGCTACACTCGCATTAACATCTGCTAACCATGTGTATGTGACAAATAAAATYTGATTTGATTTGGATTTGATTTGAGTACACTACTCAGGAAAAACCTGAGTACCCGGCGCTTGAAAACATTGCTAGGATTCTTGGTTCTTTTGAGCGCTTTTCTAGCCATTTGGCAGCCATCTTTGGACTATTGTCAGTTTGTTTGCCAAATAACAAATGAATAACATGGAAAATCTCCCATTTGCATGGAAAACATGTCCATCAGTAATCATGGCTAGAGAGGCTAGTGACTGCAGAACTGGTCTAAACACTCAATTGTGCCCAGAATACAGTGACATAACATCTGGGTACACAAAAGCCTGATTACCTGATATTCAATACTAGCTTATAAACAGAGCTAGGGAGACCAGTGGGCCTGGGTAAAACACATTTCTAACCCACTGACAAACCTGGCCCTTTGGCTCCTAATACAGCCATAAAGAGACTGCTAGAGAGCCTAGCTGGGGCTAGAAGAGCATTGCCATTGGCCTGTGGACCCAAGGCTTTGGCGCTACAATGAGATATTAAAACCTGTGCGTGACACTGGCCATGTCAGAAATCTGTCTGGGCAACTTCTTACTAAAACTACGTACGTGTACTAATCATGCAACTTTGAACGTACTGTTGAGTATAAAYGTATGCAGTAAGCCACAAACTAGGCACACCCATCCTGAGAATGTCATCCAATGCTTAATTGCGCCGTTTCCCACAACTCTTTCATTTTGGTACAGCCCATCCTCTTATCAGCTGTTGTCAAACAAGTGGGTTTGAAAAGACGCTTCTCTTCCTTAATGTGCAGCGAATTCTACTAGATGAAGCCAACATGAGGACATCCTGGCATTTAAAAGCAACATCTTTATTGTTGAGATGTCATATAAACTTCCTTCACTGAACAAAAATATAAAACGCAACACGTAAAGTGTTGGTCCCATGTTTCATGAGCTGAAATAGAGCCAACATTTTCCAAACACACACAAAGCTTATTCTTCAATTTTGCGCACAAATTTGTTTACATCCCAGTTAGTGAGCATTTCGCCATTGCCAAGATAATCCATCCACCTGGCAGGTGAAGCAATAATATCTGTAATATCTTATACTTCACGGAGTCGTGGCTGAACGACRACATTATCAACATACAGCTGRCTGGTTATACGCTGTATCAGCAGGATAGAACAGCATCGTCTCGTAAGACAGGGCGGTGGACTATGCATATTTGTAAACAGCTGGTGCATGATGTCTAAGGAAGTTCAGGTTATGCTCACCTGAGGTAGAGCATCGCTTAATAAGCTGCAGACCACACAATCTACCTACARAGTTTTCATCTGGATTTTTCGTAGGAGTCTACATACCGCCACAGTCCTATGCTGGCACTAAGACCGCACTCAATGAGCTGTATTCCGYCWTAAGCAAACAGGAAATACTCATCCAGAGGCGGCGCTCCCAGTGGCTGGGGACTTTAATGCAGGGAAACTTAAAGGCGTTTTACCAAATTTCTAACAGCATGTTAAATGTGCAACCAGAGGGGGGGACTTATTTATTTTTTAATTAAAAAACAAACTCTAGACCACCTTTACAGACGCGTGTAAAGCGATCCCTCGCCCTCCATTTGGCAAATGTGACAATTCTACCCTCCTGATTCCTGCTTACAAGCAAAAATGAAAGCAGGAAGCACCAGTGACTCGATTAATAAAAAAGGGGTCAGATGAAGCAGATGCTAAACTACAGGACTGCTTTGCTAGCACAGACTTGAATATGTTCCGGGATTCTTCCGATGGCATTGAGGAGTACGCCACATCAATAAGTGCGTYGATGACGTYGTCCGCACAGGGACTGTACGTACATACCCCAACCAGAAGGGATGGATTACAGGCAACATCCGCACTGAACTAAAGGCCAGAGCTGCCGCTTTCAAGGAGCGGGACTCTAACCTGGAAGCTTATAAGAAATCCCRCTATGCCCTCCGACAAACCATCAACCAAGGAAAACCATCAATACAGAACTAAGACCGAATCGTACTACCCCGGCTCCGACGCTCGTCGGATGTGGCAGGGCTTGCAAACTATTACAGACTACAAAGGGAAGCACAGCCGAGAGCTGCCCAGTGACACGAGCATACCAGACGAGCTAAACTACTTCTATGCTCGCTTTGAGGCAAATAACACTGAAACATGCATGAGAGCACCAACTGTTCATGATGATTGATCACGCTCTCCGCAGCCGATGTGAGTAAGACCTTTATACAGTTCAACATTTACAAGGTCGCAGGGCCAGACAGATTACCAGGACGTGTACTGCGAGCATGTGCTGACCAACTGGCAACTGTCTTCACTGACATTTTCAACCTCTCCCCGTCTGAGTCTAATACCAACATGTTTAAAGCAGACCACCATATTCCCTGTGCCCAAGAACACTAAGGCAACCTGCCTAAATGACTACCGACCCGTAGCACTCACACCTGTAACCATGAAGTGCTTAAAAGGCTGGTCATGGCTCACATCAACACCATTATCCCAGAAACCCTAGACCCACTCCAATTTGCATACCACCCTAACCGATCCACAGACGATGCAATCTCTATTACACCCCACACTGCCTTCTCTCACCTGGACAAAAAGRAACACCTATGTGAGAATGCTATTCATTGACAACAGCTCAGCGTTCCACACCATAGTGCCCTCAAAGCTCATCAATAAGCTAAGGACCCTGGGACTAAACACCTCCCTCTGCAACTGGATCCTGCACTTCCTGACAGGCCGCCCCAGGTGGTAAAGGTAGGTGACAACACATCTGCCACGCTGATCCTCAACACGGAGGCCCCTCAGGGGTGCGTGCTCAGTCCCCTCCTGGACTCCCTGTTCACTCATGACTGCCTGGCCTGGCACGACTCCAACGCCATCATTAAGTTCGCCAATGACAACAGTGGTAGGCCTGATCACCGACAACGAAAAGACAGCCTATAGGGAGGGGGTCAGAGACCTGGCCRTGTGGTGCCAGGACAACAACCTCTCCCTCAACGTGATCAAGACGAAGGAGATGATTGTGGACTACATGAAAAGGAGGACAGAGTACGCCCCATTCTCATTGACGGGGCTGTAGTGGAGCAGATTGAGAGTGTCAAGTTCCTTGGCGTCCACATCACCAACAAACTAGATTGGTCCAAACACACCAAAACATTTGTGAGGGCAAGACAAAACCTATTCCCCCTCAGGAGACTGAAAAGATTTGGCATGGGTYCTCAGATCCTCAAAAGGTTCTACAGCTGCACCATCGAGAGCATCCTGACCGGTTGTATCACCGCCTGGTATGGCAACTGCTCGGCCTCTGACTGCAAGGCACTACAGATGGCAGTGCGTACATCCCAGTACATCACTGGGGCAAAGCTTCCTGCCATCCAGGACCTCCATACCAGGCGGTGTCAGAGGAAGGCCCTAAAAACGGTCAAAGATTCCAGCCACCCTAGTCATAGACTGTTCTCTCTGCTACTGCACGGAAAGCGGTACCGGAGCCCCAAGTCTAGGTCCAAGAGGATTCTAAACAGCTTCCACCCCCAAGCCATAAGACTCCTGAACATCTAATCAAATAGCTACACAGACTATTTGATGCTACTCTCTTATCTATGCATAGTCAGTCTAAAAACTCTACCTGCATTGACTCTGTCCGGTACCCCCTGTATATAGTCTCGCTATTGTTATTTTACTGCTGCTCTTTAACTACTTGTCACTTTTATTTCTTATTCTTATGTTTTAAACTGCATTGTTGGTTAGGGGCTTGTAAGTAASCATTTCACTAAGGTGTAGCTACACCTGTTGTATTCAGCAYATGTGACTAATACAATTTSATTAAACAGCATGATCATTACACAGGTGCAGCTTGTGCTGGGGACAATAAAAGGCCACTAAAACATGCAGTTGTCTCACAATGCCACAGATGTCTCAAGTTGAGGGAAGTTGTGCGATTGGCATGCTAACTGCAGGGATGTCCACCAGAGCTGTTGCCAGATAATTAATTTCTCTACCATAAGCCGCCTCCAGCGTCATTTTAGAGAATTTGGCAGTACGCCCACCTGGCCTCACAAACGCTGACCACGCAAGCACRGGACCTCCACCTAATAAGGCCCTTTTGAGGGCCTTATTCTGATTGGCTGGGCCTGGCTCCCAAGTGAGTTGGCCTATGCTCTCCCAGGACCMCATGGCTGCGTCCCTGCCCAGTCATGTGAAATCCATAGATTGGGGCCTAATTAATTTTTCTATTGACTGATTTCCTTATATGAACTGTAACTCCGTAAAATTGTTGAAATTGGTGCACTTATATTTTTGTTCRGTATATTTAGCCTACTATTTAAAATGCAAGTACAGGTATTTGGACTGTGTCTGACAAATGTATAGGGAATGTTCAACTATTGACCCGTCTGCATCCTGTTTCTTCTATTCTACAGCCATGATGGTTGTCCGTAAAGCCAGAAGGGAAATGGGGGATGTGGTGATGTAAGGTAGATTGCGTTATGCATAGCGGAGAAAATGCCTCTTGACACTGACCATGGGTCAGTTTTGCATTTAGGATGTTAGGATTGGGGAAGGGAATCCTGATCCTAGATCTGTAGCTTGGGAAAACTGTTGACCAGAGCTAAAGTCTTCCATGCGAGAAAATAAAGCAGGTTTTCTGAGGACAAACAGAACCTAGTCTAAACACTGAGGACAGCTCTCAGAAGACATTTATTTCTAAACAGGATTACTAAAGATGCACTCGAGCGATAGGCCAAAAACAGATTCAATCTTGCTGTTCAAGGCTTTATAGACTGGTTGGCTGACAATGTCACGAATATGATGAGCGCATCGATTTGGCCGGAAGGTGTGAGTTATGATTGAATGGTCAGATAGTTTGTAACAATAACAAGAAGCTGCCAAGTGGAGAATCACAGGTGGCTCGTTGATAGCGTGTGTTGTTTTGACTGATGTTTTTCAGTGCATCCCCTATAATCAAATTGGCACTCATTTCAAGCAGCCCCCATGGTTTAACACCCCCCGCCCCCTCCATATTTGCCAGTTACTCACAGATAAAGTGCAYTCGGGAAAGTATTCAGACCCCCCAAATAATTAAAGGGCAGCAGTAAAATAACAATAGCGAGGCTATATACAGGAGGTACCGGTACAGAGTCAATGTCTTGAAACGGGTTAGGGAACGGTTAGTCGAGGTAATTGGGTAAAAATGCACAATGTAGTAGAGTTATTAAAGTGATTATGCATAGATAATAACAGAGTAGCATCAGCGTAGAGGGGGGGGGGGCACTGCAAATAGTCTGGGTAGCCATTTGATTAGATGTTTCAGGAGTCTTATGCTTGGGGGTAGAATGTTTTAGAATCCTCTTGGACATAGACTTGGCGCTCCGGTACCGCTTGCCGTGCGGTAGCACAACATTGAATTGAACTTGCTCAGCTAGAGAGGAGAGGGCAGGAGAGAAATGAAGGAGAGCGCATTTCCTGGCCTCTCCCAGTCCAAGTCACTGGGTTCTTATCAGACCTTTGTCATTGGCACAGCCATGAGGCTGAGAGCTGCAGCCTGACACGTCTCCTCCTCCCCCCAAACCACAGAGGATGCGGGGGAGGAGGGAAGCTGGAGAAGAACTGCTAGCTTAGACAGCAGCATAGGACATGATCCGTCTGGGACGTGACCCACCTCTGTCCAATGTTGGTGTCCTCTACTCCACTGACTTATCTCAGGGTGTGGACACCGAAGTCAAATGCAATTGAACAGAGAGTGGTGTGTTATTAGGGGGAGGGGGGGGTTCTTACCGTGGTCAATGAGCCATGCCATGCAGAGGGTGTTCAGCTTCTCGTCGAAGAACTCCACTCCCTGGGGTAGAGAGATTAGAAGAGAGAATATATTTCCAAACAAATTCTAAAAAATCCAACAAAATAACATCAAACAAAATTACAGTGGAAGCCACACTATTACTGAATAGTAATTGAGGGTATGCCACTTTCTACATAGAAATCACTAATAAAGCTAGCTGAATGACTACACATTGCATAGCCATTTTTTTAATATTTTTTTTAACAAATGATATTGGTGACCAGCACTTGCCCACCATGACTACAGAACACACTCATGGCAAATTTGATCAAAAGTAGTGCACTATGTAGGGAGTAGGGTGCAGGGCTCTGGTCACAGCAGAGCACTATGTAGGGAATAGGGTGCCGTTTGGGACGCAGGCGAGGACTCACCAGCTGTCCGGCCAACAGGGGCATGTACTCGATGATGGCCAGGCGGACCCTCCACTTGGCGTCCTCGGCCAGTCTCCACGATAGCAGGCAGCAGCGACTGGGAGAGCTGGCGGATGCCGATCACCTCGTTGACACAGTCCAGGTTGGAGATGATGTTGAGGCGCACCTCGGGGCACTGCAGGGAGAAAGAGGGGGATGGAGGAAAAAGAGCAAAAAGAGAGGGAGAGAGCAGTGAGAGGGATCTCTTGTATAAGTCGCTGGGGATAATTACATTAGGGAACATGACATATGTCCTTCCAAGAATGAAAGCCATTTTATTTCAAGTGTCTTAAGTGGCAAAAATCTTTGCGACAGAAAATCTGAGCTATTGCTTATGCTTCCCCGTCTGCTTGTAATGACGCCTTTCTTGGCTCCAATCGCAACATGACATTAGCAACAACGGCTAAAAGAATTGCCAAAGACATTCCGCTCGTTCCCAACTCATGCTGCCAGTCCCAGGCCTTGATTCTTAGCGTCCGAACGTGCAGACAAATTTCACATCAAGCTTTTTGTGAACCAAATAGGATACGACAGAGTTGGCAGCCAGCTGAGGGACAGTACAAAATCCAATAACTAAATATTTGGAGTAGAAATATTGACGAAAACAGATTATTTTTATATCCGTGAGTCATTCGGGCTGTTTGCACCTCAGTTGTCCGTTTTGACTGTAATCCTTATGACACAAACCCTGTCAACTCAGCGTTGGCTGCAAGGCAAACTAGAACATCTTTTAATAGTAAGGCTGCCTAAGATGACAGCCAATCGTGTCTGTGTATTTGTGCACCTTTATTTTTTTGCAGGGCAGTTTGCGTCATCTGCCCAAACCTTTCCACTCCAGTATCAATAAGCCACCAGAAACACAGTGCCTTACATATATACCCTTGACTTTTTCCACAGTTACATTACAGCCGTATTCTAAAATGGATTAAATTCATAAAAATCCTCAATCTACACACAATACCCCATAACGACAAAACGAAAACAGGCTAGAAATCTTTAAAAATGTCAAAAGAAAAAACAGAAATACCTATTTACATAAGCATTCAGACCCTTTGCTATGAGACTTGAAATTGTGCTCAGATGCATCCAGTTTCCATTGATCATCCTTGATTGGAGTCCACCTGTGCAAATTCAATTAATTGAACATGATTTGGAAAGGCACACACGTGTCTATATAAAAGGTTCCAGAGTTGACAGTGCATGTCAGAGCAAAAACCAAGCCATGAGGTTGAAACTGCCTCCCCCCATAGAGCTCCAATATATTTAGAAAAAAATATCTGCAGCATTGAAGGTCCCAAAGAACACAGTGGCCTCCACCATTCTTAAACGGAAGTTTGGAACCACCAAGACTCTTTCTAGAGCTGGCCACCTGGGCAAATTGAGCAATCGGGGGAGAAGGTTCTTGGTCAGGGAGGTGACCAAGAATCCGATTGTCACTGACAGAGCTTACTCTGTGGAGAAGGGACAACCTTCCAGAAGGACAACCATCTCTGCAACACTCCACCAAATCAGACCTTGATGGTAGTGGCCAGACGGAAGCCACTCTTCAGTAAAAGGCTCGTGACAGCCCACTTGGAGTTTGCCAAAAGGCACCTAAAGACTCAGACCATGAAAACAAGATTCTATGGTTTGATGAAACCAAGAATAAACTCTTTGGCTTGAATGCCAAGCGTCACGCCTGGAAGAAACCTGGCACCATGTCTACGGTGAAGCATGTGTGTGGCAGCATCATGCTGTGGGGATGTTTTTCAGCAGCAGGGACTGGGAGAATAGTCAGGATCGAGGCAAAGATGAACGGAGCAAAGTACAGAGATCCTTGACGAAAACCTGCACCAGAGCACTCAAGACCTCCAAATTGGAAGGTTCACCTTCCAAGAGGACAATGACCCTAAGCACACAGCCAAGACAAGGCAGGAGTGACTTTGGGACAAGTCTCTGATTGTTCTTGAATGGCCCAGCCAGAGCCCAGACTTGAACCTGATCTAACATCTCTGAAGAGACCTGAAAATAGCTGTGCAGCGACGCTCCCCATCCAACCTGACAGAGCTTAAGGGGATCTGCAGAGAAGAATGGGAGAAACTCCCTAAATACAGGTGTGTCAAGCTAGTAGCATCATACCCAAGAAGACTTGAGACTGTAATCGCTGCCAAAGGTGCTTCAAACTAGTGAATTAAGGGTCTGAATACTTACGTAAATGTGAACAGTGTTTAATTTGAATATATTTGGAAACATTACTAAAAAACTTTTTGCTTTGTCATTATGGGTATTGTGTGTAGATTGATGAGAAAACAAACAACTTAATCAATTTTAGAAAAGGCTGCAACGTAACAAGCTGCGGAAAAGGCCAAGGGGTCTGAATACTTTCCAAAGGAACTGTATGTAAATGTAGTCGGCTAGCGCCCTAGTCTTACGCCATCTGGATTTTGGCTGCGATACAGGCCACAGTTAGGAAGGATATGTCAGAATGAAACCACACAGAATGAAAACCTCAAACAGCCTACCACCACTACAACAACTGTCACCAGGAAAAAGATTCAAACCCTATCATCCCTTGGTTTATACTCCGGTATGGAGCCAGCCAGGTACATCTGATCCTGAACAAGGCCAATAGCATTAGGGATATTAAGGGGTGATCAGATCAGACTCCAAGTCCAACCAGTCCCTACCAGTTCCAGCCTATTTTCTGCCATTTGGTGCCTAATGAATAGAACGAATAGGAGAAGTAGTGACTGGTGTTTACCTCGTCCTTGAGCTGGGCCAGGAACAGAGGCAGCAGGTGCTCCACTGTGTTGTCTTTGCCCAGGATGGTGGACAGGCCCATGATGACAGAGGCCAGGGCAGACTTCACATGCTGGTTGTGTCAGACACCAGTTCCTGTCAGGAGAGAAAGAGTCAGACATTTCAGTGGACAGGGACAGCAAATCAAGTATTTTCAAATAGGGCAATATGTGACAATATTACTGCTACCTTGATATTTCCCTCAGGAGAAAAGTGGCACCGGGAAAAAAGTTAGAAAAGCACTATGACAATGTTCCTCAAGAGGCGTATAAAGTCAACATCCTGCCCATAGAATAACGGTGCCGTTGTGGACCAGGTAAGTGCAAACTAGCCTCTGTGTTGAAATGAATCATCTGTTTACGCAAGCTGACCCAGCGCTGTGAAGCGTACTGTGCTCTACAGACCAGGCATTTAACACTATATACACACACAAAACTGCTGTGTGTGGACACCCCTTCAAAATTAGTGGATTTGGCCATTTCAGCCACACCCGTTGCTGACAGGTGTATAAAATAAACCACACAGCCATGCAATCTCCATAGACAAACACTGACAGTAGAATGGCCCGTACCGAAGATCTCAGTGACTTTCAACGTGGCACCGTCACAGGATTCCACCTTTCCAGCCAGTCTATTCGTCAAATGTCTGCCCTACTTGAGCTGCCCGGTCAACCGTAAGTGCTGTTATTGTGAAGTGGAAATGTCTAGGAACAACAGCTCAGCCAAAGTGGTAGGCCACACAAGGCTCACAGAATGGGACTGCAGAGTGCTGAAGCTCATAAAAATGGTCTGTCCTCGGTTGCAACACTCACTACAGAGTTGCAAACTGCCTCTGTTCGTCGGAGCTTCATGAAATGGGTTTCCATGGCCGAGCAGCCACACACAAGCCTAAGCCCACCATACGCAATGCCAAGCATCGGCGTGGAGTGGTGTAAAGCTCACCGCTATTGGACTCTGGAGCAGTGGAAACTCGTTCTCTGGAGTGATGAATTAAGCTCACCATCTGGCAGTCCGAATCTGGTTTTGGAGGATGCCAGAGAAACGCTACCTGCCCAAATGCACAGTGCCAACTGTAAAGTTTGGGTGAGGAGGAACAATGGTTTAGGGCTGTTTCATGGTTCGGGCTAGGCACATTAGTTCTAGTGAAGGGAAAGCTTAACGCTACAGCATTCTGTGCCTCCAACTTTGTGGCAACAGTTTGGGGAAGGCCCTTGCCTGTTTCAGCATGACAATGCCCCTGTGTACAAGGCGAGGCCCATACAGAAATGGTTTGTCTAGATCAGTGTGGAAGAACTTGACTAGCCTGCACAGAGCACAGAGCCCTGACCTCAACCCCATCAAACACCTTTGGGATTAATTGTAACACCGACCGCGAGCCAGGCATAATCACACAATATCAGTGCCCAACCTCACTAATGCGCGTGTGGCTGAATAAAAGCAAGTCCCCACAGCAGGTGTTCCAACACCTAGTGGAAAGCCTTCCCAGAAGAGTGGAGGCGGTTATAGCAGCAAAGGGGAAAGGGCAACTCATATTAATGCCCATGATTTTAGAATGAGATATTTGACGAGCAGTGTCCATATACTTTTGTCATTTAGTGTTTTTCCGCAGGTTCTTATTTTCTCAATTCGGTTAATGAAAACAGTTTATCATTTATCCGACATGGTTAATAGCTGCACCTAGCTCATATACTGTATTTCAGTCATATTTGGACCAGCTTTAATTAACATAGATAATAAGGACTTGGGATTTGACTAAAGGATGGTATAGGCTAAAATTGTACTTTTGTATTTTATGCTGGAGTTGTTCCTAGAAGAGCTGTTATTTCCCAAAAAATATATATTTCCTAAACAAAACGATGTCATTTAAACTCAGGAACCAACCAGTGCGTTCCAACACAGAGCAGTGAATAGGAATTTTGTGGTGATTTGGTAGACATTTGAAATACAACATTGCCCCCTGCTGTCCAAAGGCTATACTGAGCTCAAGTCCTCATCTCTTCACAATCCCTCAACATACAACGCATAATATCCTCCCAGTTCACATATAGAAAGTACGGTCAAAAACAGGTTAATCAGTTTAACACAGAAATTGATTCGTGGGTGTCTAAAAATATCCACTGCCTGCGCATTTGCACTTCTGAACAAGATAAATTTGCTTAACTCCGTGTTATTGTCGAGACTTCAGAACACATGTTCGCCTATTTTTTAAAATATAAATTCTTTTTTAATTGCCCCTTCGTAAGTCATGGGTGCTAGGAGTTACTTCCATCAAGTGAGAAATTGACAGGTCAAAGAAACCAGGACAAGCTAGCAGAATAAAAGAGGGATAAAAAGTGAACCGTGGCTGTTTTTTTTTATATACCTTGACACAGGGCAGAATGTGAGTCATGATAATGGTCTCTCTGCTGTCTTCTGGAAGGTTCTCGCAGAACTCTGAGGAAAGAAATGGGGTTTATAAATACTGTGGTCTATTAGACGTTAAAAGCTTCTCATTCAAACAGTTATTTCTTTGACTGGCGGATATAGTCCATACACTCACCCTTGACCTTGTTGGCAGCGGCGGCTCGGACCTCAGCCTCGCAGTCCTTCAGCAGATTCTGGAAGGCTGGGACCAGGTCGTTCTTGGTGATCTCTGGGCCCACCGCTTTCTGGAGCTGTGAAATCAGTGACATGGCAATTAACATCCACCACTAAACCTTTGTGTGAGACTCCATGACCAACACACTCAACTGATGGGATTCGGGTTGGGAACACATAGGCTACAAAGTCCATGGTGGCAAGGGGGAAAGTGCACAAAACTATTTGCCATTGCCAGCCCTAAATCTGTGTGGAAGTATCCTGCAAACTGTTAAATTGGATGAGGGAACTTCTACTCCTACCACAGACTATAGACATAGCTATTAACATCCAGCAGACATCTCCATCTACAGCTCTGACATGATCCCACCTTCAAACCTTGCTCTGAGATTTGCTGATCAACACACTAAACTAATGGGATTTCAGGTCGGGAACACAGGCTACCAAAGACCATGGTGGTGAGGGGGAAAGTGGTAGAAAACCTTTCAGTAAGTGTGGTGCACAAAAAATGTGTGAGAGGTATCCTGAAAGCTTTTACATTGACTGAACTTCTACAACATATTATTGAACAGTGGCAATATGTCCCATTTTATACTAAATGACAACAGAAGGTCATATGGGTTAGCAATCAATGTGTTAGTGTAATGAAGTTAAGCGGCAATGAGGACATTAAGAATGTTCTACACTGGGGGGGACTAAGAACATTACAGGCCCCCATAACTGTCCTGCTATCCATGTCCACACTACTTTCCACTTGCAGCATTGTATTACTTAAGTTCAATACAGTAAAGCAACGGAAAATATAAACGCCTAGACTAAAATGACAGCAAAAATAATGCAAATACTTCTGACAAATTAGACAATTCTCTCAAAACGCACCTTTTCTTTCTACAAATGGGCATACTAAAAACTACTAAAATAACAATTTCAAAGTGAACACTTGTGAAGCATTGAATGTCGTCCCCCATTGCTTCCGTTCCAGGTTGGGTAAAGCAGCAAATATTTTCGAGGCATTATGGCTACATGGCGCATATCAATGTTTCCACATGCTYACCTCAGAAAACTTGTCAGCCACCATGTAGCGGACCCTCCAGGACTTGTCCTCAGCGGCCTGGCGCAGGGTGGGCATCACCAGCGTCTCCAGGTCCTCCTGGGGCAGCAGCGTGGCGATGCTCACACAGGCTTCCACAGCCAGCAGGCGCACTGAGTCCTACAGACAGGGGGACAATGGGATTATTTCTCATTCTGTGCCAATTTAATAAAATGGTGTAACTGCTGAGGCGTTGGGGTTAACAATAGCTAGACTCAGTTGAGTCCCAGGTGGGGCTACCTACTGAATTCTCTGAAATATTCATCCATCCCCATTCAAAAACAGCTAATATGTATGGCCACGTTATTTCTACTGGCCAGTCGATTTAGGAATTGTGTGGTAGAACTCCAGGCACTTCCCACCGCAATGACACAGAACGTCCCGTGCGCTTGTAGAGTACATGTATGTACCTGCTCATCAGAGGCCAGTGCGGTGAAGAGGGAGATGATGTCACTCTTGACATAGTCCAGCTCCAGAACCTTGGCAAATTCCCCAAGCTTGGAKGCTGCGGCACGGCGCACCATGGGAGTGTCATCTGAGCACAGAGTGCGGAAATGCCTGTGGAGAGAACATGCCACCCACCATCAGACCATAACTCCATTGTATCTCCTCTACAGAAAAAGAGTAGCTAAACATCCCGATCTGATTGACTTGGGACTGGAAGGCTAGTATGTGTGACTACAGGAGATGGGGGCATGGGGACTCCTGATATGAGACAAAGTAATGTCCACAATTCTAATATTATGCTCCTAGTGATTATTGGGGGACACACATAACAGACCATATTTCAATCGCTAATCAGGTCTAAGCTTTAGCTCTCCTGATATAGCTACTCACTGGCGAATTTCAGCCTTGACGGTGCTGGACACGCGGGGGTAGCAGACGCTGAACAGGCCACAGGCAGAGGTGCGGGAGGTGAACCAGTCACCACTGGCCAGCCTCTTCACCAGGGGCTCAAAGTGCACCTCCAGGTCCACAGGAGAGTGCTCCTGGGAGATCTTACGCAGAGACTCCACCGCCTTGTCTCGCACCACCGTTTCCTCCACGGTAGCCAGGCTCTCCAGCGGCGGCTGCGGAGAAAGACACAGGGACATAAGAATGTGTATGTAGCGTAGCTGACTGGATGTGTTGAGATAGGTGTATATGCATGGGTTAACTCTGTAAAATTGTGTTGTAAGGTCTATATGTTGAATATCTGTATGCATCTTATATGCTCAATGACAAATTTTGTTATTAACAGATACGTACCAGCAGACAGTGAACATATTCAGGGCCTCCCACCAGCATGGTGAAGTTGCCCAGCTGCTCAGCCAAGGCAAGAAGCACCTCATCCTCATCATAGATGGTGTCTACAAGAGGTCAGGTGTTAAACAAAATTGAAAGAGTGGGGGCACGGGGGATTGGCATGACAACACAATTAGATAGATGAATTCTACATCCTATCTCAGAACAATTTCCAGCAAAGTGCCAATGTTAATGCTGGTTGTGCAATGTCCCTGTGAATCTCTTTAAAGAGTGTTGACTCAGAATTATTGACCTTTCACATGTCTTGACTCATGATGATGGCTGTAACTGGGGACTTAAGGTGAGGACATACCTGTGAGGAAGGGGAGGAGTTCAGTGCGGGTCCTCTCCACTCCAAGGGCCAATGCGATGGTAGACAGCTTTTTGATACTGTTCAGTCGCAGCTTGGAAAGTAAACAATGCCAGATGATGTTATTACATGAAACTTACAAGAGATGCCACCATTAGCCATAAAAAGATTATTCGCATTTTAGTGAGGCCAACTATGAAGACTATTTCAGATATGAGCATTTCAGAGAAGATAAATGTATTCCCTTTTAGGTGCCTTCCTACAAACATMACTTTTTTCTAGAGTATAGATAATGTGTGTGTTTTGTAATGCTTTCAGACACCAAAGCAAGATGCAGATATATTACATAACCAAACATGTCAGTAGTTGACTGTTGGGTACATGAAGGAAGGAAGCTATGTAGTTAGCAGCTATATACATATATGAGCTTGCTAATCGGCATACAGTAACGTTGTGTGCATTTTAATACTTCAATAACAAACAAGTAGCTAGGTTAATTTACAAGTTAACATGCGAATTGGAGCTAGATAGCTAACATTAATTAGTTCGTTAGCTGCTAACTAACGTTAACTTACGTACAATAGATAGCCCGGCACACTAGCTAGCTAAACAAGTGACCCAGTAGTAACTAGCTAACGTTAGCTAGCACCAGTTACCTTTACACACACCGCAAATAACTAGTTAGTTAGCTAGCTATACATTTTTGACAGTAACTAAATACGACATAAAGCTATTCCGTTTGATATTTATCACACCATGTAACACGCTTATAACCAGCTAACGTTAGCCAGACTGGGTGCGCCGGGCTGAGATTTCATGAACAGGCCAAGAGGCCTAACGTTAGCTAACGATCCTTTTTGAAATCAGACATGTTGAAGTAAAATAAATACCACCAATATAATATCCCAAACAAACGTCTTGTGATCAGAGCATCGGTGATTACCTGCACATCCTCATTACGAAGCTCGTCAATGAGCACCGCGATGGGGTAGAGAGAATCGTCTCCATCAGCTCCTGCCATTTTGGATTTATGTTGCATTAAGCGAAAAGCGATTCACTACGGGGTTTCTTATAAACAACCACCACCAGGGGCCTCCTTTCTCCACGGACTTGTATCGTCGTCACAAGTTACCACAGTTACAAATTCATAAACCCCGCCTATTTCTTTTTTATTTTACTAGACAAGTTTCTACCATTCCTCTTCTTAAAATTTTAAACCTAACCACACTGCTAACCTTATGGCTGACCCTAAATTTAAATTAAGCACAAAAAACACTTTATTTTCATGAATTTTTATGATATAGACAATTTTGACTGTGGCTTGGAATGCGCGAGAGTATATCGATAGTTGATGTTCTCGCTGGATTTGCAAGTTCACCACAAAGGCCCCAGAACCTATGTATAGATCTGAGAAGTMATTTGAATAAGACTGGGTATTTTGTTGAGTTTCTTAGTTTACGTATTATGAGCATATTCAGATAGCAAGAGGCGAGGCAATAAGGATGATAGTGCCCGAAATCTATATTCTCCAGCAGGTGGCGTTTTTTCCGCATACCTAGCCAGGAGTTTTTGTTTGTAGGTCAATGAGCGAGCGTTTAATGACACTCCCTGCGGTGGGAGTGTCATAATACCCATAACACCTAGCGGTCAAACAGGAAAACGGTTCCAATCTTTTTTCCACCATTCATTTTTCCTATAGGGGATTTTAGAAACAATTAAAATAAGAACTGTGTTTCATGTAGGCTACTTCCGGCGCCGACAGAGATGGCTGCCTCGCTTCGCGTTCCTAGGAAACTGCAGTATTTTGTTTTTTTATGTGTTATTTTTTACATTGTTACCCCAGGAAATCTGAGGTTTTATTACATACAGTCAGGAGGAACTATTGGATATCTTGCCTATGCCGTTCGGCCATCACTCATTCATATATTTTTATGTACATATTCTTATTTACATTTACATTTAAGTCATTTAGCAGACGCTCTTATCCAGAGCGACTTACAAATTGGTGCATTCACCTTATGATATCCAGTGGAACAACCACTTTACAATAGTGCATCTAACTCTTTTAAGGGGGGGGGGGGGGTTAGAAGGATTACTTTATCCTATCCTAGGTATTCCTTAAAGAGGTGGGGTTATTCATTGTTGTGAAATTGTTAGGTTAGATACTTGTTAGATATTACTGCATGGTCAGAACTAGATGCACAAGCATTTCAATACACTCACATTAACATCTGCTAACCATGTGTATGTGACAAATAAGATTTGATTTGATTTAACCATGGCATGATGTTTTGATAACCATTTAAATCTCTTTCAGACACGGTGACTTATCAATATATTCAGCTCTATTTACTCAGATTCGAAAATGCTAATTAGCATCAAAGTAGACATCATGCAAGACTGCAAATCCCTGCAAGCTCCTGCACGTCATCTCTAGCTGACACCTTTACTAACAGGTATTGTGTCAATTTAAAACTTGCCCAAAACAGTTCACAGAATTGTCAATTTAAATACACTACTGTTCATAAAGTTTGGGGTCACTTAGAAATGTCCTTGTCTTTTGAAAGATAAGCTTTTTTTTGTCCATTAAAATAACATCAAATTGATCAGAAATACAGTGTAGGCATTGTTAATGTTGTAAATTAATATTGTAGCTGGAAACAACTGATTTCTTTATGGAATATGGCTCTCTCGGGATATATTGTCGGAATCGGTTCAGCAAACGGGCTTCTCCATGCATCGCGCCGACAGAGATAAACACCTTTCTGGGAAAAGGAAGGGTGGGGTGTATGCTTTATGATTAACAACTCATGGTGTATTCATAACAACATACAGGAACTCAAGTCCCCACCCGATCTAGAATTCCTTACAATCAAGTGCCGGCCATTTTACCTACCAAGAGAATTCTCATCAGTTATAGTCATAGCTGTGTACATTCCCCCTCAAGCAGACACCAAGACCGCCATCAAGGAACCTCACTGGACTATATGCAAACTGGAAACCATACATCCTGAGGGTGCATTTATTGTAGCTGGGGATTAACAAAGCAAATTTGAGAACAAGTCTACCTAAATTCTTCCAGCATATTGATTGCGCTACGCCCATGCTCAAAACCCTCAACCACTGCTACTCTAACTTCCGCAATGCATACAAAGCCCTCCCTTTGGCAAATCCGACCACGACGCCATCTTGCTCCTTCCGTCTTATAGGCAGAAACTCAAACAGGATGTACCAGTGACGAGAACCATTCAACACTGACCATGCTTCAAGATTGTTTTGATCATGCGGACTGGAATATGTTCCGGTCAGCCTCAGAGAACAACATCGACCTATACGCTGACTCGGTGAGTGCGTTTATAAAGAAGTGCATTGGAGATGTTGTACCCACTGTGACTATTAAAACCTACCCTAACCAGAAACCATGGATGGATAGCGGAATTCGCACAGAACTGAAAGCGCGATCCACCGCAATTAACCATGGAAAGAGGTCTGGGAATATGTCAGAATATACACAGTGTAGCTATTTCCTCCGCAAGGCAATCATCAAGCGAAATGCCAGTACAGGGACAAGGTGGAGTTGCAATTCAACGGCTCAGACATGAGACATATGTGGCAGAGTCTAAAGGAAATCACGGACTACAAAAAGAAAACCAGCCACGTCACGGACACTGACGTCACGCTTCCAGACAAACTAAACACCTTCTTTGGCCGCTTTGAGGATAATTGTGTCACCGTCGCGGCCCGCTAACAAGGACTGTGCCCCCTCCTTCTCTGTGGCTGACGTATGTAAAACATTTAAACGTGTTAACCCTCGCAAGGCTGCTGGCCCAAAGCATGTGCAGACCAGCTGGCTGGTGTGCTTACGGACATATTCAAATCGCTCCCTATCCCAGTCTGTTGTCCCCACATGCTTCAATATGGCTACCATTGTTCCTGTACCCAAGAAGGCAAAGATAATTGAACTAAATGACTACCGCCCCGTAGCACTCACTTCTGTCATCATGAAGTGCTTTGAGAGATAGTCAAGGATCATGTCACCTCCACCGTACCAGCCACCCTAGACCCACTTCAGTTTGCATACCGCCCCAATAGGTCCACAGACAACGCAATCGCCATCACACTGCTACCATCCAGAAGGCGAGGTCAGTACACGTGCATCAAAGCTAGGACCGTGAGACTGAAAAACAGCTTCTATCTCAAGGCCATCAGACTGCTAAACAGCAATCACTAACTCAGAGAGGCTGCTGCCTACATTGAGACCCAATCACTGGTCACTTTAATAAATGGGTCACGTCATACAATGCACTCTAAATAATGCCACTTGAATAATGTTTACATATCTTACATTACTCATATCACATGTATATACTGTATTTTATACCATCTATTGCACCTTGCCTATGCTGCTCTGCCATTGCTCATCCATATACTTACATGTACATATTCTCATTCACCCCTTTAAATTTGTGTGTATTAGGTAGTTGTTGGGGAATTGTTAGATTACTTGTTAGATATTACTGCACTGTTGGAACTAGAAGCACAAGCATTTCGCTACACTCGCATTAACATCTACTTACCATGTGTATGTGACAAATACAATTGGATTTGGAATATCTACATAGGTGTACAGAAGGCCAGTATCCTGGAGTCGCGTCTCAACGTCAACCGTGAAGAGTGGTGTCTTGCGGGTACTATTTAATGAAGCTGCCAGTTGACTTGTGAGGCATCTGTTTCTCAAACTCAACACTAATGTTCTTGTCCTCTTGCTCAGTTGTGCACCGGGGCCTCCCACTCCTCTTTCTATTCTGGTTAGGGCCAGTTTGCGCTGTTCTGTGAAGGGAGTAGTACGCAGCGTTGTACGAGTTCTTCAGTTTCTTGGCAATTTCTTGCATGGAATAGCCTTCATTTCTCAGAACAAGAATAGTCTGACGAGTTACAGAAGAAAGTTCTTTGTTTCTGGACATTTTGAGCCTGTAATCGAACCCACAAATGCTGATGCTCCAGATACTCAATTAGTCTAAAGAAGGCCAGTTTTATTGCTGCTTTAATCAGCACAACAGCTGTCATAACATAATTGCAAAAGGGTTTTCTAATGGTCAATTAGCCTTTTAGCCTGCTAAACTTGGATTAGCTAACACAACATGCCATTGGAACACAGGAGTGATGGTTGCTGATAATGGGCCTCTGTACGCCTATGTAGATATTCCATAAAAATCTGCCGTTTCCAGCTACAATAGTCATTCACAACATTAACAATGTCTACACTGTATTTCTGATCAATTAGATGTTATTTTAATGCACACAAAAAATCACTTTTCGTTCAAAAACAAGAACATTTCTAAGTGACCCCAAACTTTTGAACAGTAGTGTACATTTAGACAATTTATTCATTACTACATTTACCTGGCATTAGATAGTTAATCCAGAGATTCTTACCTTTGCCTCGATTCAGCATTCTCATCCAGATTATCATGGCATCTGTAGTTCTTTATGATAGCCATATTAGCATTTCATTTGTTGGGGGTAAATACAGGCAAGTATATTGATAAATCACCTTGTCCAATAGAGATTTACAGTTATCAAAACGTCACGCCAGGGTAAACCATCACGAAACACAGCACTTATTTTAAGTGTTTCTAATATCCCATATGGAAAAAAATGAATGGTGGAAAAACAATTAGAACCATTTCCCAGTTTGACTGCTGGGTTTTATGGGTATTATGACTCATACTGTTACTGTATTTGGTTAACAAAAAATGGGATGACTTATTTGCTACATAATGCTTAGGGTAAGAGTGTACTGACATAAGTTTGACATCCAGGCAACTTTGAGAAAAAAAACACTTTATATCTGAGTTGGTCACACACTGGTGACACCTGCTCTTACCTCCTATTTTTAAAGACGTGTATTTTCATTGTTAGAGCAGCTACTTGAGTATCTGGTCACTACAATGCATAAGCTGTGATATGTTTTTCACTGTAGCAAATATATTTAGTCCTAAAACCAGGAAATAAGTTATCTGGTTTGTTCAGCCAACCATATGAGAAAAATGAATGGCGAAAGAATATGGTTTTGGAATAAACACTGAAAATAAGGTTTGAGGTTAACACAGGTTTAGGAGATCTTATACGCTTTGTTCTATGAGATAATATGACCTTTGTGAATTATGAAGCCTTTGCAATTTGTGTTTTATTATTACACAAATTCTTCTAAATTCACAATGTAAAGTTAGCTGATGATAATATCATAGAGCAAAACGTATAACATATCCCAAGCCGTGTTTACCACAGACCTTATTTTCGGCGTTTATCCCAAAACCCTACAAAAACGCCATTCATTTTTCACCCCACCCAGTAGGTGGTGGCAACAAACCATGAAAGAATGTAGTCCCCTGCAAAACTTCCCCGAAGAAGAAGTTCACAAAAAAATGGCTGCACAGCAACAACCCGGTGGACCGATTCCCCAAGTTGGAATGCAGCAAGCTGCTACACTTCAACAACAGCAGTTGAGTCAACAGCAAGATTTCGACCCTGTTCATCGATTCAAAATGCTTATTCCACAATTAAAAGAGAGCCTCCAGGTACTCCACGTTTTGTTTACATGAGCTGGTAACAATGGCCGGTCAGTCTGGTCTCTTCACTGCCACACAGAGGGGAAAAGGCGAATTTTCGACCAACCTTTACTTGGCGTTCCTTCCAGTAATCCAACAATGTGTACGCTGCCATCTGTCTATTTCAAATATTCTCATTGATTGAGACGGGTGAGTGTCATTCAACCAGTAGTTAAATTGGGAGGTGAGGTGGGGGGCGTCTTTTAGTTCGGGGGCACTCAGCCAAGGTTGTAGCCAGCTGACTAGCTCTAGAACTCTAGCCTTAACCAGCGTTAGAGTTCTCAATCAATCCGGCATATAACAGCTGGATCAATGAACTACAATACTGACGCACTGCTGTAACGTTACTAATCCTGTTTGTGATACGGGTTTGGAAACCTTTTGGAACTTTAACATTCACATTAGTGAGAAAAAAATCTTGCAAATACATAAGGTAAACTTACTGTAGGCAGTTTAGCAAAGTTGTGCCCGGCAGAATGTGACAACACTGGGTGAACAAAGGTAAGAAACATCCTCCCCAGTTAAACTCCCGGTGATGAGAGGAGGAAGTGTAGTCGGTGTTGAAAATAAAATTGCCGGGTGTAAACAGAAAGCAACTTTGCTAAACTACGTACAGTAAGTATCTGTTGTATTTTTACAATTATTTATTGCTTATATGAAAGTTAAATTCCAAATATTTCCAAATCTCTATCGCATGTGAGGTGTAGGCCGGGCCCTATAGGCCTATGTGAGTTTAGAGAGTTTCGGCGCTCCGTCAGCGGTCGTTGCATTGCCCCTTAGCTAATCATAACGGAAATTAAATGACTCCAAATGCATCAATTGGTGTAATGAGAAGGGCTAGTAGTTCACCTGTGTAATGACTGGGCATGCATGTTTTCCCCCCTGTGCCACTCGCAATTTGAAAGCGCCCAGAGGAGGAGTATTTTCTCCCATAGAATGCGACAAGCTTGGATAGGTAAACTATTATACTATGGGGTTGTTGACTGAGGAAATATTAAATGTGGACAATTTTCCATTATATCATTCAAAATTAGCATTACCAAAGGTGCCGGTGCCGGTGCCACACCTGGCTCTAATTTGGATCATAGGGGAAGGGTTTGGGACTCAGCCCAATTCAACCCATTCAAGATTTCTGAGTCGCACTCATGACATGCATAACACCCACCTGTCTCAAGAAGATTTGAAGTAGACGAGATGGCAGCGTACACATTGTCGGATTACCTAATGGAGCAAAAAAATTGATTTAATTTAATAACAGAGAATTTTCTAAGTTCAAATGAACCATCTGCAACTAGCCAATGCGTTGTCTTCCATGTTGGGAATTGAGGACGTATAGACAAGTTGTTTGAAAATTCTCTGTGCTACGCTTTACACTACCTAAATAATAACGCCCATCAGCCTGCTGGAACAGTAGTAATGGTCAGACTAGGCAATATTTTTAATGCTTACCCTTTTTAGTTGAACTGCAAATAGTGGTCAGAGACAGTGAGTATGGTGATAATGCTTTTTAATGCAATATAATATGTATGCATAGTAACAAAATATTGTATTTACCTATGTACAGGGTTGCAAAATGTAGCTACACCAAATATAGGATAACTAAGCATTATTTTCTGTCTAGAATGTCATGAAGATTGCCTCTTTAAATTTGGGACATAATACATCAATTGACAATGGCATGTAAGTACCCTTTTCCCCCCTAACTCTCAATGGTACATACACAGCCTATAAGTGTGTATTTTCTGGACCTGGAGATGCACAACTTTCCTTTGTGTTTCAGAAAGAGCAGTGATGCCAGTGTACAGCGGTTTGACAAGAGTCTGGAAGAGTTTTATGCCCTATGTGATCAGCTGGAACTCTGCTTAGTGAGTCACACACACAACCTGCTTGTATTTCCATGCTCCAGTGAAATAGTTCACCACCTCCTGTTACTACACATGTCTTCTTTCTATTTGGCTTTTAGACTGCCAAGCATCATTCACCATAACATATAGTTTATGAATCGATAAAGCTGGCAGCCTGGTCATCCTCTCACTATTACTCCTCTGTTGTTTCCCCCCATAGCGGCTTGCCTACGAGTGCTTATCCCAGAGCATTGACAGTGCCAAGCACTCTCCTAACCTGGTCCCAACAGCCACCAAGCCTGACACCGTACAGACAGAGTCCCTGTCCTACTCACAGTACCTCAGCATGATCAAGTCGCAGATCTCCTGCGCCAAAGACATTCATAACGCTCTATTGGAGTGCTCCAAGAAAATCGCAGGAAAGGGCCAGCCACCAGGAGTCCTGTAGAAATGGGCATTTCATTATATTATTATTTTTCTAAAGTTATTTGTATTTTTTGTTGTTGTAATGATTGATAAAGACATACAAAGTTGATTTAACTGTTTAACGGATGCCCCTCTTCACTTTTCTTCCCCCCCAAAATCTGAAAAGTAGCAAAAATAATGTCCTCGAGCATCACGTAATGAGATTTACAACTTCCTCAGATTATGGAAAACCAACTGTGCCTCAGATCCGGCCAGTCATAATTTCAACAACGCTATCCCACTTTTGACACCAATGGGGTCTTGACGACGTCACTAGGTGTTGAACTAAGGTTGCTATAGTATTTTTACAAGCCAATGCCCTTTTTTTATTTCGCTCGCTCGCTTCACAAAAATAAAATCTGTTAAACACTTAAAGCTGCAATGCCCAGTGGTGAAACAGTGATGTTCGTTTGCGATATTACGACAACGAAGTTACTGACAGACGTTTTCTTCCCCTCGACATCATTGCATGCGTGACAGAAAAGCACATAATTAATACTGCCATTGTTTTTAACCATGCTGCTCCATGCTCCTGAGCTTGGCCACAAAATTAAATAAGAGGTGGGACATCTGTGGCACCGTTTCCCGCTACTGTAACCAAAATGATCAAATTCTCGTTAATTTCTCTGTCTTGATTCAGAATGGTGCTTTGCCAGAATGTGGACCGTTTGTCAGCATGCTAGGCTAGCCAATGCTATAGGAGCCCATTGGATTCCATGAAAAAATAACTGTTAGCGTTGGGGGGAATTCAACAACACAACAAAAGTGTTGTTGAATCGAATGGGTTGCTGTATCATTAGCTAACCTAGCATGCTGACAAAGGGCTGTTTAATTAAAAACTCAGTATTTCGATCTTTTCGATTCATCATTTCGGGATGATTAGGAGTACAGCGAAAAATTTCATCTCTGGCTCGAAGTACGTTTTCCAAGCAATTTTTTGGCAATTTTATTTGTCACATTCACATGGTTAGCAGATGTTAATGCGAGTGTAGCGAAATGCTTGCGCTTCTAGTTCCGACAGTGCAGTAATATCTAACAATTTGCCAACAACTACCTAATACACACAAATGTAAAGCAGTGAATGAGAATATGTACATGGAAGTATATGGATGAGCGACATAGGCAAGGTGCAATAGATAGTATAAAATGCAGTATATACGTGATATGAGTAAGATATGTAAACATTATTAAAGTGGCATTATTTAGAGTGCATGTTATAAAGTGACCCATTTATTAAAGTGGCCAGTGATTGGGTCTCAATGTAGGCAGCAGCCTCTCTGAGTTAGTGATAGAAGCTGTTTTTCAGTTTCTCGGTCCTAGCTTTGATGCACCTGTACTGACCTCGCCTTCTGGATGGTAGCGGTGTGAACAGGCAGTGGCTCGGGTGGTTGATGGCCTTGATGATCTTTTTGGCCATATACTGTGCCGGGCTCTGGTGGTCCACATTCTGGCACAGCACTGTTCCGAATTCAAGAGAGAAATGAACAAGTCTGATCATTTTGACTACCGCTGCTGTGAGTTCAGCTTTAATCAAGTTTGTATGCCCCAAGGTGTAAATATTATTTTGTTTTGTCACATTACCTAATATGACCACCAGAGAAGTGACCGAGTCATGTGTTGGGAATTCTGTACCAAAGCTGTCCAAAACCAGCTACTATTCAACCAAACTGCAAAACCTCTGTGTGGCAGAGTAGCTTTGTCTTAATTATAATAAACCTTTTTTACTCACTTTAATTTCTCTTACTTTTACATACATTTTCTATATACACACACACACACACAGTCCATTTGGAAAGTATTCAGACCCATTCACTTTTTCCACATTTTGTTACGTTACAGCCTTTTTCTAGAATTGATTAAATAGTGTTTTTTTTCAGTCAATCTACATAGAATATCCTATGACAAAGCAAAAACAGGTTTACTCATTTTTGCAAATTTATTTAAAAAAATAAACAAGTATTGAGATCCTTGTTGAAGCATATTTGGCAGCGATTACAGCCTAGAGTTTTCTTGGGTATGAAAGCAACAAGCTTGGCACACCAGTATTTGGAGAGTTTTTCCCATTCTTCTCTGCAAATCCTTTCAAGCTTTGTCAGGTTGGATGGGAGCGTCGCTGCATAGCTTTTTTCAGGTCTCTCCAGAGGTGTTCTATTTGTTCAAGTCCGGGCACTGGGCCACTCAAGGACATTCAGAGACTGTCCCGAAGCCACTCCTGCGTTGTCTTCGCTGTGTGCTTAGGGTCGTTGTCCTGTTAGGTGAACCTTTGCCACAGTCTGAGGTCCTGAGCACTCTGGAGCAGGTTTTCATCTCTCTACTTTACTCTGTTCATCTTTCCCTTGATCCTGACAGGTCTCCCAGTCCCTGCTGCTGAAAAATATCCCCCCCAGCATGATGCTGCCACCACCATGTTTCACTGTAGGGATGGTGCCAGGTTTCCTCCAAACAAGACACTTGGCATTCAGGCCAAAGAGTTCAATCTTGGTTTCATCAGACCAGAGAGTCTTGTTTCTCATGGTCTGGGAGACCTTTAGTTGCCTTTTGGCGAACTACAAGCGGGCTGTCATGTGGGAAACCAGATGGGATGGCGTGTCGCTGCAGAATGCTGTGGTAGCCATGCTGGGTAAGTGTGCCTTGAATTCTAAATTAATCACTGACAGTGTCACCAACAAAACACCATCACACGTCCTCCATGCTTCACGGAACCAGACATGCAGAGATCATCATCCGTTCACGTACTCTGCGTCTCACAAAGACACAGCGGTTGGAACCAAAAATCTAAAATTTGGACTCATCAGACCAAAGGACAGATTCCACCGCTCTGATGTCCATTGCTTGTGTTTCTTGGCCCAAGCAGGTCTCTTCTTCTTATTGGTGTCCTTTAGTACTTGTTTCTTTGCAGCAATTCGACCATGAATGCCTGATTCACGCAGTATCCTCTGAACAGTTAATGTTGATGTCTGTTACTTGAACTCTGATGCATTTATTTCGGCTGCAATCTGTGGTGCAGTTAACTAATGAAATTATCCTCTGCAGCAGAGGTAACTCTGGGTCTTCCTTTCCTGTGGCGGTCCTCATGAGAGCCAGTTTCATCATAGCGCTTAGATGGTTTTGCGACTGCGCTTGAAGAAAGTTCTTGAAATTCTCCGGATTAACTGACCTTCATGTCTTAAAGTAATGATGAACTGTCATTTCGCTTTGCTTATTGAGCTGTTCTTGCCATAATATAGACTTGGTCTTGTTGTGGAAATTCTTACAGAGGGACACTCAAAGTCAATCTTAAATGAATCATTGTTTATTGTCAGCGCGCTGGAGAGGTTCCAACAAACTTAATGCACCATAGTCTGTCAGAAGCTCTAATGGGGCAGTCCCGTTTGTTCTCTTTATATACTGCAGACAAGTCATATTTGCATGTTTTTTTCTTATTCATCATTAACATTTGCTTCATTCATGTGACTAACCAGTACTGGGTCATGTATGTGACAGACCAATACCTCATGAGGCTTCTTCTCTAAGCTGAGACGTTGAAACGGATATATATTAAAACAGGGGTCTGGGCGTACTGCTAAATTGCTAAAAGACAGATATTAAAATTGCTGAGGTTTAGTAACAGAAGTCAGAACGACCACCGAGAACTTGTCTTTTACGTATACAGCAACACCACCACCCTTAGATTTACGATCTGTATGAAAAACATTGTAACCATTTATGCCAATATTTTTGTTTGTAATAGATTTTTTTGAGCCAGGTTTCAGAAAGCATAAATGGTTAGCAGTTTTTATCCATACATTCACAAAATCAAGCTTCGGAAGAAGTCTTCTTACATTCATATGCAGAAACTTCAGGCCACTCTGACTACTTAATTCAGCAGGGGTAAGAATGTCAGGACCTGGATTAGATTGCACATTTCCAGACAGTAAAAGCAGCAAGATAATGGCAAGTCTAGATCGGGGGTTACAACATTTGGATTTACAGACAGCACTTGAACGACAATCCATAGTCACCAGAGTCTTTAATGCCACATATTTGAGGAGATGTGTAAAGTCCAGAGAGACAGCCCTGACATGTAAGCGCAAGAGTCCGATTTCTCCCATGTTGTTTGGGAGAAATGTGCATAGTTCTCACATGTATTTACAAAGCAAGCGTGTGGTTTCTCACAAAACTCGAGGGAGAAACAGTCATATATCTTCATTCACAGAGCAACGGGCTCTAAAAGTATCACCAAAATTGTCGAAGCCAAGGGTAGACAACAGCAAAATGAACAACAGCAACATGTTTGTTTATTGCCCGAAGAATCACTATTCAAATAGTCCAACAGCAGATTAATAAAAAGTCAGCGATGTAGGCAAGCAAAGCTGCGGGGGGAGAGAGAGTGGCGAGGGCACCTGTACCAGACTGGGAGAGACAGATCCAGGCAGCCGGGGTGCAGTGCAGCAGGTGAAGAAAGCATTAGATTTGAGCTTCTATCAAAAGGAGGTTCTATCAAAGTACATCATTATAATAAAACATAAAGGTTATACTTCTAGTAACTACATCATTATAATGAATCCTAATGAAGCTAAAATCTACAATCAAAAGGTTATAATCAGCGGGAGTGAGTATCAAAAATACACACACATAAGGGATCTGTAAATTCAGGTGAATAAATCTCAACCATTGTTTCTCTATCTCTGACCACAATAGGGTTGCATTGACCTATGTTTTTCACTAAGTGCGACATCAACTGGGACGTCAAAATAAAAAACCTTGTTTAACAATTCTGCTAAGAACTTCAAAAAGTTGGTGCTGGCTCTTCAGCTCAGTGTTCCACATAATGGAAACAGATTACCTTACCCTCAACTTGTTCAACTTGTTCAACGAAAACAACCTTCAATCATTACTCATCATCTGTAATCTACAGGGAGACATGGGAGCTCATCCAGAGTTGGCAGCTCATTTTAGTTTCATCATCGTCTGGAGGAGCAGAAAACATGATAGCTGCTGAAATCTTACCAGCCATGGAGGCACAGATTGCCTTACAGCATGTTAATTACACAATTAAGCAAACTAAACAAAAAACACATGCTGCAGCCCATCCCAATTTGGGATCTCCAACTTCCAAACAAGGATTCCAACTAAGTTGCAAGCGCCCACTCTGTTTTTTGGGGAAGGACTCTTAGCAACAGGGGCCTAGTGGTTAGAGCGTTGGGTCAGTAACCGAAAGGTTGGTGGATCGAATCCCCAAGCTGACAAGGTAAAAATATGTTGTTCTGCCCCTGAACAAGGCAGAACAACATATTAGGAACCCACTGTTCCTAGGCCGTCATTGTAAATAAGAATTTGTTCTTAACTGACTTGCCTAGTTAAAAAAAAATGTTAAATAAAAAAAATAAAATTTAAACAGTGGCAAGATCCGTCACATTAGAAGAGTGATCTGGGACAAAAGTACAACATTCATCGCCAATGATTGCACAAGTGCCCCCTTGACCTGCAGAGCCAATTTACGTAATTCTTTTAGCATTTCCTATTTTCTCTACGTCTCTAGAGATCTCCTAAATTTGGTCTAGGGCACATGCATATTGACTTTCACAGGGAAGAGAGAGAGAGCACGTATTATAACAATTTGACGCCAACCTTGATTGGGGCAAGGTTAGACCAATTTACAATCTAGTGGCTCTCCTCACACTTTAGGTGCATAGCTCTGTCTCTAGAAGCCTCGCTTTTCCAAATCATAATTATAACTGTTGATTTAAATTATCCAACCCAAATGTAGAATGACAGTCTTTAGTGCTTCACATTGGTTCTATAACTTTCATTTAAGACCCTCAACTTAGCACACACCATTTATTGTCAGAATGTACATTTCCATTGACATACAATACATTCATCTTATATTTCTAGTGTTAACTTCTTGCAACTATAGGGGGTGCTGTTCCGCATTAGCATATTTGTGTCTCCAAATTAAACTGCCTCGTGCTAAATTCTTGATCGTACAATATGCATATTATTGTTATTATTGGATAGAAAACACCTTCTAGTTTCTATAGAAGTTGGAATTTGTCTCTGAGTGGTACAGAACAATTTCTACAGCACTTTTCATGCAGGTTCAGATTTCAGAAATTTTTACCTCTGATCTGGGGTCTGTTTTTAAGGCGACAGTGAATGCTATGAAGAAACCGACACTGCCTACGTCTTCTCTGGGGTTCTGTACGTCATCACGTTTCAATGGAATCGATGGGACATTCACAGCCATTATAAAAGACCAAAATGTATAGAGACCGCCCTTTCTCGTCGTGCGCCTGAAGCGTGAAGGACATCGGACCTGCCTCGTTCCAAATCGTTTTCTAACCACGAATATTTCTCCGGTCATGTTTTCAGTTGTTATAGTTGTTAAAAACATCATAATGTAGTTAATTTGAACCGTTTTATAGCAATTTATATTCGTTTAGTGCGATTTTGAGGAATTTTCTTTGTTGTGCACTCTGAAAGTTTGGACACGTTTTGGGGTGTCGGTCGTTGGTGGTGGACATTTCGAAGGACAGAGGACATCTATCGACCAAAAGACGTTTATAACATAGAAAGGATACATTGCCAGAGAATCTGATGGAAGAACAGCTCAAAGTAAGCAATATTTAATATGATAAATCGTGTTTCTGTCGAAATATTTTAAACGCATATTTCGCCATTTTGTTTGGTATAGCTTCACTTGGCGAACCCTGTATTGAAAAGTAAGGATAATTTTAAAATGTAAATCAGCGGTTGCATTAAGAACTAATTTGTCTTTCGATTGCTGTCAACCCTGTATTTTTTAGTCAAGTATATGATTAGCTTTCAATTAAACTAGATCACTCTGATAGATGACGTCAGACATATTGAGGCTTGATTTCCTAGTATTTTTATTGTGTAACCACGGTTTTGTATGGCTAAATATGCACCTTTTCGAACAAACTGTATATGTATATTGTAAAATGATGTTACAGGAGTGTCATCGGAAGAATTCTGAGAAGGTTAGTGAAAAAATTAATAATTTTGGCGGTGATTACGTTATAGCGTCTTTGGCTGGAATCGATGCTCTGGTAACGTTTGCACATGTGGTATGCTAACTTATCGATTTATTGTGTTTTCGCTGAAAAACGCTTAGAAAATCTGAAATATGGTCTGAAATCACAAGAACTGGGTCTTTCCATTGCTATGCTTTGTCTATTTTTATGAAATGTTTTATGATGAGTAAATTGGTCATACACGTTGCTCTATCTAGTAATTCTAGTCGATTTGTGATGGTGGGTGCATTGTAAACTGTGATTTCTACCTGAAATATGCACTTTTTTCTAACAAAAACTATCCTATACCATGAATATGTTATCAGACTGTCATCTGAAGAGGTTTTTTCTTGGTTAGTGGATATCATATCTTAGTTGAGCCGAATTGGTGATAGCACCTGAAGGAGTAAGAAACTGATGGAGTTAGAATAGTGGTGTATTTTGCTAACGTGTTTAGCTAATAGATTTACATATTTTGTCTTCCCTGTAAAACATTTTAAAAATCTGAAATGGTGGCTTTATTCACAAGATCTGTATCTTTCATCTGGTGGTCCTTGGACTTGTGATTTAATGATATTTAGATGCTACTATCTACTTGTGAAGCTATGCTAGCTATGCTAATCAGTGTGTGGGGGGGTGGGGGGTGCTCCCGGACCCGGGGTAGAGGCTCGTTAGAGGTTAACTATTCTCTTGGTAATGACAGATTGGTATCTCAAAGCATTTTTTGTCTAAATGACCTATACATTTCGCAGTGTGCAGACCTCCAAAATCAACTTGATACCCCAAATAAACAATTTTGGACACGGTTGACCACCCCCCTCCCTTACGGCACTCATCCGTTTCTTCATGTTCTTCTTCATATAGTGTTTCAGTTCATCCTCCCAATGGCACGTTCAAAGTGGATGGCCCTTGATAATGTCTCACCTGAGCCGCCACTGTCCGTGTCCATTTTCACACCAGCAGCATGAGAGATGTTTGGATGGGATCTCTCGCCATGCTCACTCCACGTGGACTCAGCTCACACTCCTGAGAGAAAAGGCATGAGAGAAAATGGAGTTGATAGCTTCGACTGGATTCTGGGTACAGGTTGCTGGCTCTGACTCAGATCTCACGGTAGAAGTGGTAAAGGACCATACTGAACGACATTTTAGCCATTGCTTCAGCCAGTTAGGGGTGTTGAGGTTCACACTGTTCATGGTCAAATTATCCCTTCCATGCATCTAGACAAATCTGTGGTCACCTTCGCCATAACCTCGAGAGAGGACAGATCAGAACAATAGTTTAGTTTAGGGCATTTCTGATTCAGGAAATCCAGACAAATGATTTACTGATTGACAAATTATTACTACTACCAATATTCTTAATGCAGATTTCTAAAACAGAGTTACAGTTCAGGGAGTTAGAGGGCTAATTCTTAGGGAGATATCCTGTCACGACTTCTGCCGAAGTTGTTGCCTCTCCTTGTTCGGGCAGTGTTCGGCGGTTGACGTCACCGGTCTTCTAGCCATCATTGATCCATTTTTCATTTTCCATTGGTTTTGTCTTGTCTTCCTACACACCTGGTTTCAATCCCATTCATTACCTGTTGTGTATTTAACCCTCTGTTTCTCCTCATCTCTTTGTCAGAGATTGTTTTTATGTCAGTGTTGTATACATGTCTGTATAGGTGTGCGACGGGTCCTCGTACCCACTTTTGTATTTGATGTACATTTAGTGTTTGTAGTATGTTTAGTGGACTGCTATTAAAGTGACTCCATTACACTCCATTTGACTCTCCTGCGCCTGACTTTCCTGCCACCTATACACACGACTCTGACATATCCCGACCATCCAGCACACCCAATCTGGTGAGATTTGTTATTGAAGCAGGACAAAAACAAAGAAAAGAAAACAACAGCAATAAACATATGTCACTCGAGGTGGGGAAAACTTCAATTCATTTGGAGTAGCTGTCAATCATTACCAACATATTTTTTTCCTTTTACATCATGATTGCGTCCACAATAACAATAACACTGCCTGTTAAATCGAAAATAAACCAATTAGAATAACAAATCAAATTAGAATTGCACTCTTGATAACTCCATAAGGAAATAATTGTATCCTTGTATCCTACAAGGTAATGGTAATGGTAAAATAGACTAAAGACAGGTGTCCCTCATTCAGGGGCAGCGCTCTCTCTCTGTCTTCTCGTGGGCCGAATCACACATGGGACTATTGATAAATTATAAACTTCTTCTAATTATTAGTGTTTACATAGCCCATTTAAATCTCACCCAATGTCGCCAGTCTTTCTAGTGAGGGTGGTTAGGCCTCACTAGGAAGTCAGAACAGAGGTCAGAGGTCAGTCAGCCCTATTAAGTGAGTGTTTGTTTTCCTGTCCCTCAAACATTATTTAAAGATATTTCAAACATTTAGTGTATCAGGTTTACATTGGGTTTTCCACTACATTTCTTCTAATCAAGATAATTTACATGTGTGCACCCACAACTCTGACAATAGAAACTTCAGAAAATGTCATTTTTGTACAGCATCCTAAAACCCAAATAAAAAGACCCCACACAAGAAATCAAACAGAGTATTAACCACTAACACATTGTCATTAAAAGGTGGGTTGTGTGTGGATGCTGGCGTGTATATAGTAAATATTGTAGGGTAAAAACTAATAAAATGGCCAGGCCTTACTGAATTTGGGAGCTCCCTTACCAGCTGGATCTGAGTGCCTTTAACTGCTCTCCCAAGGCACTTGCCTTAGGAAGCCTTTCAAAGGGAGAGATACAGAATCATTGATTAAAAAAAATGTAAACTTGGTAGCGGACATTCCATCAGTTGTATAGGGAATTATACTTCAGACACATTGAATAGGCGCCTTCTAAAGTAAACAATCCCAGTGCCCCTCTCTTGTAATCATTGTCATTTTGATCTGTTGCATTGACATACAATTCTGTACAAACTGTACCTAATTTCCCCACTGTCTCTCTTAGAGCCTGTTTGAGTTCAGTGTTTACTGGCGGCTATCTATTGTTTCACAAGAAGGTTATCTCCAACCCAAACAACAGATGACTTTAAACATGAAAGCAGTGGACCAGGCCTGTAAGAGTGAGTTGCCTCTAATTTAATATCAGTCCCAAAGCTCAATCTTCTTCAAATTACTCAAATATTGCATTATTAGAATGCTATCTGAAAGCCAATTACTATTCACTTTGTTACGTTCACTAGTCTCCATATCAATTTCCTTCAACTAGGCCTCCCTTCTTCCCAATAGGAAAACCTTCCCAATCTACTACTACTAATACACACGGATCACTCTCAAACAACATTCCGCTTTTCCCCCTATTGCAATGTTTAAAACAAAACAAACATCCTCCATATTGGAAGGCCTTGTTTTCATTTTAGTCTACCCTAACAATGTTACTCTTAATATTTATTTCAAGTTTCTATGGAATTATTCACTTTCTGCTTCGCACTAATTAAATGTATATTATTTTAAGATTCATATGTAGTGCCGAAAGGGGAGAGATAAACAGTTATTATAATGTCACGCCCTGACCTTAGAGAGCCTTTTTATGTCTCTATTTGGTTTGGTCAGGGTGTGATTTGGGGTGGGCATTCTATGTTTTGTTTTCTATGATTTTGTGTTTCTATGTTTTGGCCGGGTATGGTTCTCAATCAGGGACAGCTGTCTATCGTTGTCTCTGATTGGGAACCATACTTAGGTAGCTCTTTTTTCCCTCCTTTCGTTGTGGGTAGTTGTCTTTGTTTGTGGCACTATAGCCCTTAAGCTTCACGGTCGTTTTTGTATTGTTTATTGTTTTTGTTGGCGTCATTCCAAAATAAAAGTAATATACGCTTACCACGCTGCACCTTTGTCCGCTTCTTCCAGCATCGGCCGTGACATATAACTGGGCTAGCCCTGCCTATCAGTCCACTTTCATTGGAATGTTCTATCCATAAGGTTTCTGGCACCTGAGACAAAACAGACTGGGAGGCAGTGTCAGACGAGTGGTTCAATTTGCCTGCTTACTCATTGTTTTAATATCTCATTGTTTGGGATATCAATGAAAACTCCATTGGGAGTACAATAAATTGTAGCCATAAGTTTAGTTAACAGAAAATCATGTTCAACGTTCATTTGTACTATTTATCGTTTTATTATTGTTATACCTTTATTTCAACAAGGAACACAGACTGAGACCAAGGTCTCTTTTACAGCTGGGCCCTGCGTATACATGTTTGCACATACAGTTTAGGTACACTGATTAAGAAAATAAACAAGACAAACAAAATGATCACAGATAACAGAAAAAAAAATACAGCAGCAGATTACATTTACACATAGGTTATTCCCCTAACAGCACAAGAACTTGCATCTGAAACAGTTACAAGCAATACAAAAATAAAAATCCTATTGGTTAGTGGAAAGTCAAGTCCCGTACAATGTTTTAACCTTATCATACCTCACATTATCCATAAAGGGACCACTCTGAACATTTCTCAGAATACTATTTACACCACTTACGTACGTCTACGTGTGGGTGTGCAAGTTGTATAATATTATAATTCTTCATATTGTTACTTCATCAGATCTCCAGTAACCCATTATTCTCAATATTATGTTACTTTATCTCTAGTAACCCAATATACACTTGTGTTACATCACAAATTCCTCCTCAACCCCAGTGTTCTATTCATACAGGGATTTGAATATTCCCTCTAGTGTTCTGTTTATCAGTATATTCGGGAATTGTACTTACTCCTTTCATATCTCCACTTACATAATAACGTTATACCATCAAACTCCACTGATGATTCACGTTATCCTCATGTAATCGAAAGTCATGTTAACCTTAGAGACATGTTATCCTCGTTACTAATGAGACATGTTATCATGTTATCCTCGTCACTAACAAGACATGTTATCCTCTGAGACATGTTACGTAGGAGATTTCGGAGACATTTCTGAGACATCCTCTACCTCTCGATCCAACGGCGGTGGTGGACAGAACCCTAGATAATGTCACAGATTGAAAAACTCAACCCACAGAACTGGTTGGGGCATTCATTCACCTCTTTCACAGGTGTGCTAGTCGCCAGACAGCTCTCATTCACTCTGTAATTTATAGCTGAACTTCAATCAGCAATCACACGTGAGCAAGTCTCCTGACAGCTCTCATTCACCCAATCATTTATAGGTACATTTGAATCTCAATCTTGTTATCCAAATTTCAATCAGCTTAATATCCAAAATTCAATCTGATTATCCAAATTCCAATCTTAATAGTAATCATTTCAATCCATTTATTATCCACATTTCAATCATTCCAAATTTCA
Organism: Salvelinus sp. IW2-2015; assembly: GCF_002910315.2. Lineage (NCBI taxonomy): Eukaryota > Metazoa > Chordata > Actinopteri > Salmoniformes > Salmonidae > Salvelinus > Salvelinus sp. IW2-2015. The sequence goes on along the minus strand of NC_036862.1, from coordinate 3,725,171 downwards.
ATCAGCTTAATATGTCATTTCTCACATCCACATTCACTCAGTACTATTCCCAAACACACTTGGTAATCTTCCTCATTACCCCATGTGCATCTTCAACGATCCCCTTGTTGTTACTTGCTATGCACCATATGTATCTTCAACGGTTCTCTTGCCGCTACTTGCTATACATATAAATAACACCCCATATTCAAAACTACCTTGTGTTGTTTTATAGTGGCTGCAGACCACGTAGACGTTTCTTGTAAATGCCTACAGACAGCTGTCAGCAGGGCTTTTCATTGTACCATTACGCCCTCTCTCTAGTCTTCTCATAAAACTAGTGAATAGTCTTCTCTGTAAGACTATGGGTACCTTTTTTATCAGTGGTGTAAAGTACTTAAGTAAAAATACTTTAAAGTACTACTTAAGTAGTTTTTTGGGGTATCTGTACTTTACAATTTTTGACAACTTTTACTTCCCTACATTCCAAAAGAAAATGATTTACTTTTTACTCCATACATTTTTCCTGACACCCAAAAGTACTTGTTAGATTTTGAATGCTTAGCAAGACAGAAAAAGGTCCAATTCGCACACTTAACAAGAGAATATCCCTGGTCATCCCTACTGCCTCTGATCGGGCGGAGTCACTAAACACAAATGCTTTGTTTTTAAATGATGTCTGAGTGTTGGAGTGTGACCCTGGCTATCCATAAATAAATAAATAAAGAAAATTGTGCCATCTGGTTTGCTTAATATAAGGAATTTTAAATGATTCATACTTTTACTTTTAATAGTTAAGTATATTTAAGCAACTACATTTACTTTTGATACTTAACTATATTTTAAACCAAATACTTTTTCACTCAAGTAGTATTTTACTGGGTGACATTCACTGTTACTTGAGTCCTTTTATATTAAGGAATCTTTACTTCTACTCAAGCATCAGAATTTAGTACTTTTTCCACCTCTGCTTTTTATGCGTATTTCCTCTTGGGCAGCTCACAGTAAGGGTCTGGTCTGGGCGAGTCTCATTGTCTTTTGGTCAGACAGGAATTTCCCTCACGCTTCATAAAATAAGCCACCTGTTTTCCTCGCTGACCCCCACTGGAAAGCTCTGCAGGCAGAATCAATCATCCTGTTCGTTGATGCCAAATTGTTGTGTAAATTCTTACAGAGGGACACTCAAAGTCAATCTTAAATGAATCATTGTTTATTTTCAGCGAGCTGGAGGTTCCAACAAACTTAATGCACCATAGGGAACATGTCAGAAGCTCTAATGGGGCAGTCTTGTTAGTTCTCTTATATACTGCAGACAAGTCATATTTGCATGTTTTAGCTTATAATTAATTCATCATTAAAGTTTGCTTCCTTCATGTGACCGACCAATACTAGGTCATGATTGTGACAGACCCATACCTTACAACATTTCTTCTCTAAGCTGAGACCTTGAAACAGATATCAAAACAAGGGTCTGGGCAAACTGCAAATACTGATAGTGAGGGTTCGTTCAATCAGTCACTTGCATGAACACAGAAAGCAGTTATTAGAAAAGCACAAACATAAAACACAGACATGTATAAAATAGAAAAACACCAATATAACATTTTCCATCACAGTCTTTTAACAAATAGGGCTATCTTCTGTATACCACCACTACCTTGTTACAACACAACTGATTGGCTCAAACATGTTAAGAAGGAAAGAAATTCCACAAATTAACTTTTAACAAGGCACACCTGTTCAATGAAATGCATTCCAGGTGACTTCCTCATGAAGCTGGTTGAGAGAATGCCAAGCGTGTGCAAAGCTGTCATCAAGGCAAAGGGTGGCTACTTTGAAGAATCTCAAATATAAAATATATTTTGATTTGTTTAACACTTTTTTGGTTAGTGCATGATTCCATATGTGTTATTTCATAGTTTTGATGTCTTCACTATTATTCTACAATGTAGAAAATAGAAAAAAATTATGAAAAACCCTTGAATGAGCAGGTGTGTCCAATCCTTTGACTGGTACAGTATATACTGTCCCTTCGAAAAGTGTTCAGATCCCTTGATATTTTCCACATTTTGTTACGTTACAGCCTTTTTCTAAAATGTATTAAATAGTTTCCCCCCGCCCATTCATCTACACACAATACCCCATAATGACAAAGTAAAAAACTGGTATTAGACATTTCTGCGCATTTATATATAAAAAAAAAATGAAATCACATTTACATAAGTATTCAGACCCTTTACTCATCAATTTGTTGAAGCATCTTTGCCAGCGATTACAGCTTCGATGGAAGAAGTTTGGAACCACCAAGACTCTTCCTAGAGCTGGCCGCCTGGCTAAACTGAGCAATCGGGGGAGAAGGTTATTGGTCAGGGAGGTGACCAAGAACCCGATGGTCACTCTGAGAGAGCTCTTAAGTTCCTCTGTGGAAATGAGGGAACCTTCCAGAAAGACAACCATTTCTGCAGCACTCCACCAATCAGGCCTTTATGACAGAGTGACCAGACGGAAGCCACTCCTCGGGTAAAAGGCATATGACAGTTTGCCAAAAGACACCTAAAGACTATCAGACCATGAGAAACAATATTCTCTGGTCTGATGAAACCAAGATTGAACTCTTTGGCCTGAATGCCAAGCGTCACGTCTGGAGGAAACCTGGCACCATCCCTACCATGAAGCATGGTGGTGGCAGTATCATGTTGTGGGGATGTTTTTCAGCAGCAGGGACTGGGAGACTAGTCAGGAGAGGCAAAGATGAATGGAGCAAAGTACAGAGAGATCCTTGATGAAAACCTGTTCTAGAGCACCCAGGACCTCAGACTGTGGCGAAGGTTCACCTTCCAACATGACAACAACCCTAAGCACACCGCCAAGACAACGCAGGAGTGGCTTCGGGACAGTCTCTGAATGTTCTTGAGTGGCCCAGCCAGAGCCCGGACTTGAACCCGATCGAACATCTCGGGAGAGACCTGAAAATAGCTGTGGCTCCCCATCCAACCTGACAGAGCTTGAGAGGATCTTCAGAGAAGAATGGGAGAAACTCCCCAAATACAGGTGTACCAAGCTTGTAGCGTCATACTCAAGAAGATTCAAGGCTCTAATCGCCAAAAGTGCTTCAACAAAGTACTGAGTAAAGGGTCGGAGTACTTATGTAAATGTCATATTTCTGTTTTTTCTTTTTTATACATTTGCAAACATTTCTAAACCTGTTTTTGCTTTGTCATTATGCAGTTTTGTGTGTAGATTGATGAGGGGAAAAAACAATTGAATACATTTTCGAATAAGGCTGTAACCTAACAAAATGTGGGAAAAAGTGAAGGGGTCTGAATACTTTCCAAAGGCACTGTATGTGTGTCACAGAAGAACAAATGAAGATGTTTGAGGTAAGGTAGCCTCAGACACCCAGGTTTCGATGAGATATGAAAGGATGGCCCAGCGAAACCCAGGTGTCTCCTTTCCTTCATCTGCCCTGATGTGATGGAACTGGTCAGGGGAAATCAAATTCCTGGTATTCATCCATTAGCCATCATTTGACTCTCTTAACCATCATGTATTGTCACAGTCAGATCGAGGAGCGGAAGCCACTTCACACATTCCCTCTGAATCATAACACCCAGATGTTATTACTGACTTGGCTAATTTATGCATCCCTCTTAAGCTAGATGGGCCATTTACCTTGTTACATAAACACACTGAAGAGTCATGCCACTTTGTCCTGTGAAACCTGAGACAAGAGGCCATCCATGTGACCCAACCGCTCCCATCCTCCCCTGCCTCTTAACTTCTAATTGAGAAGCCTGCATATATGAACATTTGTTGATTTAACATTATAGGTGATTCCTTAATAGAGTTGAAGTCGGAAGTTTACATACACTTAGATTGGAGTCATTAAAAACTCGTTTTTCAACCACTCCACAAATTTCTTGTTAAAAAACTATAGTTTTGGCAAGTCGGTTAGGACATCTACTTTGTGCATGACACAAGTAATTTTTCCAACAATTGTTTACAGACAGATTATTTAACTTATAATTCACTGTATCACAATTCCAGTGGGTCAGAAGTTTACATATGCTAAGTTGACTGTGCCTTTAAACAGCTTGGAAAATTACAGAAAATGATGACATGGCTTTAGAAGCTTCTGCTAGTCTAATTGACATCATTTGAGTCAATTGGACTACCTTCAAACCAAGTGCCTCTTTGCTTGACATCATGGGAAAATCAAAAGAAATCAGCCAAGACCTAAGAAAAAAAACTGTAGATCTCCACAAGTCTGGTTCATCCTTGGGAGCAATTTCCAAACGCCTTAAGCAAGGAAGAAGCCACTGCTCCAAAACTGCCATAAAAAAATCCAGACTACGGTTTGCAACTGCACATGGGGACAAAGATCATACTTTTTGGAGAAATGTCCTCACGTCTGATGAAACAAAAATAGAACTGTTTGGCCATAATGATCATCGTTATGTTTGGAGGATAAAGGGGGAGGCTTGCAATCCGAAGAACACCATCCCAACCGTGCTTTGCTGCAGGAGGGACTGGTGCACTTCACAAAATAGATGGTATCATGAGGGAGGAACATTATTTGGATATATTGAAGCAACATCTCAAAACATCAGTCAGGAAGTTAAAGCTTGGTTGCAATTGGGTCTTCCAAATGGACAATGACCCCAAGCATACTTCCAAAGTTGTGGCAAAATGGCTTAAGGACAACAAAGTCAAGGTATTGGAGTGGCCATCACAAAGCTCTGACCTCAATCCTATAGAAAATTTGAAAAACTGAAAAAGCGTGTGCGAGCAAGTAGGCCTACAAACCTGACTCAGTTACACCAACTCTGTCAGGAGGAATGTGCCAAAATTCACCCAACTTATTGTGGGAAGCTTATGGAAGGCTACCCGAAACGTTTGACCTCTCTTGGGGGCAGTATTTTCACGTCCGGATGAAAAGCGTGCCCAAAGTAAACTGCCTGTTACTCAGGCCCAGAAGCTAGGATATGCATATAATTGGTAGATTTGGATAGGACACACTCTAACACTCTAAAGTTTCTAAAACTGTTAAAATAATGTCTGTGAGTATAACAGAACTGATATGGCAGGCRAAACCCAGAGGACAAACCATCCCCCCCAAAAAAAATTCAGCCTACCACTATTTTCAATGGCTGTCACTTTATTATAAGGCAAAGTCCTCCCAGATTGCAGTTCCTAAGGCTTCCACTAGATGTCAACAGTCTTTAGAAAGAGTTCCAGCCTGGTTTTTGAAAAAAAAAAGGTGGCTCCCATTTTGGCTGTAGTGTTTCCAAGCGCGTGAATGAGAGCGCGTTCTTTGTTATTTTTCTCCGGTAAAGACAATAACGATTCTCTGTCTTAAATTTGATCGTTTATTTACGTATTAGGGTACCTAASGTTTGATTATAAACGTTGTTTGACTTGTTTGGAAAAGTTTATTAGTAACGTTTGGGATTAATGTTGTATGCATTTTGATGGAGGGAAACTGGGTGGATTATTGACTGAAGTGCGCCAGCTAAACTGAGTTTTTATGGATATAAAGAAGGACATTATCGAACAAAAGGACCATTTGTGATGTAACTGGGACCTTTTGGAGTGCCAACAGAAGACGATCTTCAAAGATAAGGCATTTATTATATCGCTATTTCGGAATTTCGTGTCGCACCTGCCTGGTTGAAATATGTTTTTCATGGTTTTGTATGCGGGGCGCTGTCCTCAGATAATCGCATGGTGTGCTTTCGCCGTAAAGCCTTTTTGAAATCTAACACAGCGGCAGGATTAACAAGTTAAGCTTTATTTTGATGTATTACACTTGTGATTTTATGAAAGTTAAATATTTATAATTCTGTAGTTTGAATTTCGCGCTCTGCAATTTCACTGGATGTTGGCCAGGTGGGACGCTACCCTCCCACCTGCCAATAAGAAGCTAAAGGCAATGCTACCAAATACTAATTGAGTGAATGTAAACTTCTTACCCACTGGGAATGTGATAAAATAAATAAAAGCTGAAATAAATCATTCTCTCTACTATTATTCTGACATTTCACATTCTTAAAATAAAGTGGTGATCCTAACTGACCTAATACAGGGAATTTTTACTATGGTTAAATGTCAGGAATTGTGAAAAACTGAGTTTAAATGTATTTGACTAAGGTGTATGCAAACTTCCAACTTCAACTGTATATTTCACACTTGATATAAATGCGACGAGACATAAATAAATACAAGTTCAACTAAATCAGCAGCACATGATGGGGCACATGACGCGAGAGAGCGCTGTTTTCATAACAGCTGTGTGCGACCGCTCAGACATCTCTGAGTCACTGACAGGTCTGTTCCAAAAATACCCTGCTAGATGTATTTGCCACAGCCACAGCCAGCAGCTCTCCCATACAGTATCAGACACTCTGAACAGTGATTAACACATTGCTTGATGACGAGTCAAATACATTTTGGTACCTTCAAAAAAAGGACATTTTGGAACCTTCAAAATACACACTCAGTTTAAGAATAGTCTATGCTACCATTCGCTTCTGATATGAAATATTTATTTTCAAATTGAGGATCTTATGAGGTCAATCGACAAGAATCCCATGATAAGAATATTTCATAATTAACCGGACACTTTCATCCCAACCATAAATTCTGTGTTTTATGGGATAAATTAATAGCATGGTGAAAAACAAGAGAAACCCACATCAAATAACAATATAAAAAGGGTATTATCATTTTTTACAAAGATTACAGCAGGTGGCCATTACACAAAAAAGTACACCATTTTGATATCTAAGTGCACTTATGGACTTCAAACTGCATAAATATATATGTTTGTTTCCTTTTGATGCAATCTATACAATGTGAATATGACATTTCCAAAAGCAGGACAGTATTTCTGAGACGACATTGATCTGATGCCCAATGATAGACCTATATACTGTTTTATCTAATTGTGTATCATATATCACTTGCTAGTAGCTTATGGTGTCCCTGTCTTAATGCTACTTCCACAGGAGTCCTGAGCTTTTTGGAAGAAACTTGTGTGGATCTACTCTGACAAAATAAGTGCCTGACTTCATTAACAAGTGTTCTTTACTTGGTAGTGTGAAAATTAATGGGTAAAAAGCATATCAACAACTGGGTCATTCTGATTTTCTGTGAGACAAAATACCTGGAAACCAAGCTTATCTTGGAGAAGGGTTAAAGCATCAAAGAGTCGTTGCCTGACATAGCTTTATTCGCTAGACATTTCTACTGCTTCGTCATGCCTGAGCCTTTGACGTTGAGATCGTCGATGTGTATTTTCCTTCCTTCAGGTTTTGGGTTTCGTTTGTCCCTGAGGGGGAAAATTACAAAGCAGACATAAATCATTCATCCATCAACCTAAATTCAATAAACTTTTGATCAACCATAGTATAATACTTGACATTCCAATCATAACCTAAATTCAAAGTGATATAGAATCCAGAAATGCTTAGTTTTGGTTTACGGCCACTCCTCCTTGAGCGGAACTATCATTATATGACCACATGACTGACCTTCGTCCCTGGTCGGGGCCGGTGGCGGCGGTGAGGGCTGCCCGGTGCACTGCCCTGGGCTTGGAGGCCTCCAGACGGGACATAGGGACAAATGGTCGGAATTTAGACACCTCTTGCTGCCACTCTTTGTCAAAGGACTGCGCCTCGGCTATGAGGGTAAAGGGCAGAGGTCAGGGATTAGGGATTAGGGGTTAGGAACAGTTTATGTATCACTTTGTGATGAACCTGGCGAGGAGCAGTTTCTTAGAACCTGAATACCTTATTTTTTCTGAGATAGGGACATAACTGTGGTCTATGGAATGTCTCAGGCTTCAAACCCCAAACAGAGCTGGGAGAGGAGAGTCCTCTGATAGTAAATTCTATGTCTTTGTTTATGACTATTCATCGAACACGGATTATAGCCTACATGCCTTAAAAGAATGATCAAAGCATCATAAAAAACACTTAATACATTTTTGGTAAACACTTTACTTAAAGACTGCAAGTATAATAATGTGTTATTACTTGATATTAGCATTTATGCGCCTTTGTAATGTTTTATTATAATGCTTATAATATGTTATGTCTCTTTATTTTCAACTGAAGTAAGGATCATTATGAGATGATAAGACATAAGGGGGTAATACATTCTTACAATTCATTATAACCACATCATAATGCATATTATCTGCAGGGTTAAAGTAAAGTGTTACCCTTTAGTTTTGTTGGGGGGGGATGCTGGCTCCCTTACACTACAACTGACTTACATTCATCCAGATTCTGGAAGTCCTGGTTGAGCTCCCGTTCCCCTGTCTTCTTGTTGTGTTTTTTCTCCAGCACGTGTCCCCGGTCCTGGATATGGTGTCCAATGGACATCTTCTCCAGGCCGCTCTCTGAGTCCTTCAGGGACTGCCGAGTCTCCTTAATCTAGACACGGGGACAGCCAATCAGAATGAGTTACCAAAGAGGCAACGGCCAATAAGAACTGAGAATGCAAGTGTCGGAAACTCTTGCTGTGTCAGACAGTTGGCCAGATGTTATTTTAGTGTAAATGCTTAAAGAAAACTGAAACCAAAAGGCCTAACTCTATATGAACAGTTTATTTCCAAAACACATCAGAAATGATTGCTTATGTGTGCGTACAATATTATACAGATTTTTTATTAATAGATTTTAGATCTCAATGACATTATGACACCTGCACTTTCCATGACATAGACTGACCAGGTGAAAGCTATGATCCCTTATTGATGTCACGTGTTAAATCCACTTCAATCATTGTAGATGAAGGGGAGGAGACAAGAAGAATGACTTTCAAGAATGACTCAAGCCTTGAGACAATTGAGACATGGATTGTCTATGTGTGCCATTCAGAGGGTGAATGGGCAAGACAAAGGATTTAAGTGCCTTTGAATGGGGTATGGTAGTAGGTGCCAGGCGCAACAGTTTGAGTGTGTCAAGAACTGCAAAGCTGCTGGGTTTTTCACGCTCAACAGTATTACATATTAGGAAGAGGTTCTTAATGGTTTTGTACACTCAGCTGGAACGGAATGTTCATATCCTGTATATATGACTGTGATATGTGGTTGTCTCACCTAACTATCTTAAGATTAATGCACTTACTTTTAAGTTGCTCTGGATAACCGCATCTGTTAAATGACTAAAATGTAAATGTTTTACATAAAGATCTCATATTACTATATTTAATAGTTTGTAAAAATATGAATGTCAAAAATTTCAAAGGTGTACAGTTCTTTATAAAGAAAACACATTTGTTACATTTGACTGTGTAAAGCCTAGCAGTACTACTTATTTCACTGAGAAAAATATTTAGCAAATTCTCTGAAATGAAACCATCAAGTGCTAGATTTTAAACAAATACATGTCTGTTATTGAACAACCCCATGCCATGATTAGATAGTGAAAAAACACACAATTTCTTTTAAACAATATAAGCTAATTTACCAACATTTCTGAAAATGGATACAGTGTACAGTGTTTTGGAATAAAACTCTTCATATAAGCTCCATATTGCTCTGAGCTCTTGCAGTTCTCGTAAACGACCTCTCCCTTAGTGTTCAGTGCAGTATCAGCTTGGAGAGACCTCCCCCAGCCTCTCAGCATTATCTCTGGCCATACTTGAGTGTACGTACCCCGCCGGGAGCGCGCCGTGTCTGGGAGGAGGCCTGGAACACTTTGGGGGGTTCGTCTCCAACCTTGGAGTAGGTCATCACTGAGGAGGAGCTGAATGAGTGGGCGGTGGTGTTGGCGTTCAAGTCTGTGGACAGGTTCTCCTGGAAAACAACACACACACACACACACACAGATTGACGTTGAGTATAAAGCCATGTAGAACACACATGCTAAAACAATGATGAACAAAGTCGGTCATAGAAATATAATTAATTAATACTATGCCCCTTCTAGTAATTATATTTGTATGGGCTGTGTGGGGTATTAGAAGAGACACAACGTGACTCACAAAGTTTCTGTGCATGTTCCCCATCCTGTTCCTCACGCCGAACATCATACTGTCCAACATACCGAAAGGGCTCCTTGACTCCATGTCCTGCAGAAAGAACAAGAACAATTGGCCATTCAGAACTAACTTTATGGTCCATACCATCATTACAACAGACATCCATATACTATACGAAACCTCCATCCACACTGTACCATCATAGGGGCAAAACTTCCATTTAAGTTGAATTTTCACATATTTTCCCATTGACATCAACGCATGACTGGGTGAAAGCTTGACTTAAGCTAAAGTAAGGATTCACCCCATGCTGCACTAGCATATCAATCATATCATAATCTAGATTGTTGAAATCCATGGAGAAATGTAGGCTAACTGTATTGGAAATCTTTAAAAGTCCATTCTGCAGAGATACACTAAACTCAAAATTCTCCCTGTTTACTTCCCATTGACATGTTGTCACTTCAGTGGACAGATATGTTTAAGTAACATGCATTAGTTGGGCATTTGCAACCTTTGTGATGTGGAAAAAAACATCACAACAGCAAAAATCACACTGATACGTTAACATAGCTTTAGGCTGCGTCCTTAAGGGCACCCTATTCCCTTTATAGTGCAGAACTTTTCCCCAGGCCCAATAGGGCTTTAAATCAACATCCTGTGCATGTCAATGTCTAAATGGAGCTCTTTGACTGTTTTACAAGACTCGACCGAACCACATGATCCTAGTCTCTCTTGTAGTGGAGTGTAAGTTCCAGTAACTAACCACAGGTCTCCTAGGACGGCTAGAGTGAGCTAGAGTGCTAGGCTGAGCCACCATGGGTACCAGCCAGCCAGCAGAGTTGATCTGGCCCGCTGTGGGTGCCAGCTGGCTGGGGTAATATTCGACCCAACACCCTCGACGGGAGGGGTCAACCAGCTCGTAAAACAACCAGGCCACTGATACTGATCGCATGCAAACATACACACATGTAGCCTAGTAAGCCTACAAATACACCTGGTATGGGGTGAACACATGCATACTCTCACATCTAACCAATTTGACATGGCACTGTGAATGTGGCCTTTGTTCAGATTCACAATCAAACAGATATTATGGTATTACGATAAATTCAGCTAGTTTCAAACTGGCTGTGTGTGTGTGTCTATAAAGACATAGTGTAAGTGAGGGGGGTTAATACGTGCCAATGGTTAGTTTGGGAATGAAACAAGGAATCGTGCTGCATCATAGCATTTGAGCAGTCTGCCCTACTAACCGTGCAATCAATACTGCCGAAAGGCGAAAGCGACTGGCTCATCCCCTGAAAAGCGGTACAATACAGAATGAACACACAAGCACACAAAGAAGCCTGAGAAAGCACAAAGCACCACTGAGGCAGGCAGGCTCATGAACACAAAATAGTGTCCGTCCTTACAAATGTATTCAGTTTGTTCTCAGTATGTAGTCTATGGTCTCTTTAGCTTTCTTCTCTTGTTATATTACACTGTGAATCTGAACCTGGGCCCTTCCCACATTTCCACAGGGCCTTGAACCTGCTGAATGTACAAATTAGGAGAAAGACTCTTTCAGTCCTAGCCGCTGCTCCCTTGACTCTCTACCCCAGGGTGTTTATAACCCCTGGATGCCTGGAGGCCTGGGCAGGCATCCCAAACACCCCAACCCAGGCAAGGGGCACCGTATGTGGACACAGACACCAGAGAGAGGGGGAGAGGTTGGGCTAAAGGCTGGAGCTCAGCCTGGAGAGTGTTGAGAGAGCTCTGCTCTCTGTGTAATTGGGACCTGTTGCCATGGATTACAGGGGGTTTAACACTGAAAACAGATCCTCGTTCTGAGAAACCCTTCAAACCAATTTTCTTAAAGAACTCTGTCATCTCGCTTGCTCTTCCAGCTCTTTCCAAAATCACGTGTGATGTAAAACGCTCATCGCTGCCCCTGACAGGCGTGTACGTAGCACGACGGCAATTATATCTCTGAATGTCTCATGAACAAATAAATATCCGTTACACTCCCTGCGGCATATTTTAGAAGGCCGCAGAGGTTGAGAGTAAAATGTAATCATACCTACTTAACACATTATTTGACGGCTTGTCTACTGTCGTTATTTGAGCTTATGTCCCTTTTTCCCCCTCCCTGTCATGGATCGCATCTTACACTATTCCCCCCCTCGCTGTTCAAAGGAAGCTATGAGTCACACTAGCCAGGCTAAGGCTTTTATTTCAGCTCTCAGGGATGGGAGGATAAGCGAGCTGGAAGGCATGGGTTCTAGAACTTTTATACCACTGGGCTAAAGGCCACCCCCAAAAAATGTAAACTGTCAGCAGATTAATGATACAGAGAGCTTCTAACTTTAGTGGACACATTTCCTTTATAATCAAAACACAAAAATAAATGAATTTAGATGAAACAAAACTCCTTGAATTCAATGTATTTTATGAAAGTGATATTAAGTAAGCAAATATTAGTATGAAAAGGAAATGTGATGACCCAAACAGCCTTTAAGAGACAGCACATATTACAGTGGAGGAATCTCAGCAAACCGCCAGGGAAGCAGCAGCTTTCCTTCAACGATGCCTCAATTGTTGTTTTTCATGTGTGTGTGTTCTTGTTGTGTCTTGTGTTGGTTTTGCGCTGCTGAATGCATCCCTGCGTGGCTGATGTCTCTGTGTTGTTGATGTGTGTTGTTTGTTGTGTGTGTGTGTGTTGTGTTGTTTGTTGTTGTGTTGTGTGTGTGTTTTGTTGTTGTGTGTTGTGTGTGTGTGTGTGTTCGTGTATCTGATACAGCGATTCTCTAAAGCATGCGTGATACTTGAGATCGTAGGAGAGCCATAATATCTGTCATAGCTATAAGCCTTCTGCAGTGTGTCCAGAGCACTTGCCAAGCAGATGGAAGCGCAAAAGTAACTACACAAAAACAACAGTCACACAACCATATCCACCCAGGCCGGATTAAGCAGGGTATTACGGCTGAAGCCCCTGGCCAGGCCCATGGGCCTAAGAATAATGTTTTTTCAAAAAAAGATTATATACACTACCGGTCAAAAGCTTGGGTCACTTAGAAATGTCCTGTTTTTGAAAGAAAAGCAACATTTTTGTCCATTAAAATAAACAAATACAGTGTAGACATTATTCATATTGTAAATTACTATGTAGCTGGAAACGGTGATTTTTAATAGAATATCTACATAGGCGTACAAGGAGCCCATTATCAGCAACCATCACTCCTGTTCCAATGGCACGTTGTGTTAGCTAATCCAAGTTTATCATTTAAAAAGTTAATTGGTCATTAGAAAACCCTTTTGCAATCATGTTAGCACAGCTGAAAACTGTTGTTCTGATTAAAGAAGCAATACAACGGCCTTTAGACTAGTTGACTATCGGGACATCACTTTGTGTCGATTACAGGCTCAAAATGGTCAGAAACAAATAACTTTCTTCTGAAACTCGTCAGTCTATTCTTGTTCTGAGAAATTAAGCTATTCCTCCATGTGAGAAATTTCCAAAAAACTGAAGATTCTGTACAACGCTGTATTACTTCCTACAGAACAGGCAAACTGGCCCTAACCAGAATAGAAAGAGGAGTGGAGCCCCGGTGCACAACTGAGCAAGAGACAAGAACATTAGAGTGTCTAGTTTGAGAAACAGACATCTCACAAGTCCTCAATGGCAGCTTCATTAATAGACCCGGGCAAAAACACCAGTCTCAACGTCAACAGTGAAGAGGCGACTCCGGGATGCTGGCCTTCTAGGCAGAGTTCCTCTGTCCAGTGTGTGTTCTTTTGCCCATCTTAACCTTTTCTTTTTATTGGCCAGTCTGAGATATGGCTTTTTCTTTGCAACTCTGCCTAGAAGGCCAGCATCCCGGAGTCGCCTCTTGATCCTGAATGCGTTGTGGAAGTAAGAAAAGACTAGTTCAACATCAGGGATTAATTCCATTCTATTTCATTCAATGTTAGATACATAATGTAAAAAACCTTGAATATCAAAATTGCTTAGGAATTTAACCATCTCTCACACAGGCAATAGCACAGTGATCACTTACGTCATTTGCAAAAATACCAGAAACATTAAAACGATGAGTATTGGATAAGATCAAATATATCAAAGAGGATTTCAGAGGATATTTTATATTCAACCTAGTTACACTGTTGACAATCTGAGTGAGATTATAGGTATTGCATAGAATTTATCAGAGCTAGATGTTAGCCAGTCCTGATTCAGATCACCCATCAGGACAAACTCAGAAATGACATGCTGTGATAACAATTTGAAAATACAATCCAGGGAGCCAGCAGTAGCAGATGGAGGTCTATAACAACAAGATACAACAATATTTAAAATGAGCCAAGGTTTAGATTCAAAGACAGATATTCAAATTGCTGAGGTTTAGTAACAGAAGTCAGAACAACCGCCGAGAACTTGTCTTTTACGTATACAGCAACACCACCACCCTTAGATTTACGATCTGTATGAAAAACATTGTAACCATTTATGCCAATATTTTTTTCTGTAATAGATTTTTTTTAGCCAGGTTTCAGAAGGCATAAATAAACTGTGTTTCTGATCAATTTGATGTTATTTTAATCGACAATTTTTTTTGCTTTTCTTTCAAAAACAAGGACATTTTCTAAGTTACCCCAAAAATTTGAACGGTAGTGTATATTATATATGTAATATATATATATATATATATATACACAGTACCAGTCAAAGGATTGGACACACCTTCTCATTCAATGTTTTTTCTTTATTTTTACTATTTTCTACATTGTAGAATAATAGTGAAGACATCCAAACTATGAAATAACACATATGGAATCATGTAGGAACCAAAAACGTGTTAAACAAATCAAAATAGATTTTATATTTGTGATTCTTCAAAGTAGCCACCCTTTGCCATGATGACAGCTTTGCACACTCTTGGCATTCTCTCAAACAGCTTCATGAGGTAGTCATCTGGAATGCATTTCAATTAACAAGTGTGCCTTGTTAAAAGTTAATTTGTGGAATTTCTTTCCTTCTTAATGCGTTTGAGGTAGGGGTGGTATACAGAAGATAGCCCTATTTGGTAAAATACTAAATCCATATTATGGCAAGAACAGCTCAAATAAGCAAAGAGAAACAACAGTCCATCATTACTTTGAGACATGAAGGTCAGTCAATCCGGACAATTTCAAGAACTTTGAACGTTTCTTCAAGTGCAGTCGCAAAAACCATCAAGCGCTATGATGAAACTGGCTCTCATGAGGACCCCCACAGGAAAGGAAGGCCCAGAGTTACCTCTGCTGCAGAGGATACTTTCATTAGAGTTACCAGCTTCAGATTGCAGCCCAAATTAATGCTTCACAGCGTTCAGGTAACAGACACATCTCAACATTAACTGTTCAGAGGAGACTGCATGAATCAGGCATTCATGGTTGAATTGTTGCAAAGAAACCACTACTAAAGGACACCAATAAGAAGAAGAGACTTGCTTGGGCCAAGAAACACGAGCAATGGACATCAGACCAGTGGAAATCTCTCCTTTGATTTGATGAGTCCAAATTTGAGATTTCTGGTTCCAACCGCCGTGTCTGTGAGACGCGGTGTGTGTGAACGGATGATCTCCTCATGTGTATTTCCCACCGTTAAGCATGGAGGAGGTGGTGTTATGGTGTGGGGAGCTTTGCTGGTGACACTGTCTGTGATTTATTTAGAATTCAAGGCACACTTAACCAGCATGGCTACCACAGCATTCTGCAGCAATACTATAATTTGTTTTTCAACAGGACAATGACCCAACACACCTCCAGGCTGTGTAAGGGCTATTTGACCAAGAAGGAGAGTGATGGAGTGCTGCATCAGATGACCTGGCCTCACCAATCACCCGACCTGGAAAAGTAGCCAACAAGTGCTCAGCATATGTGGGAACTCCTTCAAGACTGTTGGAAAAGCATTTCAGGTGAAGCTGGTTGAGAGAATGCCAAGAGTGTGCAAAGCTGTCATCAAGGCAAAGGGTGACTACTTTGAAGAATCTCTTCAAATCTCTTTGTTTAACACTTTTTTGGTTACTACATGATTCCATATGTGTTATTTCATAGTTTGATGTCTTCACTATTATTCTACAATGTAGAAAATTGTAATATAAATAAAAACCCTTGAATGAATAGCTGTGTCCAAACTTTTGACTGATACTGTATATATATATTTTTACTGCAACTGCCAACCACAGGAGGACTTCGGAGCCCGCTCTCAATGAGTGTAGACAGCCTGCTGCTGCCGCTCTGCTCATCATCAGATGGGGGGAGTAGAGGAGGTAGGGGGCCCACGTAGGTAACTGGGGGGCCCTGCCTTGATTTGGTTAATGATTAATAAAAATAAACAGCATATTAAATAAATGTGACTGATCGATTGTGTGAGTCAGGGGCTGGACCAAGAGTAAAAATAAATTACAAAAAATAAATAACATAAAAATAAAAAAAAGATTTATAATAATTTTTATCAAACCACAGTAGCCCGCTCTCACACCAGAGAGCATAATTTAGCCACAGAGGATCAATAGTTTATAAACAAATAACTATGGATTAAGTTTTATCACAAGCGCATACAGGTATCTGCCAAAATAAAGGAAACACCAACATAAAGTGTCTTAAAAGGGTGTTGGGCCACAACGAGCTGCCAGAACAGCTCCAATGCGCCTTGGCATAGATTCTGTAAGTGGACCTAAAGCGTGCCAGGAAAATGCACCCCGCACCCTCATTTACTCAAGTGTTTCCTTTATTTTGGCAGTTACATGTATGCCAACAGTCGGGAAGACCACAGTTTGGGCAGCATGCGCGCCAAATATACAGCTTGTTATGTTGTGGCTATAGACATATCATCCATAAAAAGATTTTGTAACCTCTTACCCTGGCAATTTGACTGTTAAACTCATCGGTACACTAGCAATGGATGCCAGTCGTATTTTAATGGGAATTGCCATTTATGGATTATTATTCTATGGTTGGTTGCGGCTGTCGCTTTGCCTTTTGCAGATTTTGAAATACAATCGGGGGAAAAACGTACAGTTTAGAAAGCAAATGCCTACTGCTGAAAAGACAAGACTAATCTGTCTGTAGAATCAATAGAAGAAAAAAAACTAATCCTAATCCGGCTCTGCATCTACCAGTAGCTTTTCAAAGATCACTACGACAGCCCACTGCTACAGAACTAACCACCGCTGTGCACAGTGCACCACACACACACACACTATCTTACTAATGACAGCTTTGACTGTGAGCTAGCTAGCTACAGTAGCGCTCTTTAAAGCTCTCTAAAACAGTGGCTGCGTCCCAAATAGCACCCTATCCTAATCTAGTGCTTATGACCTATGTAGTGCACTACTTTAGGGAATAGCGTGCCATTTGGGAGCACACTCAACGAGAGGCCACTTGGCGTGCTTGCCTCTGTGAGGAGAGAGGAGAGAAACAATATTAAGGAACAGGATCGCGAGCAGCGAGACAGAGCTGAGGCTGGCATCCGTTGAAAGTAATTACCAGGGATAAATATACTGGGCACACGGGGAGGGGTGCAGGATTAGCTAGGGACACGGGGACTAAGTTTAGCACCTCAGGTCTTCTAGAGCAGGGCAGCTGCCCGGTCATCATGAGACCTTCATACTGGGAGAGAGAAGGTGTCTTCAGGGGGAAATTGGAGCAAAGGCCCGTTAGACCGATCTGGGTCATGTCCATTAGGCACAAAACGGAAGAAAAGGGATTGAAAAAGGGAGAGACAACTTGGACTCATTTTTGGAATCTGTTGCAAAACATTTTAAAACAGTTTCATGTCCTAATGAATATGACCATTAGACTAGTAGTGGCCAATCCTCAAAAAGGGCTTGAGATTTTGAGCAGTGGCGGTCGGTGCCGTTTGAGGTTGCAAAGGGAGGTTATATTACTGGAAACTTTCTAAGTCAACCAATAAACTACCAGAATTTTGGTATCTTTCAAGGATTTTATGTAATATATCACAAGACATCTAGTGGCCCTTTTGGGTACTTCAGATTTTAACAGGTGTCTGTAATTATCTCTGGCCCTCTCTCTGGTTTTATCACATGTAAAACATAGATGATTTTCAAATAAGAAAGGGAATCACAAAGCTGTTAACATTATCCTTAATATGAACTATCAACTTAGTGAATACCATTGGTGTTTCATGAGGGTTTCAGTAAAATATCCTTTGTATTTGTTTTACACAGTTTATTTTATTTTACTACGTCAGCATGCATTAATTTTGTTGTCAATGTGTGAAAAAGTCAATATTGGAAGAGTTGCAGAGTTAATTGAAAATAATGCCATTGTTGATGAGATGCTTTTATCATTAAATAGGCTATTTTCTCTTGTACCATATGGTCTATCTACTAGAAACTCATGGACAATATGGCACAGATATAAAACATAAAAAATTATATATTCATATATAGTATTCAAGTTATTCAAGTCTAAATTACCAAAGTTATGATAGATTGCCATAGACCAAAATTACTGAAGATTCCGGTAACTTTGGTAAACTATGGGTAGCTTTGCAACCCTAGTGCCGTTTAAGATTAGGGAGGACACATTTTTCTTTATGAGCATGGCCTTATTTCTTTTACAGCATCATGGATGACTGTCATTCATATTCCATTCACCCAACTCAATGTAACATCGATAGGTTTAGGCTAGTAGCCCACTACATGATACTCGAATTTGCCCTACACCCATCATGAGGTTGCTACAACCTAGCCTAAAAATGTAAGTTTATAACGTAGGTGCACAGGCCGAGAGACAAATTTAAGTAAATCAAGGTGACAGACACATTCAATACCTCCTTACACACTCTTGCCTCCATCTAGCTGATGTGGGGTGTGTAATCATTAGTCCAAACAGTTGCACCTCCTGAGGTACTGACCTGTTGCACTCTTTATAACCACTGTGATTATTATTTGACACGGCTGGTCATCTATGAATGTTTGAACATCTTGAAGAACGATCTGGCCTTAATGACCATGTACTCTTATAATCTTCACCCGGCACAGCTAGAAGAGGACTGGCCACCCCTCAGAGCCTGGTTCCTCTCTAGGTTTCTTCCTAGATTCCAGCCTTTCTAGGGAGTTTTTCCTAGCCACCATGTGCTTCTACATCTGCATTGCTTGCTCTCTGGGGGTTTAGGCTGGGTTTCTGTATAAGCACTTTGTGACAACTGCTGATGTAAAAAGAGTTTTATAAATACAATTGATTGATTGATCCGTTTTGCAACTAAAACAGGAGTTCTATTAGACAATTTCAGGTTAAAAAAAAAGCCGACATTGAATATCCATTTGAGTATGGCGAAGTTATTAATTACACTTTGGATGGTGTATCAAGACACCCAGTCACCACAAAGACACATGCGTCCTTCCTAACTCAGTTGCCAGAGAGGAAGGAAACCGCTCAGAGATTTCACCATGAGGCCAATGACTTTAAAACAGTTACATGGTTGAATGGCTGTGATAGGAGAAAACTGTTTTTCCAAAACATGCATTGTTTGCAACAAGGCACTAAAGTAATACTGCAAACAATGTGGCAAAGCAATTCACTTTTTGTCCTGAATAGAAAGTGTTAAGTTTGGGGCAAATCCAATACAACTCATTACTGAGTACCACTCTCCATATTTTCAAGCATGGTGGTGGCTGCATCATGTTATGAGTATGCTTGTAATCGTTAAGGACTGGTTTTTCAGGATAAAAACTAAACGGAATGGAGCTAAGCACAGGGAAAATCCTAGAGGAAAACCTGGTTCAGTCTGCTTTCCACCAGACACTGGGAGATGAATTCACCTTTCAGCAGGACAATAACCTAAAACACAAGGCCAAATCTACACTGGAGTTGCTTACCAAGAAGACAGTGAATGTTCCTAAGTGGCCGAGTTACAGTTTTGACTTAAATCTGCTTGGAAATCTATGGCATGACTTGAAAATGGTTATCTACCAATGATCAACAACCAATTTAACCTCTTTGGGGTAGGGGGCAGTATTTTCACGTCCGGATGAAAAGCATTCCCAGAGTAAATGGCCTGCTACAAAGCCATAAAAGCTCGAATATGCATATTATTAGTAGATTTGGATAGAAAACACTCTGAAGTTTCTAAAACTGTTTGAATGATGTCTGTGAGTATAACAGAACTCATATGGCCCTCATATGGGATTTCTGTTGTTTTGAATTTGGCGCCCTGCAGTTTCACTGGCTGTTGAAGAGGTGGGACGCTACCGTCTCACGTACCCCAGAGAGGTTAACAGAGCTTGAAGAATTTTGAACATAATAATGGTGAAATATTGTACAATCCAGCAGTGGCATGTATTCATGGATACCAAGGGAAGCCAGGCTTCCCCAAAAAATTGACCAAGAAAATATACAAAAATATAAAATAATCTATCTTTCATCTCTCTGTGTTTCATCATTGTCCTTCAATTCGCAAGAGGCTGAATGTAACTCACAAGTGAAAGCATCCGAGCGACCAAAACAGCACTCCTCTGTCTCTTTACGTGTAGGCCATCTATCTGATGCTGTCTTGTCCAAACGAGTATGACATTGTTAGCTGCCCATAGCATTGAAGGCAAAGGAAGCCAGAGAGCATTTGGCCTCCCTTGATAAAAAAAAGTATAAAAAATGTGCCAATCAGTGAGCTAAACTAAGCGAGCTCAACTGTGAATGGTCCTGGCGCACCAAAAAAAAGAGTCGAGGGAAGCCAGCTTGGATTTGGCGTAACTACTATCAAATCCCATTGAGAGCATACGTCATTAACAGACAAACTTGAATTGTTGCATCTCGATGTGTTGTTGTCCTCCAGAGGCTAGCTAGCTAGCTAAAATGGTCCCTTTCCTAAATTAGTCATGGATGGAGATAGGGATTTGGACTTAATTCTTCGTACTGGCCAATGATTATAACGGCAATTCTGATCCACCCATTAATTCATACATTGTGGTGCCCCTGGCCTAAGAGTATGGAAGTTCAATATGTAGCTAGATGTAGAAGGCAAATTTTAACTAGCTAACATTGACCATGAATGGAAGTTAGGCTAGCGAGCAAGCATTTTAGCCAGGTAGCCTAGGACAACAAAAAATAAAAGTGTACTGGATAACAGAGTGATAGGCCGTTTCGTCAACATGAAAGAGAGGAGAATGGCATTGGCGTTTCTCTACAAACAGGGTGAGTCAACATGTTTTTCTACTTGCACGAATACGCACGCACACACACGCGCATGCACACAGAAATCAGAACCATGCACAACCACATCATAATTAGCTTAAGTTGGACTAAATTGTTTTTGGTATCTTTTAGTTGTCACTGTATTAGACTAAGCAGAGGTGATTTGAAAATGTTTAAGTTGAAATGGTGCTGGAATAGTGGAGGCAGCTCCTGTATTCTTTGCGACTTGTGGTAACTCTCTGTGGTTCCAAATCAATTGTTGTTTAGTCGTCCGAAAATGTCGGAAACATTAACTTGCTTGACCATGCTGTAGGTCATGTAACTGTCTGTTAATGTATATGCAATATGCTTTGTGAACTTCACTGGACAGAGGTTGCTATCCGGTTTTGTGATAAAACAAAGGTATGGTTGAATTTATTCTGCCACTGTGTCTTCTTATTGTCTCGGCCTTTAGGCCTATATATTACAGTCGCAAGCCATATGAATTAACAGGGTATAGAGCAAACAACACAATTATCACAACACAGGTTGTACTATGTTTGTTTTTTTGGGGGGGGGGGGCATCAACTTGCTTGACCATGCTTTAGGTCATATAACTTTCTGTTAATGTACTTGCAATATGCTTTGTGGACTTCACTGCTATCCGATTTTGTGCAAACAACGCAATTATCAGAACACATAGGTTGTAATATGGGGTAGGGGGGGGCTTGGCAATTACGTTAGCTCCAACAACCTGACACTCATTGAGAAGAAATGCCATCAACTTAGTGGGCCTTTGCATTTCATAGGAATTGCAGCTCTCCAATCTCAATGCCATCCTGAAATGCCCAGTCTGCCCTGGAGTTTCCATGCATGTTCACATGGTGACATTATGGGGTATGGGGAGGATGTAACCACATATGATGACAAGCTCATAAGGCAGGTGTTCACCACATTGAACCAACACAACCTGACACTCACTGACAAAAAATGCCATCAACTTACTGGGCTTTCACATATGATAGGATTTGCACCTCTTCAATGTCAATGCCATCCTGAATCTCCCAGAACTGTCCACGATAGCTCCACTCCACCATCAGTCCCCCCTCTGGCAGTTACTACAGACAGAGACACCATGGAATTGGACTGCCACATGTCAGTAGGCCATTCAACAGCCAAAATGCCACCTGAAAAGAGCTGGCGTGCAATGCCATCAATACACTACATGACCAAAGGTATGTGGACACCTGCTCGGCGAACATCTCATTCCAAAATCATGGGCATTAATATGGAGTTGGTCCCCCCTTTTCTGCTATAACAGCCATTTTTCTGGACAGGCTTTCCACTAGATGTTGGAACATTGCTGCGGGGACTTGCTTCCATTCAGCCACAACAGCATTAGTGAGCTCGGGCACTTAGGCCTGGCTCGTAGTCGGCGTTCCAATTCATCCCAAAGGTGTTCGATGGGGTTGAGGTCAGGGCTCTGTGCAGGCCAGTGAAGTTCTTCCACACCAATCTCCTCAAACCATTTCTGTATGGACCTGGCTTTGTGCATAGGGGCATTGTCATGCTGAAACAGGAAAGGGCCTTCCCCAAACTGTTGTCACAAAGTTGGAAGAACAGAATCATCTAGAATGTCATAGTATGCTGTTGCATTAAGATGTCCATTCACTGGAACTAAGGGGCCAAGTCCAAACAATGAAAAACAGCCCCAGACCAAAATTCCTCCTCCACCAACCTTTACAATTGGCACTATCCATTGGGGCAGGTAGTGTTCTCCTGTTTGTTGGTAGCTTCATGAAATAGGTTTCCATTGCCGAGCAGCCGCAAACAAGCCTAAGATCACCATGTGCAATGACAAGCTTAGGCTGGAATGATGTAAAGCTCACCGCCATTGGACTCTGGAGCAGTGGAAACACGTTTTCTGGTGTGTAGAATCACTCTTGACCATCTGTCAGTCCGACGGACGAATCTGTTTGGCAGATGCCAGGAGAACGCTACCTGCCCCAATGCATAGTGCATGAGGGTTGTACACAATTATGAAAAAAATCTAATTCCGATGTCGGAGCCCACTTGCTTTCCTTAGAGTAGATTACACTAGCCATAACATCAAAAAACATGTGTAACTGTATGTATTTGTGTCCGGCAGAATGATACAGAACTGAATGAGAGTACATTTGACATGGAAAATTATAATTGAATCAGCTAGCAAAAAGTCAAGCTTACATTCATCATAAATATTTATAGTTTACATTTCTGCCTATTGTATCTCTGTGTTTACAGGTCTATATTTCCAAGATGCATTATGATATCCTAATGCTGTTTGTTTGTGTACGTAGGGCAGACAACTGACTACTTGTATTCCACATTTTGCAATATCAGAGCCTGCAATATTGGGTTACATGAGCCTGTGGCCCACCCCCCTCCAGCCAAGCTAGGGGGTGTATGAACATTTCTAACCACTTTTGCAGAAAAATATTTTTACACCAACCATCCATTTCATAAATGGGAGACATTAGGGATTTTTTTTAAACATGGTTGTATTTTCTTCTACCTAGGGTAGGGGTATAAAACATTTTGGGGGTGGGCCTTCTCATTAGCCTACATTGTCTAGAAAATGTATCTAACTGCATTGCAAAGCTGAGCAAATAGACTAGTGTTTAACTGTCATGAAACTGTCATTCAGGAGTGGAACAGGACTGTTCTTAATTACAGAGAAAATGAACTACACACAAGACACTGAATCCTAACTTTGCGCACACTTAACTTGGCAATCATGCATTAATGTCAATGCATGAATTGCACAAAAACGTTATGTACGAGGATATCAAGTCAGGATTCAAGCCTACGTGAAAACATAACTATATTGTGATAAACTCATAACCAATGTCATGAGAAACGTGAACAGTTTGTCCTTTCAGATTTGCTTCATTTGACCACGGGCCAAACAGCTATGAAACCAAACATGTCTGTTTTGTCTTTTCAACAGCTCGGGGCATTGGTGTGTTTGAGTGAGAAAGCAGTGTGTCAGTGGAACAATGCTCTAAATATACCCTCCTCAGGCCAAAGATAGCTGTCCAGAAAGGTGAGGGGGTTGTTCTTCTACAACCCAACACACTCTCCAGTGCCCCAGCAGAGCAGCAGCAGAGGTTCAATAAGCAGTACAGCATCGCTGGCCTGACCCGGCAGCAGGGGGGATCCGGTTACACGTCCATGGCCATTTTCCATCACGACCCCAGTAAACCTAAGCCCTTTCCTTTTTTTCTCTCTTTCGGCTGGCCAGCGTTCTTGTTTGTTTGAATGCTGGCCGCTGAAATGACAGGGGTGGGTGGAGGGGGTGAGTTGTGGTGCAGGTGTTTATGTTCTTTCACTCACTGACACAGATGAAGAGGACAGTGTGTAGGTCAGTACAAGGAACTGACCAACCCCTGGGACAGGGATATGATTCCACACCGTATACTCCCTCTCTGGCCTCTAGGTCACCAGACTGCTGATTATTACGCACACCTGTCACCATCATCACGCGCACCAGCGCTTGTTGACACTCACCTGGACTCCATCACCTCCTCGATTACCTGCTTTTATTCATGTCACTCCCTTTGGTATCTTCCCCAGGCGTTATTGTTTCGGTTTCATGTCGGGGCGCTGTTCGTGTTTCTTGTTTTGTTTATGTTCGATTATTTATCAAATGTATTCCCTCCCTGAACTTGCTTCTCGACTCTCAGTGTACATCGTTACATTCACCAGGAGAGTACGAGTGAATTGGGACAATCTACAATGCACTGGGGAGGTATGGTTGCCAGTTTCTGTTTCTCAAGCCAAGAGAACATAGCCTGGTCCCAGATCTTTTTGTGCAGACAAATGTTTGGATTGACATGATAGAACAAGCATGTCTGGTAGCAGTCTAAGGAGAAAAAATCCAAAGGGAAATGCTCTCCAAGTGAGAAGACCATCTTAAGGATAGGGTATGAACTAGAGGCACTGAGGCAGTCACCTGTTTGAGATTCAAACCAACAACCCTCTCCTGACCTGACATATCCTGGTCAGGATCTGTATGTGTTTAGCCGATATCAATACTCCAAGGCTACTTGAGTCATGCTAATTGAGCGTGAGAAATGCGCTTTACAAATTAAATATTATTGTGTGGGACCAAACCTGGGTCACCATAACAACACATTAGCCCTAGTCACCCTACCCCAGTCAGTGAGTCACAGTCAGAGCATCGGTCCTCACCCTGTGGTCCTCCTGTAGCGCCATGCTAGTGTTGGGTTGGCCCCCGGCTACGCGGCCCCTGTCACACCCGCCTGTCAGACTGGGCATGAAGTCCCGACCGAAGGGCTCTGATAAACTCCGCATCATCTGTTGTACATGTGTGTTGTGTGCCTGGAATGGATCCCTGTGGAGAAGAGGAAGTGGAGGAAGAAGAGATTGAATCAGCCTCAATGTTCCCAGAGACACTGAATTCTTTGCAGAATTTATGACTGTGCTGATGAGTGAAAAACAAAATGGTCATACCTTGATGAGCTGTAGATTGGAAAAAGGGAAAGTGAAGGAAGGACGGAAGGAAAGAAAGAAAGAAGGGAACTTGTTAACACCAGGCATTCACCATTTCATAATTTACTGTCTGTCATACAATCAAATCAGTGCTAGGCATTTTTCTTTTCTGTGTGCAAATAGTCATAGCTAAATGTAGGGTGGATGGGTGGAGCTCCGGGGACAACAGGAGGGTATGGGGTGTTTGGAGCGGCTTCACTTCGGTGTACAATGTATGTTTTAAAATCTAAAATAAATAAATATATATTTTGACTGGAATATACAGTACCAGGCATGCAATGGTTTTTCTTTATTTCTACTATTTTCTACATTGTAGAATAATAATGAAGACAACAAAACTATGAAATAACACATATGGAATCATGTAGTAACCAAAAAAGTGTATATATTTTTTATATTTGAGATTCTTCAAAGTTGCCACCCTTTGCCTTGATGAACGCAGCCTCCTCTGAACAGTTGATGTTGAGATGTGTCTGTTACTTGAAATCTGTGAAACATTTATTTGGACTGCAATCTGAGGCTAGTAACTCTAATGAAATTATCTTCTGCAGCAGAGGTAACTCTGGGTCTTCCTTTTCTGTGGCGGTCCTCATGAGAGACAGTTTCATCATAGCGCTAGATGGTTTTGCGACTGCACTTGAAGAAAGTTCTTGACATTTTCCAAATTGACTGACCTTCATGTCTCAAAGTAATGATGGACTGTCATTTCTCTTTGCTTATTTGAGCTGTTATTGGGCTATCTTCTGTATATCCACCCCTATCTTGTCAAAACACAACTGATTGGCTCAAACGCATTCAGAAGGAAAGAAATTCCACAAATTAACACATGTTAATTGAAATGCATTCCAGGTGACTATCTCATGAAGCTGGTTGAGAGAATGCCAAGAGTATGCAAAGCCGTCATCAGGGCAAAGGGTGGCTACTTTGAAGAATCTCAAATATATATCAAATATATTTTGATTTGTTTAACACTTTTTTGGTTACTACATGATTCCATGTGTGTTATTTCATAGTTTTGATATCTTCACTATTATTCTACAATGTAGAAAATTGTAGAAATAAAGAAAAACCCTTGAATGAGTAGGTGTGTCCAAACTTTTAACTGGTACTATATATATAGATTTTTTTCTAAATAGTCATAACAAGAACATGCAACCGGGCATTGTGAGGGAAGGACTGGTTTGTGGACTGAAGATGGGGCGATGGGGGTCGTACGGTAACGTTTATCTGATTTTAGACCAGGCCTAAGATACACACAAAAGTATGTGGACACCCCTTCATACTAGTGGATTCAGCTAATTCAGCCACACCCGTTCCTGACAGGTGTATAAAATCAACCACACATCCATGCAATCTCCATAGACAAACATTGGCAGTAGAATTGCCCATACTGAAGAGCTCAGTGATTTTCAACAGATGCCACCTTTCCAACAAGTCAGTTCATCACATTTCTGCTCTGCTAAAGCTGCCTCGGTCAACTGTAAGTGCTGTTATTGTCTAGGAGCAACAATGGCTCAGCCGCGGACTGAATATACTCTCCTGCAACCCGCCTCACCCAATGTGGTACGGATCGGCTATTTTTATACTTTAGAACTGGAACCCCCATCAGAAGCTAGCCAGCTAACTAGCTACTATCTAGTAGTCAGTTAGCCACTGCTAGCGGTCTTCAACGTTAACTCGGACACCAGCCAGCCTCAGCTCGGTCAATACCTGCCAGTCTGCACAGCTCGATATCAACCCAGAGCATATCGGACTGCTTTTTCTCTACCACATCTCCGGATTCCTACCGCAAGCTCTGGACCATTACACTAGATCATCGTAGCTAGCTGTGGCTACTCCTGGCTGGCGCCTCTGTCCCGAGGCAAGCACCAGTTAGCCTTGGGCTAGACCCATCTCCCGGTTAGCCGAAGAGGTCTACCAGCTAATTATTGGGCTACAATACCTCTTTTGCCAATTGGCCTGGATCCTTTATTGTCGACACGGAGCTCCGCCGATCCATCACGACTGGTCTGC
The DNA here is from genome assembly GCF_002910315.2 of Salvelinus sp. IW2-2015. Lineage (NCBI taxonomy): Eukaryota > Metazoa > Chordata > Actinopteri > Salmoniformes > Salmonidae > Salvelinus > Salvelinus sp. IW2-2015. The sequence goes on along the minus strand of NC_036862.1, from coordinate 3,697,475 downwards.
CGACGTAATCGTCCGAGGTCGTTTCAACAGGCTTTTCCGTTACGACGTCGCCGAAGACCCATCTGCTGGCCACGGCCTGCTAGCTCCAGCTCGCCTAGCGTAATAGCGAATACCGAACGGCTCCCTGACTCACCCATTGCTGCTCATTGGACCCTATGATCACTCCGCTACACATGCCTCTCCCTAATGTCAATATGCCTACTGCTGTTCAGGTTAGTTATTATCGTTTTATTTCACTGTAGAGCCCCCAGCCCCGCCCTAAATGCCTTAGATATCTCTTTTGTCGCACCCTCCAAACATGCGGAGACCTCACCTGGCTTAACTGGTGCCTCCAGAGACACAACCGCTCTCATCGTCACTCAATACCTAGGTTTACCTCCACTGTACTCACATCCTACCATACCCTTGTCTGTACATTATGCCCTAAATCTATTCTACCACGCCAAGAAATCTGCTCCTTTTATTCTCTGTCCCCAACGCACTAGACAACCAGTTCTTATAGCCTTTAGCTGTACCCTTATCCTACTCCTCCTCTGTTCCTCTGGTGGTGTAGAGGTCAACCCAGGCCCTGTAGCCCCCAGCACCACACCCATTCCCAAGGCGCTCTCATTTGTTGACTTCTGTAACCCGTAAAAGCATTGGTTTCATGCATGTTAACATCAGAAGCCTCCTCCCTAAGTTTGTTTTATTCACTGCTTTAGCACACTCCGCCAACCCTGATGTCCTAGCTGTGTCTGAATCCTGGCTTAGGAAGGCCACCAAATATTCTGAAATTTCCATCCCCAACTACAACATTTTCCGACAAGTTAGAACTGCCAAAGGGGGCGGAGTTGCAATCTACTGCAGATATAGCCTACAGAGTTCTGTCATACTATCCAGGTCTCTGCCCAAATAATTCGAGTTTCTACTTTTAAAAATCCACCTTTCCAGAAATAAGTCTCTCATCGTTGCCGCTTGATATAGATCCCCCTTAGCCCCCAGCTGTGCCCTGGACACCATATGTGAATTGATTGCCCCCCATCTATCTTCAGAGTTCGTACTGTTAGGTGACCTAAACTGGGATATGTTTAACACCCCGGCCGTCCTACAATCTAAGCTAGATGCCCTCAATCTCACACAAATTATCAAGGAACCTACCAGAAACAACCCTAAATCCGTAACCATGGGCACCCTCATAGATATCATCCTGACCAACTTGCCCTCTAAATACACCTCTGCTGTCTTCAACCAGGATCGCAGCGATCACTGCCTCTTTGCCTGCGTCCGTAATGGGTCCACGGTCAAACAACCACCCCTCATCACTGTTAAACTCTCCCTTAAACACGTCAGCAAGCAGGACTTTCTAATCGACCTGGCCCGGATATCCTGGAAGGATATTAACCTCATCCCGTCAGTAGAGGATGCGTGGTAGCTCTTTAAAAGTGCTTTCCTCACCATCCTAAATAAGCATACCCAATTCAAAAATGTAGAACTAAGAACAGAGATACCCCTTGGTTCACTCCAGACTTGACTTGTCAGGATTTGGCCAGGATTGTTCAGGTTTTTGGTCACTAGATGCCCCCATTGCGCCTTTTTTGAACCTTTTGTTTTTCCCTTGTTCTAATTATTATTTGCACCTGTGTGTCATTTCCTTGTAGGTATTTAATCCCTTTGTGTTCCTCAGTTCTTTGCGCTGTGTTTGTATGTTAGCACCCAGCCCCAGCCATGCTGTGAACATATATTTCTCTTGTTGGATTTTCCAGAGGTTCTCTGGTTTTGTTCTTGTTTATTTTTGATTAGTCTTTTGAGGTTTGTTTTTTCCCTGCTGTTCTTACCACTTTGTGGATTTTCTTTGTATTTTGGAGGATATCCATTTTTCTGTCAGGACCCGGTGTGAGAAACAGTCACTAATAGTCGGCAGAACCCAGAAGATGAGGCAGACACAGCAGTACTAGAGACGGTGGTTTAATCAAGGTAAAAGATCTTCAGGCAAAAATATAAATCCACAACGTCAAAAGTAAAGCCAAGAGAAAAAATGGATATCCTCCAAAATACAAAGAAAATCCACAAAGTGGTAAGAACAGCAGGGAAAAAACAAACCTTAAAAGACTAATCAAAAATAAACAAGAACAAAACCAGAGAACCTCTGGAAAATCCAACAAGAGAAATATACAGTGGGGAGAACAAGTATTTGATACACTGCCGATTTTGCAGGTTTTCCTACTTACAAAGCATGTAGAGGTCTGTCATGTTATACATAGTTTACACTTCAACTGTGAGAGACGGAATCTAAAACAAAAATCCAGAAAATCACATTGTATGATTTTTAAGTAATTAATTAGCATTTTATTGCATGACATAAGTATTTGATACATCAGAAAAGCAGAACTTAATATTTAGTACAGAAACCTTTGTTTGCAATTACACAGAGATCATACGTTTCCTGTAGTTCTTGACCAGGTTTGCACACACTGCAGCAGGGATTTTGGCCCATCCTCCATACAGACCTCTCCAGATCCTTCAGGTTTCGGGGCTGTCGCTGGGCAATACGGACTTTCAGCTCCCTCCAAAGATTTTCTATTGGGTTCAGGGCTGGAGACTGGCTAGGCCACTCCGGGACCTTGAGATGCTTCTACGGAGCCACTCCTAGTTGCCCTGGCTGTGTGTTGCGGGTCGTTGTCATGCTGGAGACCCAGCCACGACCCATCTTCAATGCTCTTACTGAGGGAAGGAGGTTGTTGGCCAAGATCTCGCGATACATGGCCCCATCCATCCTCCCTCAATACGGTGCAGTCGTCCTGTCCCCTTTGCAGAAAAGCATCCCCAAAGAATGATGTTTCCAGCTCCATGCTTCACGATTGGGATGGTGTTCTTGGGGCTGTACTCATCCTTCTTCTTCCTCCAAACACGGCAAGTGGAGTTTAGACCAAAAAGCTCTATTTTTGTCTCATCAGACCACATGACCTTCTCCCATTCCTCCTCTGGATCATCCAGATGGTCATTGGCAAACTTCAGACGGGCCTGGACATGCGCTGGCTTGAGCAGGGGACCTTGCGTGCGCTGCAGTATTTTAATCCATGACGGCGTAATGTGTTACTAATGGTTTTCTTTGAGACTGTGGTCCCAGCTCTCTTCAGGTCAATGACCAGGTCCTGTCGTGTAGTTCTGGGCTGATCCCTCATGATCATTGATGCCCCACGAGGTGAGATCTTGCATGGAGCCCCAGACCGAGGGTGATTGACCGTCATCTTGAACTTCTTCCATTTTCTAATAATTGCGCCAACAGTGTTGCCTTCTCACCAAGCTGCTTCCTATTGTCCTGTAGCCCATCCCAGCCTTGTGCAGGTCTACAATTTTATCCCTGATGTCCTTACACAGCTTTCTGTCTTGGCCATTGTGGAGAGGTTGGAGTCTGTTTGATTTGATGTGTGGACAGGGGTCTTTATACAGGTAATGAGTTCAAACAGGTGCAGTTAATACAGGTAATGAGTGGAGAACAGGAGGGCTTCTTAAAGTAAAACTAACAGGTCTGTGAGAGCCGGAATTCTTACTGGTTGGTAGGTGATCAAATACTTATGTCATGCAATAAAATGCAAATTAATTACTTAAAAATCATACAATGTGATTTTCTGGATTTTTGTTTTAGATTCCGCCTGCCACAGTTGAAGTGTACCTATGATAAAAATTACAACCTCTAACATATGCTTTGTAAGTAGGAAAACCTGCAAAATCGGCAGTGTATCAAATACTTGTTCTCCCCACTGTATGTTCACAGCATGGCTGGGGCTGGGTGCTAACATACAAACACAGCGCAAAGAACTGAGGAACACAAAGGGATTAAATACCTACAAGGAAATGACACACAGGTGCAAATAATAATTAGAACAAGGGAAAAACAAAAGGTTCAAAAAAGGCGCAATGGGGGCATCTAGTGACCAAAAACCTGAACAATCCTGGCCAAATCCTGACACCACCTCTACACAGACGACAACCTTCTGTATACATCTGGCCCTTCTTTGGACACTGTGTTAACAAACCTTCAAATTAGCTTCAATGCCATACAACACTTCTTCCGTGGCCTCCAACTGCTTTTAAATGCTAGTAAAACTAAATGCATGCTCTTCAACCGATTGCTGCCCGCACCCGGCCACCCGACTAGCATCACTACTCTGGACGGTTCTGACTTAGAATATGTGGACAACTACAAATACCTAGGTGTCTGGATAGACTGTAAACTATCCTTCCAGACTCACATTAAGCATCTCCAATCCAAAATTAAATCTAGAATCGGCTTCCCATTTCGCAACAAAGCATCCTTCACTCATGCTGCCAAACATACCCTCATAAAACTTACTATCCTACCGATCCTTGACTTCGGCGATGTCATTTACAAAATAGCCTCCAACACTCTACTCAGCAAATTAGATGCAGTCTATCACAGTGCCATCTGTTTTGTCACCAAAGCCCCATATACTACTCACCACTGTGACCTGTATTCTCTCGTTGGCTGGCCCTCGCTTCATATTTGTCGCCAAACCCACTGGCTCCAGGTCATCTATAAGTCTTTGCTAGGTAAAACCCAGCCTTATCTCAGCTCACTGGTCACCATAGCAACACCTACCCGTAGCACACGCTCTAGCAGGTATATTTCACTGGTCACCCCCAAAGCCAAAACTTCCTTTGGCCGCCTTTCCTTCCAGTTCTCTGCTGTCAATGACTGGAACGAACTGCAAAAATCACTGAAGCTGGAAACTAATATCTCTCGCTCTAACTTTAAGCATCAGCTGTCAGAGCAGCTTACCGATCACTGTACCTGTACACAGCCCATCTGTAAATAGCACACCCAACTACCTCATCCCCATATTGTTATTTATTGTTTTGCTCTTTTGCACCCCAGTATATCTACTAGCACATCATCATCTGCACATCTATCACTCCAGTGTTAATGCTAAATTGTAATTATTTCGCCTCTATGGCCTATTTATTGCCTTACCTCCCTAATCTTACTACATATGGACACATTGTATATAGATTTTTCTATTGTGTTATTGACTGTACGTTTGTTTATCCCATGTGTAACTCTATGTTTTTGTTTTTGTCGCTTTGCTTTATCTTGGTCAGGTCGCAGTTGTAAATGAGAACTTGTTCTCAACTGGCCTACCTGGTTAAATAAAGATTAAATAAAATACATTTTAAAAAAAGTGGTAGGTCACACAAGCTAACAGAATAGGACCGCTGAAGCACGTAGGGCGTAAAAATAGTCTGTCCTCGGTTGCAAAACTCACTACTGAGTTCCAAACTGCCTCTGGAAGCAACAATAACTGTTTGTCGGGAGCTTCATGAAATGTGTTTCCATAGCCAAGGAGCCGCACATAAGCCTAAGATCACCATGCCCAATATCAAGCGTCGGCTGGAGTGGTGGAAAGCACGCCACCTTTGGACTCTGGAGCAGTGGAAATGCGTTCTCTGGAGTGATGAATCACTCTTCACCATCTGGAAACACGTTCTCTGGAGTGATGAATCACTCGTCACCACAAACGAATCGGAATTTAGCGGATGCCAGGAGAACGCTACCTGCCCCAATACGTAGTGCCAACTGTAAAATTTGGTGGAATAAGAATAATGGTTTAGGGCTGTTTTTCATGGTTCGGGCTAGGCCCCTTAGTTCCAGTGAAGGGAAATCTTAACGCTACAACATACAATGACATTCTCGACGATTATGTGCATCCAACTTTGTGGCAACAGTTTGGGGAAAGTCCTTTCCTGTTTCTGCATGACAATGCCCCCATGCACAAAGCGAGGTCCATACAGAAATGGTTTGTCGAGATCGGTGTGGAAGAACTTGACTGGCCTGCAGAGAGCCCTGACCTCAACCCTACCGAACAGCTTTGGGATGAATTGTAACGCAGACTACGAGCCAGGTCTAATCACCCAACATTGACCTCACTAATGCTCTTGTGGCTGAATGGAAGCAAGTCCCCGCAGCAATGTTCCAACATTTAGTGGAAAGCCTTCCAAGAAGAGTGGAGGCTGTTATAGCAGCAAAGGTGGGACCAACTCCATATTAATGACCATGATTTTGGAATGAGATGTTCGATGAGCAGGTGTCCACATACTTTTAGCCATATAGTGTATGACAAGGGTCTAAGCCAGGTGATTAATATATATTACATTCTCAAAGTTTTCCTGGGGAATGGCTACACTTACTCAAAGCATATATTCACTAATGAAAAACATTAACCAATATTTTGCTGACACCAGTAACTCTATTCCTTGAGTAGTAAGTACCATGCTATTACTGTAGCCTACATGTCAACCAGTAGCTATTAACACACCTCAAACATGGATTTCAGTGTGCGTTAGTTGTCATTTAAATGTAGTAATATCTCAAATCAAAGTTGTGCATGTGTTTAAACAGGTGCAGCGAAATGCTTATGTTACTAGCTCCAACAGTGCAGTAGAATGTCTAGCAAATTCAACACAAATACACAAATACTAAAAAATGTAAACAACAAATCAAGAAATGACAGAACGAGTCCAATTAACAATCCAGGGGTAGACATATTAAAAATCCAGAATATAAATATAGACACTGACAGTATATAATTTGGAAGGAAAATTGTATGTTCAGTAGTAGCTAGGTATATTAGGATGAGCTATTTCTAGAATACAGTATATACATACACAGGGAGTAAACAACAGTATATTAACAGAATATGAGGTGACTATATATACATGGGGCATAAGTCTCAAGGTGCAGGGCAGAGTACCGTGCAGGTAGCCAGCAAGTGATGGCTGTTCAACAGTCTGATGGCCTGGAGATAGAAGCTGTTTTTAAATCTGGAACAGCTGATATAATATAAGGGAATAGGCTATGCTGATAACAAAGCATTGAAATTGGGAACACAATTGCCCCACAATAATATCTGCAAACTATTAATTGTGAATGTGGCTCTTAAAATATGACAATAGCCTACAGACTGTCATTGTAGACAAGGGGTGGGTAGCATACAGTCGTTATTGTCCATTATCTGAAACAACGTGTCGTTGAAAGTGGTGTTGGCTGGTATTTAAAATAAACATAATTTTTCGAGAAAAATCTTCATCCTGTCGAATTAATGAGAGGCTGAATACAATATTGATACTACTTACGAGAAGAAAGGGTCCTCGTCAAATTCCCTGAGAAGACTGTTAAACATTTCCACGGGTGTTGGAGAGGAAAAGTGAAGTATGAAATATCTATTTTCTGTTTCGCGCTATGAAGCGGCGTCTCCTACCCCAGTGTACGACAGCCAAGCGCGCACGGTGTCAATGAAGTTACTATGGAACCTTGCTACACTTCAGAACGTTGGGCTTTATGAACCAGGAGCCACATGACCTCCATCGAGCCATCTGATTGGCTGGCTATTCACAGCTCGAGCAGGATCTATCAGAAGAACGTTATGTTGCCAGAAGCTGTCATGACAACGCAGCTCGCGCCAGAGAAAGATATTCGATGTTTTGCCATATTTTACAAGCGTGTGCCACTTAAGCAACGAGGCAATGCTGTAAAAGATGTGTAGGCTAAATGGCGTTTGTTGTTGAATTTATCCATTTAAATACGATGTACTATATTACTTTTCATTGGGCCTACATGTACTGTACATAGTTTTATTTGCAGTTGTCACTATGACAATGAACACACCCTGAAAGCACTGAATGGTCTGAACCAGTATCTGTGCGTTAGCGACCTCATGAATGGTCTTATGCTACCATCTTTTTTTTTATTTTATTTTTTTTACATTTATTGGATAAAAATCTGTATACATATAAGAAGTATACAAACAGACAATGATAACATATGCTAGGGGGTACAACAAATGACAGATTGTACAAAGACCTTAAAAGATGCACACATGTTGATTGTTTTAACAGCTTTCTTATTAGAAGAATGTATAATGGTCTTAATGAACTGCTCGAATTCCTTATAGAAAACACAGAAGAGTGTTTTTTTATTAGTGAATTTACATTTATGAATATGACATTTTGCCATTAGCACAATTAGATTTATAAGGTAAAATCGTTTTTCTTTATCTGTATTATGGTTAAGGAAACCGAGCAGCACATTCTCCCATAAAAAAACAAAAATCATCAAGAATATTAACAATTATAAAACTGTGAATTACTTTTCATAATTGTTTTACATGTAGACAATGCCCAAATAAATGTGAAACTGTTTCTGGATGCCCAACACAAAAAGTACAATCAATGTTAAGGAGAAACATATTTTCTCTGTTGGAGAGTCAACTGGATTAAGTGAGGGTAGGTCAAGAAGGTGAGGTCTGACTACACCTCTAAATAACATGAGAGTTCCAGATGGACTAGCATCAAAGACTATGGCGAACTCTCTAGGTGTTACAGGGATATTGTAACGAGATAAAAATTCCTCATAATTGAGTAACAATCATTCTACATTAAAAAGTTGACTCATCAGTAGGATATGATTATTGAACCAGTTCTTAAAAAATAAAGACTTGTTTCTATACAAAATGTTCTTATCGTTCCAAATGCAATACCTATGCGGGGAAAAATTATGTTTATATATTAACGACCACGCTAAGAATACTTGTCTGTGAAAAGCAGATAATTTTGCAGGAATCTTATCAATGTTATAGTTACAAAGTAACATAAAATTGAGGCCACCAAAACGGGAGAGGGATGAAATTCCAAATTGAAGTAGGATTCTTTAAAAAATGTTTAGCCCAATTTATCTTAAAAGTATTATTCAAAGTAGGAAAATCTAAAAAATTGAGTCCACCATATTCATATGAGTTCATAATGACAGATTTCCTAATATAATGTGTACGATTTTTCCAGATTAATTTGAAAAGCACCTGGTCAACCGCTTTACCTATTTAGTTGTCAAGATATAGGGACTGGGCTGCATAAGTAATTCTGGAGATACCTTCAGCTTTAGAAAGCAATACTCGACCTTTCAAGGATAAATCCCTCTGCAACCAATGGTTCAACTTTTTGTTTTTTTCAATAATAGGTATAAATTTAATGAGCATCTTTCCTGTTGATCCTTAGATATGGTAATCCCAAGGTATGTTAATTTTTCCTTGACTGGAATATTGCATATTGAGGGTATCACACAGTCTTTAACAGCAAACAATTCACACTTATTAAGGTTTAGGCAATGACCAGATGCTTTGGAAAATATATTTATCACATCGACTGCTCTAGGAATCTGGTCAGCATCTTTCAAAAAGAGGGTTGTGTCATCTGCAAGTTGACTTATGATAACATCTCGGTCCGCAATTGAGATCCCTTTTATATCACTGGATTTAACAAAACTTGTAAGAAGTTGGGTTGCAAGCAGGAAGAGGTAAGGCGAAATTGGGCAACCTTGCCTAAATCCTCTTTTCAAACCAAATCTAGGAGACGTGCCATGCTTTCATTTAATTGAACTGTTCCCATTCATATAAAGAGTTTTAATAGTACTACAAAATAATTTCCCAAAACCAAATTTCTCAAGGGAGAGAAATAGAAACTCATGTTCCACTGTATCGAAGGCTTTATAAAAGTCTAAGAAGACAATAAAACTATCTTCGAAGATTAAATCAGTATTGGTCAATAAGGTCTAACACCAGTCGGATATTATTAGATATATGTCTATTCCCCCTGAAGCCAGATTGGGTCTCTTCTATAATTGAGTCCAATACTGCCTTCATTCTTTTGCAAATATAGAGGCTAATATTTTGTAGTCATTATTGAGCAGACAGATTGGACGCCAATTATCGAGTAGAAGCAAGTATTTCTTGGGCTTAGGGATTAATGTAATCAGACCTTGAGTCAAACTGGGAGGGAGAGCATTATTTACAATGCTTTCAGAAAAGACCTCCACTTATGCTACCATCTTATTAATAGGCAATGTGCAGTAGGATGCGTAATTTGTTGATTGACAGGACTATAGAACGATACACTTCCCTCTAGTGTGGATGCTCACCAACGTGTTATAGTTATGTAGCCTATAATTTATCATTATAGTAATCGGCTGGGTGGATGGCTCCGACACAACACAACATTATTATCGCAACAGAACTAGCCTACTAGTAAGTCTATCTAACGTTAGCGAACTTGAATGAAATACATATACAATTACACGTATACCCTTACACTTGACTTTTATACTCTATAAAGTGTCTCTTTCAAATAATTTTCTCTGGCAAGTTTGCCATGCAGTAGGGAAGTAAAGCGGAAGTCGAATCCATCATACGGAAAATATTAGCCTACAAGATTCAATCGAGCTACATTCCTTAAGTTGCATCTCATTAATGAGAGGAAAGAAACGCAAAACTGGCACCTGTCTCATTACTTGCACATATGCTGATCATCATGACTTGCTTACATTTTTGCAATTTTTTATGCAGTCATGTTATTTGTCCCTCCTCTCTTAATTTTTATTTTATTACCTATTTTTCTCCCCAATTTCATGCTATCCAATTGGTAGTTACAGTCTTGTCTCATCACTGTAACTCCCGTACGGACTTGGGAGAGGCGAAGGTCGAGAGCCGTGCGTCCTCCAATACACAACCCAACCCAAACAAGCCGCACTGCTTCTTGACACAAGGCCCAATTAACCCGGAAGCCAGCCGCACCAATGTGTCAGAGGAAACACCTTTCCGTACACCTGGCGACCATGTCAGCGTGCACTGCGCCCGTCCCGAAACAGGAGTTTCTAGTACACGATGAGACAAGGACATCCCTCCCCTAACCCGGAGGACGCTGGGCCAATTGTGCACCGCCCCATTGGTCTCCCAGTCGCGGCCGGCTGCTACATGTAATCGAACCCAGAATCTCTAGTGGCACAGCTAGCACTGCAATGCAGTGCCTTAGACCACTGCGCCACTCCAGTGTGCTCGTAAAGGTGTGCTCGTAAATTCACTCTGGAGTGCCAAAATGCGCTCTGAGCATTTGTAAATTCAGAGAGTTGTTAGATTGCCCATTGGTAAACACAGATCATTTCGCTCTAGCATTCAGACTGCACACTGGACGCTCTGACAAAGGAGTAGAGTTGATCCAAGCCTTCTGACCTCACAACGTACTCAAGCAACCAAGCTAATTGGCTAAAGTTGGCTAGCTTGCTAGCTACTTCCAGACAAATTAGAGAATACCTCACTCTGCTGGTTAGGGTGTTTTCATGTTATCTAGAGCGTTGGTGACTGCAATTGTGCTGCTGGCAACAATTTCAAATGCCGACATTTACTAACACCTGTCATATTCAAAGGGTGTTGCTCACTTGTAAATTCATCAGGTATTCTGCAGAGAGTGCTCTGAACTCGGAGTAGAGAGCCAGAATGAATTTCTCACCTTCAAATATTGGCTATAGTCCATCAGAAAGTAGGCATAGGCTACATTCTAGCATTGCCTAATGCTAAAATAATATTGCCTATCAGATTAATTGATAAGGAAAGTTTGAATGGGGTGAGACAGCTATATCCCAGCATGTGCCTTAAGGTTTGCACTGGAATCGTTTTTCCAAACTGCCCACTGTCATTATTTTTTTTCTTCATTCAATTGAGTCCATGACGGAAACCTGGTGGTTTTATTCTAGGCATGAAGATATAGGTGCCCCTATAGGTCTAATATTTAAATTGAGGAAATGTGATCATAATCACTATTTTAGTGATCCACGTTACGTCCCTCCTAATTAAAAGGGCCAGCATCCTGCTGATGTGAGCTGCTGGACAGCACACTTGCACTTGATATGCGTTTATGGATGAGATAGGGAACTTGCCATTTCCAAAAATGAACTCAGTGGGTAATGGGGATTCCCTGCTTTGCGATCTGATCTGTTGCCTACGTCAACAGCCAGGATTTCATTAAATATGCCTAGGCACTGTACTTTTTTTTATTGCACATTTAATTAAGCTGACGCATTTAGCGATGTTCAATTTCAATTCATTGGCACAAAACAAGCATAAGACAAAACTTTTTTTGTCAGGGGGCCGCGATTTTTTTGGCCCGAGCTGAAGACTTCTTTATCGGTCAGCTACTACTAGTAAAGGCTCAGTACACTAATATTGTGCATTTGTTTTAAACTAAATGTATTTGAGTGTTTACCAGCATGTGTAGCTTGATTCTGATAATTATATGTATGTTACGTGAATTATGTTATCAATGTTCATAAACTGAACTTCAATTACACTGCTCAGTCTGCAACCCAGAATTTGTAAGATTATGGTTGAATGAAACAGACAGAGTGCCAGCTACAATAGCTAAAATATTCACGAGGACGTCCCATTCCGTTGTACAAAACCATCCATTTTATACTGGCTCCTGACGCACATACCTTCACACACAAACAGCAGGTATCCTACGCACATACTGTATCACTACCCAGCCGACAAAGATTAGGGCGACCGTGAGAAGTACTCCCTGCCCTCTCCCAAATCTCTCAGAGGCCCCTAGCCAGGTCAGCACCGAATTTTGCTCAGACAGTCTGTGTTTAAGATTCTATAAAGACATATTGTACAGATATATTGTTTTACCCTAATTCTGACTAAAACTACACACATCATTTATATATAATTTTACTGACTAAAACTACACACATCATTAATAATACATTTATGATGCTAATCAATTTCATACAATTATATGGTTTCAGGGTGGAATATTCTAATCATTAATTTAAACATCAATTCAATTTTCAATGTACAAAATAGTTATTCTAATAATGCTTGTGGAGTATAAAAATACTTGCTTGATATATTTTGCAGTTTCTTGAAATACTTCGCAAATGCAACTTATTTCTATTTGAAARCTGAAATGGTTTATTCATTCCTTTTCCATTTTAGTAGACGCTCTTATCCAGAGAAATTTACACTAGTGAGTGCATACGTTTTTATACTTTTTGTACTGGTCCCCCGTGGGAATCAAACCAACAAGTGCCATGCTCTACCAACTGAGCAACATCATCACAAACCACTTGATGTCTCAATGTACCAAGTTACTGTATTGTGCATTGTTTTTCTTCATAGTGATGGAAAGTCTACAGGTACAAACCTAGATGACCAGCCTATGTACAATACAGTAATGTACATTTACATTAAGTGGCTTGTAAGGATGGTACATTCATATTGCACAAAAAGTGTCTGTTTTCCATGTTATTTGTTCAAGAAAAATATTTAATTTGATGTGGATGTTTTGTGTCTTTGCCCATGACTTTGCACCTTTTGTTGTAAATGTTTGAGGACGGGTTTTGTTCTTTCTAGATTCTATTAGAATGACAATCATAGAGAAAGGGACAGGGACATTACTCTAAAAATTCCAACTATTGAATCCTGCACGACACTGTTCTTAATTATACAACTACCTTTTTTTGTTGCCCTGCTGCAAACCTCTATATTTTGGCCATTAATTGTAAGAAAAACAAATCCCCAATTTTTGTATTATTGTGGTTATTTCGATTTATCAAGGGGTACTACAGAACCCTCAGCAACCCTACTTCCTGTGGCTATGCCTAATATATAGGCTAGCATAGGAATGGTGGATTAATAGCCCAGCCTATGAATTAACTTCTAATTTACACATCTGTCTTCAATGTTATCTTCTTGTGCAATTCATGCTTGATGCATCTCAGCTGGCATCTCCACTCTCTTAAATCTTCTCTGTATTCCACTTATTGCTCTTGAACTAGTAGCCTAGCCCAACGTGTGTCCTAGAAGTAGCAAAAATAGTTACCAAACTTATTTTGAGCAACAAAAATAAATATTCTGGCGGTTTCGGCGCAAAGATCGTTGTAAAGCAGGATTTACACATACAAACACACCACCAGTCCAAGTGAATGGTTAAACCTGTTTATTATCAGGTTTCACAAAACTCAAAACAAACAGAGTAAACACTTCATCACCTGTGGAAGGTCCTCCAATCTTGGTCTTTGGTTCAATCCTTGTTGAAATCATCAGTTCCCTTATTCCGGTAAACCACATCCTCCACCGTACATTCGGTCTCCCCAAAAACCTCCTACTCCGTCACCTGCCGGGGTCAAAGCAAATACAAAAAAAGAAAACCCAGGGCGCAGTTAAGTAGAGGCCCTGATTGGTTTCACCTGTCTGCAGTTTGGCTCTGATTACAACTGGAGACAGGTGTGGCTGTTCTGCTGCGGTCTAGGTTTCCCCTGAGCTGTCCATGGTCCTGCCTCTGGGGAATACTTCTCATTGCTGTCTGTGGTCTTGGCAGCCAGAAAAGAAAGAAACCTCGCAGGCACATACCGTCTCTCCACCACATAACCCCTGAAACCGCTACGATATATAGGGAAGGCCCTATCTTGCTCTTGCTTGATAAATATAAAATAGACTACAGTGTTCACAATTTACTTGTGTGGAAGTTTGAATGGCGAGAGCTTCTCTGGTGTGACGGGATCACATTGGCTGGTGGTAAAAATGCAATAAACGTGAATCCTCTGTTCTCCTCGCGCTCAATGTTTATGTTTACAATGAAATGTATTACATCAGAATGCCCAACGTTAGAATGTTTCTAATAGATCCAGTCGGTATTAAATAGAATGTCGTAACCAATGATGTGTATAAACCCTGCATGGTTGACTGCTTTGTCAAGACAAGGCCCAAATCCCCGTCATCAGAAAAGGGGGAGGAGGGCAGGGTGCCTAGTAAGAATTCGCAGACAAGAAGGTAAACCACCACTTCCCTCTGTACTATTGGACAACGTGCAATCATTGGAAAACAAACTGGACGATCTACGATTAAGACTATCCTACCAACAGGACCTTAAAAACAATAATATCTTATGTTTCACTGAGACGTGGCTGAACGACGACACGGATCATATAGAGCTGGTGGGATTTTCCAAGCATCGGCAGGACAGAGAAGCTACGTCTGGTAAGACGAGGGCGGGGGTGTGTGCCTATTTGTCAATAACTGCTGGTGCGCAATGTCTAATATTAAAGAAGTCTCAAGGTATTGCTTGCCTGAGGTAGAATACTATATAGACCACACTATCTACCAAGAGAGTTATCTATATTATTCGTATCCGTCTATTTACCACCACAAACCGATGCTGGCACTTAGACTGCACTCAACGAGCTGTATAAGGCCATAAGCAAACAAGAAAATGCTCATCCAGAAGCGGTGCTCCTAGTGGCCAGGGATTTTATTGCAGGCAAATTTATATCCATTTAACATAATCTACCAGCATGTCACATGTGCAACCAAAGGAGAAAAAACTCTAGACCAGCTTTACTCCACACACAGAGACACATACAAAGCCCTCCCTCGCCCTCCATTTCACAAATATGACCATAATTCTACCTGATTCCTGCTTACAAGCAAAAACTAAAGCAGGAAGTACCAGTGACTTGCTCAATACGGAAGTGGTCAGATGATGCAGATGCTACGCTACAGGACTGTTTTGCTAGCACAGACTGGAATATGTTCTGGGATTCATCCAATGGCATTGAGGAGTATACCACCTCAGTCACCGGCTTCATCAACAAGTGCATCGACGACGTCGTTCCCACAGTGACTGTATGTACATTTCCCAACCAGAAGCCATGGATTACAAGCAACATCCGCACCGAGCTAAAGGCTAGAGCTGCCGCTTTCAAGGAGCGGGACACTAATCCGGATGCTTATAAGAAATCCCGCTATGCCCTTAGATGAACCATCAAACAGGCAAAGCGTCAATACAGGACTAAGACTGTGTGATCATGCTCTCCATAGCCGATGTGAGCAAGACCTTTAAACAGGTCAGCATTCACAAAGCTGCTGGGCCAGACCAATTACCAGGACTTGTACTCAAAGTATGTGCGGACCAACTGGCAAGTGTCTTCACTGACATTTTCAACCTCTCCCTGACTGAGTCTGTAATACATACATGTTTCAAACAGACTACCATAGTCCCTGTGCCCAAGAAAGCGAAGGTAACCTGCCTAAATGATTATCTCCTCGTAGCACTCACGTCTGTAGGCATGAAGTGCTTTGAAAGGCTGGTCATGGCTTATATTAACACCATCATGCCGGAAACCCTAGACCCACTCCAATTCGCATACCGCGCCAACAGATTCACAGATGACGCAATCTCAATCTCACTCCACACTGTCCTTTCCCACCTGGACAAAAGGAACACCTATGTGAGAATGCTGTTCATTGACTACAGCTCAACGTTCAACACCATAGTGCCCATAAAGCTCATCACTAAGTTAATGACCCTGGGACTAAACACCTTCCTCTACAACTGGATCCTGGACTTCCTGACGGGCCGCCCAGGTGGTAAGGGTAGGCAACAACACATCTGCCACGCTGATCCTCAACACTGGGGCCCCTCAGGAATGCATGCTTAGTACCTTCCTGTACTCCCTGTTCACCCACGACTGCGTGGCCAAGCACAACTCCAACACCATCATTAAGATGGCTGACGACACAACATTGGTAGGCCTGATCACCTACAACGATGAGACAGCCTATAGGGAGGAGGTCAGAGACCTGGCCGTG
This sequence comes from Salvelinus sp. IW2-2015, assembly GCF_002910315.2. Taxonomy (NCBI): domain Eukaryota; kingdom Metazoa; phylum Chordata; class Actinopteri; order Salmoniformes; family Salmonidae; genus Salvelinus; species Salvelinus sp. IW2-2015. The sequence goes on along the minus strand of NC_036862.1, from coordinate 3,681,000 downwards.
TGGTGCCAGGACAACAACCTCTCCCTCAATGTGAGCAAGACAAAAGTGCTGATCGTGGACTACAAAAAGGAGGGCTGAACAGGCCCCCATTAATATTGACGGGGCTGAAGTCGAGCGGGTCGAGGGTTTCAAGTTCCTTGGTGTCCACATTACCAACAAACTATCATGGTCCAAACACACCAAAACAACACATTTTCCTCCTCAGGAGACTGAAAAGATTTGTCATGGGTCCCCAGATCCTCACTAATGTTCTACAGCTGCACCATCGAGAGCATCCTGCCCGGTTGCATCACCGCCTGGTATGGCAACTGCTCAGCATCTGACCGTAAGACGCTACAGAGGGTAGTGCGTACGGCCCAGTACATCACTGGGGCCAAGCTTCCTGACATCCAGGACCTATATACAGGCAGTGTCAGAGGAAGGCCAAAAAATTATCAAAGACCAGACACTCCAGTCACCCAAGTCATAGACTGTTCTCTCTGCTACCGCACGGAAAGCGGTACCGGAGAGTCAAGTCTAGGACCAAAAGGCTCCTTAACAGCTTCTACCCCCAAGTCATAAGACTGCTGAAGAATTAATCCACCCGGACTATTTACATTGACCCCCCATTTGTTTTTACACTTCTGCTACTCGCTGTTTATTATCCATGTATAGTCACTTTACAAATTACCTCGACTAACCTGTACCCCCGCACATTGTACCGGTACCCCCTGTATATAGCTTCGTTATTGTTATGTAATTTTCCTAGGGAGTGCCAGTATCGCCAACCGGTGGCTTCAAAGGCTCTCAATACATAGCATTAGCAATCCAGGCTTTATATAGGTCATTGGTCGCAACCCTGCCTGCCTGTGGGGAAAACAACCTGTCGTTACTTAGGTCACAGCAAAAACTTCACCTTTTTTAAACCCAATTTTCTTGTTGTCTGCTTGTTTTAGTCAATTACAAAACTATAATTTATAAACATATAAAAAAGTAAGCAGAATGTGGTATCCGAGATTCAGATTTCAGAGTTTAGTCACATGTACAGGGTTGCAGGTGTGATTGCAGGGTACAGTGAAATAAAATAGAAATAGCACTATATATTATAACTGTAGCAGTGATGAATAAATAAATGTCCATTGGGGTGGAGGTAAAGACTGTTTAGGGGGTGTGGGGGAATGACCATAAAGGGAGCAGCATGACCATTGAGGGGGAGTGGGGAACAAGTGAAATAAAAACAATACAAATGATTATAAAAAAAAATCTATAAATATACATATAACAACTGCAACAGTGATGATGTCGTTGAGGTGGAGTCAGAGTAAAAGTCAGTTGGGGGGGGGGGGGGGGGGGGGGGGGGGGGGGGGTCCATAGGGGGAGCAGCATGTGTAGGTAAGTGACTGTTGAGGGGTGTGGGGGGGGGAAAGTCCATAGGGGGAGTAGTAGAGGGGAAATGTCCATAGGGGGAGCAGCATGTGTAGGTAAGTGACTGTTGAGGGGGTGTGGGGGGGGGGGGGGGGAAGTCCATAGGGGGAGTAGCTGGGGGGGGGGGGGAGCATGTAGCTGACTAGTGGTGGCTATTCAGCACCTGGGGGGGAGGGGGGAGTAGGTAGCTGACTAGTGGTGGCTATTCAGCAACCTGGGGGAGGGGGGAGCGGTGCAACCTGGGGGGAGGGGGGAGCAGGTAGCTGACTAGTGGTGGCTATTCAGCAACCTGGGGGGAGGGGGGAGCAGGTAGTTGAACTAGTGGTGGCTATTCAGCAACCTGGGGGGAGCAGGTAGTTGACTAGTGGTGGCTATTCAGCAACCTGAGGGTAGAAAATATTGGCCAGTCATCCAGTTTTTGCCATGATGCTCCTATACTGCCCATGTCTGAGTGATTGAAGCGGGGAGAACAGGGCATGGCTTGGGTGGCTGGGGTCCGTGATGATCTTCTTGGCCTTCCTGCGACACCTGGTGTTGTAGGTGTCTTGTAGGGCAGGCAGTGTGCACCAAATGCTGTGTTCAGCTGCGCGAATCACCTTCTGAAGCGCCTTGCGGTCCGCGGCGGTGGAGTTGCCATACCAGGCTGTGATGCAGCCCGACAGTATGCTCTCGATGGTGCTCCTGTAGAACACTGTGAGGGCCGTTGGGGACAGGCCAAATTTCTTCAGCATCCTGAGGTTGAAGAGTCACTGCCGTGCCTTCTTCACCACTGTGTCCGTGTGATTAGACCATTTCAGCTTCTCTGAGATGTGTACTCAGAGGAATTTGAAGTTATTGATCGTCTCCACGGCGGCCCCCTTGATGAGGATGGGGGCATTTCCAGCCTGGTTCCTCCTGAAGTCCACAATCAGCTCCTTTGTTTTGTTAACGTTGAGGGAGAGGTTGTTTACCTGGCATCACGCCATCAATCAGAGTGCCTACTTCCCACTTGTAGGCTGTCTCGTTGTTGTTGGTAATCAAGCCTACTACTGTTGTGTCGTCAGCAAACTTGACGATGGAGTTGGAACTGTGTGAGACCACGCAGTCGTGGTATACAGGGAATACAGGGGGGGACTGAGGACGCACCCTTGTGGGGCCCTTGTGTTGAGAATCAGTGTTGAGGAGGTAATGTTGCCTACCTTCACCACGTGGGGGTGGCCCGTCAGGAAGTCCAGGACCCAGTTGCATAGGGAGGAGTTCAGACCCAGGGCCATGAGCTTTGTAATGAGCTTATAGGGCACTATGGTATTGAAGGACGAGCTGTAGTCGATGAACAGCATCCTCACATATGCATTCCTTTTGTCCGGGTGGGTAAAGGCAGTGTGCAGTGCAATGGCGATTGCGTTGTCCGTGGATCTGTCAGGGCGGTAGGTGAATTGGAGCGGGTTGAGTGTGTCGGGTAGGAAGGAGGTGATATGGTCTTTGACTAGCCTCTCGAGGGCACTTCATGATGACGGAAGTGGGTGCTATTTGTCGGTAGTCATTCAGTTTAGCTACTATCCCTTTCTTGGCCACAGGGATGATAGTGGACATCTTGAAGCAGATGATAGCAGCCTGAGCTAGGGTGAGATTGAAAATGTCCAAGAACACAACAGCCAGCTGGTCTGCACATGCTCTGAGGGCACGGCTAGGGATGCCGTCTGTGCCGGCAGCCTTGCGAGGTTTAATACCTTTGAATGACTTGCATACGTCCTCAGTGGAGACTGAGTATGTAGCCCATGTTGTCATTGGGGGCTCTCCTTGGCAGCTCTGGGTCATTGTGCTCGAATCGGGATTCATGCTTTTTTTTATTAATCTGGAAACTGAGTTGGCGTATTCATTGATGTTATCTCCAGAGTTGACCCGGAACATATTCCAGTCCACGTGATCAAAACAGTCTTGGAGCTTTTTGGTCGGACCAACGCTGTACAGACCTGACCACCATAATTTCCCTCTTGAGTTTTTGTTTGTAGGCAGGGAGAAGTAAGATGGAGTCGTGGTCGGATTTTCCGAAAGGAGGACGGGAGAGGGCCTTATACCCGTGTTGAAAAGGTGTGTAGCGGTGGTTAAAAATAGAATTTCCACGAGTTAGACTGTTGTGTGTTGGTAATAATTTGGGAGCATGGTTCACAAATTACTTTTGTTAATCTTTGAGAGCCTTTTTGGTGTCGGCTTGGGGCCATGGTGATAACTGCTCTCTGATCCCATGTACCATCTCCTGTTATTGAGCAAAGTAGAATACCTATTACCTATTAAGCAACTATATAAAAGACTCGGTCAACCCTCAGTCTAGAGCTACTGGGTGTGCAGCAGTGCAGGCTGGTGGGAGGATCTATAGGAGGACGGGCTCATTGTGTGGTTTCCATATGTTTGATGTGTTTGATACCATTCCATTTATTTCATTCCAGCCATTACAATGAGCCTGTCCTCCTATAACTCCTCCCACCAGCCGCCACCGGTGTGCAGGCTTTTGATCAAGCACTGCTCAAACACATCAGAGACAGTTTATCAAGGTCTGGTTGAGCAGCTAATTTCTCAAATGTGGTTTGCTAGGGCGACAGGAATAAAAGCCTGCATACCCATTAGCTCTCTTGATCAAAACATTGCAACATTCCTTATTATTATGTGAACATCTGGTCAATGGAATGTCTGCGTTCCATTGCCTCCTTTACTGCATCTATCAAAGTTATGAAAACGTTTTTTCAGTCTAATTTGTATAAACATTGTGATTGGATGATAGCTGTGAGGGTTATCAAATCAGGATCAAATCCAAATTCAAATTCAAATTCAAATTCAAGCTGCTTTATTGGCATGAAAAACATTGTGTCAATATTGCCAAAGCAACAATGTATACAATATACATTGTAATAAAATTATAAACAATGACAAATAATAATATAGAATGGCAGTAAATAATAATACAAAATTAAATATAAAAATAAATCCTCTGATCTCCTCGAGCTCATTAATGATAGAATGTTCAAATTTGAAGATTGCCGAAAGGCTACTCTCTTTGACAATGAATGTAAGCTACAGAGACGGGTACCCAGGCTACTGGCAAAACCAACTCCCTGACCAAAATGACTGACCTTTATGCCATCATAATTAGGTTCATTCCCATTCTAGTATTCTAATTCCTAATTCTATAGCCACAACTTCAAATGTGCTGAATAATAATCATTTCACTTCATTACAGAAAAGAATCTCAATGCACATAAAAAGTAAACAAACACATTTAAATTGAAATGATGAAGATACAATGTCTCTAGATTATCTGGTATCTCGAGCCCCTCTGCTGGAGGCAATTGTGAAACGAACAACAAAAGCCACGTAAGCCACGTAGTCAAGTCTTTGTCAGAAGGCCTACTGTAGCGCTCATCACACAGAAATCTGAATCCTCCTGCTTGAAGTTGACAAAAGTGGCCCTTTGTCTAAATGTTTAGTAGCAGCTGACTGTAAGGACACCAGGCTCTCTGGGAGTGGGTTCTGCTACCCGACACTGGCATGTGGCTGACTGATGTAAGGAGGACCATCTGCTGAGAGTTACAAACAGACCCTTGAAGCCCACCCTCAACATACAACATAGACATGCACACACTAGCGTGCGCAGTCTCTCTCTCTCACACACACAAGTGCTCGAGTATGCATATGACAGAGAACACACCCTCTTGTGCTCATGATGTACACAACACAAATACAAGGCCACATAAATAATAATTCACTCAGAAAAAAACTTTAATTTGCAAATAAAAGTCTTAAAATTATGAGGTACAGTTGAAGTCGGAAGTTTACATACACCTTAGCCAAATACATTTCAACTCAGTTTTTCCCAATTCCTGACATTTAATCAGAGTAAACATTCCCGGTGTTAGGTCAGTTAGGATCACCACTTTAGTTTAATAATGTGAAATGTCAGAATAATAGTAGAGAAGTATTTATTTCAGCTTTTGTTTCTTTCATCACATTTCCAGTAAGTCAGAGGTTTACATACACTCAATTAGCATTTGGTAGCATTGCATTCAAATTGTTTAACTTGAGTCAAACATTTCGGGTAGCCTTCCACAAGCTGCCCACAATAAGTGAGGTGAATTTTGGCCCATTCCTCCTGACAGAGCTGGTGTCAGGTTTGTAGGACTCCTTGCTCGCACACGCTTTTTCAATTCTGCCCACAAATTTTCTATAGGGCTCAGGCATTTGGAAATTGCTCCCAAGGATGAACCAGACTTGTGGAGGTTTACAATTTTTTTCCTGAGGTCTTGGCTGATTTCTTTTGATTTTCCCATGATGTCAAGCAAAGAGGCAATGAGTTTGAAAGTAGGCCTTGAAATACACCTCCAATTGACTCGAATGATGTCAATTAGCCTATCAGAAGCTTCTAAAGCCATGACATCATTTTCTGGATTTTTCCAAGCTGTTTAAAGGCACAGTCAACTTAGTGTAGATAAACTTCTGACCTACTGGAATTGTGATACAGTGAATTATACGTGAAATAATCTGTCTGTAAACAATTGTTGGAAAAATTACTTGTGTCATGCACAAAGTAGATGTCCTAAACGACTTGCCAAAACTATAGTTTGTTAACAAGAAATTTGGAGTGGTTGAAAAACACATTTTAATGACTCCAACCTAAGTGTATGTAAACTTCCGACTTCAACTGTATGGTCACGCTCACAGTGACATTTTACTAGTACGCGGGCAGCCTGGGCGTAGGAGAGCTAACCACGGCCCTCCATCTCTTCCCCAGTCCTGTTATGTCTACCATCTGCCCCAACCCACAAATAGAGCGTCCGTCTGAACCTGGCCAGCCCAGCCCTCAGCCACCAGACAGGAACACAGAACGCTGGGCTCTATTTGTGTCCTGTGACTCTCCTGACACCCACAGGGGGATAGGTCAGCATCATAAGTCATTCGAGCTTTGTTAAGAACAGGTAGAATAGAGCTGACACATCTGAGGGAGCTGGATAGTCACCTGACTGTCGTCAAAAATCTACTCAGGTTTGCTGACGACAACAGTGGCAGGCCTGATTTACCAACGACGAGACAGCCTACAGGGAGGAGGTGAGGGCCCTGGCAGAGTGGTACCAGGAAAACAACCTATCCTTCAATGTCAACACTATGAAGGATCTGATTGTGGACAGCAGAGACGGCACGCCCCCATCCACATCGACAGGGCCACAGTGGAGAGGGTGAAAAGCCTCGAGTTCCTGACAACCTGAAATGGTTTATCCACACAGACAGTGTGTTGAAGAAGGCACGACATCGCCTCAACCTCAGGAGGCTGAAGACATTTGGCTTGGCCCCTAAGACCCTCAAAAACGTCTACAGGTGTACCATTGAGAGCACCGCCCGAAACCTCAGGTCTCTCCAGAGGGTGATGTGGTCAGCCCAACGCATCAACGGGGGCACTCTGCCCGCCCTACAGAACTACAGCACCCGGTGTCACAGGAAGGACAAGAAGATCATCAAGGACCTCAGCCACCCGAGCCACGGCCTGTTCACACTGCTACCATCTAAAAGGCGGAGACAGTACAGGTGCATCAAAGCTGTGGCCGAGAGACTGAAAAACAGCTTCTTCCTCTTGCCATCAGACTGTTGAATAGTCACCAGTAGCCGGCCTCAGTCAGCCTCTGCCTAGTACCCTGCCCTGAACTTACGTCACTGTTACTAGCAGGCTGCTACCCGGTACTCTACCCTGCACCTTAGAGACTGCTGCCCTATGTACATATTCATTGAACACTGGTCACTTTAACAATGTTTACATACTGTTTTACCCACTTCATATGTATATACTGTATTCTAGTCAAGGCTCATCCTATATAACTACTGATGTAAACACCGTTCCTATTCATATACTGTCCATACTGTCGATACACACCATTATACTATATACACACACTGAGTGTACAAAACATTAGGAACACCGTCCTAATATTGAGTTACATCCTCTGCCCTCAGAACAGCCTCAATTCGTCAGGACACCCTTGAATGAGTAGGTGTGTCCAAACTGTATGTACACACACACACACATATGCAGTACCAGTGCAAAGTTTAGACACACCTACTCATTCAAGGGTTTTTCTATATTTTGACTATTTTCTACATTGTAGAAAAATAGTAAAGACATCAAAACTATTAAATAACACATACGGAATCATGTAGTAACCCAAAAAGTGTTTATTTTAGATTCTTCAAAGTAACCACACTTTGCCTTGATGACAGCTTTGCAAACACTTGGCATTCTCTTAACCAGCTTCATGAGGTAGTCACCTGGAATGCATTTCAATTAACAGGTGTACTTTGTTTAAAGTTAATTCGTGGAATTTCTTTCCTACTTATGTATACACTAACGTTCAAAAGTTTGGGGTCACTTAGAAATGTCCTCGGTTTTGAAAGAAAAGCTAATTTTTTTGCCCATTAAAATAATATAAAATTGATCATAAATACAGTGTAGACATTGTTAATGTTGTAAATGATTATTGTAGCTGGAAATAGCTGATTTTTTATGGAATATCTACATAGGCGTACAGAGGCCCATTATCAGCAACCATCACTCCTGTGTTCCAATGGCACGTTGTGTTAGCTAATCCAAGTTTATAATTTTAAATTATTAAAAAATAAAATAAAATAAAAAAATCTTTTAAAATTACAAAATACAAATCTTCTTAAAGAGAGGAGCATTGTAGTTTCTTGACAAAAAGTCTGAGGGAAGTCCAGTGGATGAGGGATTAAATAAAAATGTATAAAGATTTATGTTTAGGGACAGGGGGTTGTTCCTGACGGTGTGGCCTGACAAGGATAGACTAATTAGAGCTCGTCCAATCAGGGCACAGGAGTACCCATGAGCCTCTCCTGGCGTAGGGACATCAGCCTGTTGAGCCAAAGCTCCTCGGCCTTCTCCTTGTCCAGGAACAACTAGAAGAGAAGACAGAGATGAGCACAGTGCACCGGTTAGATACAGATGAGTAGATAACAGAACACACAAACAACCAGACAGAGTAGTTATTGGGATGAGTGACAGGGTCTGGAGAAAGGTGTGTATGTGTGTGTGCGTGTGTGTGTGTGCATGTGAAAGAGTCTGAGGGGAGATGTGTGGTTGAGAAAGTGAGGGATGAGTGGGTGCAACACACTGAGACAAACAATTATACACTTCAGTAACCTTTAATATTACTATACTGAACAAAAATATAAACGCAACATGTGAAGGGTTGGTCCCATGTTTCATGAACTGAAATAAAAGATCCCAGAAATGTTCCATACGCACAAAAAGCTTATTTCTCAACAACAACAAAAATTGCACAAATTTGTTTATATCCCTGTTAGTGAGCATTTCTCATTTGCCAAGATAATTCATCCACCTGACAGGTATGGCATATCAAAAAGCTGATTAAACAGCATGATCATTACACCGGTGCACCTTGTGCTGGGTACAATAAAAGGCCACTCTAAAATGTGCAGTTCTGTCACACAACACAATGCCACAGATGTTTGAGGGAGTGTACAATTGGCATGCTGACTGCAGGAATGTCCAACAAAGCTGTTGCCAGAGAATTTAATGTTAATTTCTCTACCATAAGCCGAGGCGGCTTTTTAGAGAATTTGGCAGTACGTCAAACCGGTCTCACAACCGCAGACCACGTGTAATCACACCATCCCAGGACCTCCACATTCGGCTTCTTCACCTGCGGGATGGTCTGACACCACCCGGACAGCTGATGAAACTGAGGAGTATTTCTGTCTGTAATAAAAACCCTTCTGTGGGGACAAACTCATTCTGACTGGCTGGGCCTGCCTCCCCATCCATTGCTGTGCACCTGCCCAGTCATGTGAAATCGATGATTAGGGCCTAATGAATTTATTTCAATTGACTGATTTCCTTATATGAACTGTAACTCAGTTGAAATTGTTGCATGTTGCATTTATATTTTTGTTCAGTGTACATTAGAGGAAGACTTGGTCAGGAGAACAAGGTGTATGTGTGTGTGTGCTTGCATGTGTCTATATGCATGTGCATGCCTGCGTACGCGTGTGTGTGGCCTACTGAGTCAGATCCGGGAGTAGGAGGGGAGGCGTCTGCAATAATCCTGACTGAGCTCACTCTGGTGTGGTGCTCCGTCACACATTGACACCTCTTCCTGGAGCTCAGTGTGGTTTTTCACGCAGGATGTGTCAAAGCTAGCCCCCCCCCGTCCGTCCGTCCGTCCGTCCGGGCAGCACACTGACCTGCCACAATGGTCATGAGCCTGACACACGGGTGTGAGCTCCGCCCTACTGAACTAACCTAGCATTGACCCCAACCTGGCACATGGCCATAAGTCAGCCACAGAATTGTGTTGATTGAGAGGTGCTTAATTGAGCTTGCCTGCCATGGTCCTACGTGGCTCAGTTGGTATGAATATGGAGCTAGAAACAGCAGGGTTGTGGGTCCAAATCCCAACGGGGCTACCGGCGCAGAAAGATAAGCACTCACTGCTGTAAGTCACTTTGGATAAAGCAAGTGTACAAAACATGAATAACATCTGCTCTGTCCATGACAGACTGACCAGGTGAAAGCTATGATCCCCACTTAAATCATTGTAGATGAAGAGGAGTAGACAGGTTAACGGAAGGATTTTTAAGCCTTGAGACAATTGGGACATGGATTGTGTATTTGTGCCATTCAGAGGGTGAATGGGCAAGACAAAATATTTAAGTACCTTTGAAAGGGGCATGGTAGTAAGTGTCAGGGGCACTGGGTTGCGTCAAGAACAGCAACGCTGCTGGGTTTTTCACGCTCAACAGTTTCCCGTGTCTATCAAGAATGGTCCACCACCCAAAGGACATCCAGCCAACTTGGCACAACTATGGGAAGCATTGGAGTGAACATGGGCCAGCAACTCAATATTCATGTTATGTACACTCAGTGTACATGTGGCTGGCGCATCGTAACCAGTGGAATAATCCCAAAAGTGCAAACTCTGCTCACCGGGAACGTCGGACAGGATCAAACGAACGCTCAAAGCATTTTAAATAAATAAATCCCTTTTTGAACCCAGGTCAGATTAGCCATGATGGGATACTACTGGGGGTGCATGGCTGTGGTGGGTGACAGAAGAGTACACTCACCGAACAGTTTATTAGGTACTCCACCCCGTTCACAAAAATGGTTTTGTGGCCGTGGCTCGCTACATAAAGGAGGCAGACAGGCATCGAGGCATTCAGTTACTGTTCGATTGAAAGTTAGAATGGGCAAAACGAGTGACCTAAGCGACTTTGAGTGTTGTATGATCGTCGTTGCCAGGTGCGCCGGATCCAGTATCTCAGAAACATCTCTATCCTCTTGGGCTTTTCATGGATGACAGTGTCTAGGGTTCACCGAGAATGGCGCGACAAACAGAAAACATCCCGTCAGCGGCAGTGTCATGTTTTGTCATTGATTATCATGTCTTGTCCCTGTGCTTCCCTTCTATTCGTTTCCCTCTGCTGGTCTTATTAGGTTCTTTCCCTCTTTCTATCCCTCTCTCTCCCCCTCCCTCTCTCCCTCTCTCGCTCTCTCTCTCTATCGTTCCGTTCCTGCTCCCAGCTGTTCCTCATTCTCCTAACTACCTCATTTACTCTTTCACACCTGTCCCCTATTTTGCCCTCTGATTAGAGTCCCTATTTCTCCCTCTGTTTTCCGCTTCTGTCCTTGTCGGATCCTTGTTTGATGTTTGCTGTTCTGTGTCCTTGTTCCGCCCTGTCGTGTTTTTGCCTTCTTCAGATGCTGCGTGTGAGCAGGTGTCTATGTCGGCTACGGCCTGTGCCTTCCCGAAGCGACCTGCAGTCTGTGGTCGCGTCTCCAGTCGTTCCTCTCTACTGACGAGAGGATTTCAGTTTTCCTGTTTTGGATTTACCTAAGATAATATCCAGGAGTATCGTTGTTTGTTTAAGACTGGAATAAAGACTCTGTTTCTATTAAGTCCGCTTTGGGTCCTCATTCACCAGCATAACAGAAGGACCGACAGAGAATGGACCCAGCGACTACGGATTCTCGCAACACTGCCGTCGGTTCCAGGGAGCAATGCTCGGCAGACACGAGCAGGAATTGTCTGCTGCTCGTCATGCCGTTGAGACCCTGGCCGCTCAGGTCTCCGACCTCTCAGGACAGTTTCAGAGTCTTCGTCTCGTGCCACCAGCTACTTCCTGGTCTTCCGAGTCTCCGGAACCTAGGGTTAATAACCCACCATGTTACTCTGGGCAGCCCACTGAGTGTCGCTCCTTTCTCACCCAGTGTGATATTGTGTTCTCTCTCCAGCCCAACACGTACTCAAGAGGAGCTCGGATCGCTTACGTCATATCACTCCTTACTGGTCGGGCTCGGGAGTGGGGCACAGCTATCTGGGAGGCAAGGGCTGAGTGTTCTAACGATTATCAGAACTTTAAAGAGGAGATGATACGGGTTTTTGATCGTTCAGTTTTTGGGAAGGGGCTTCCAGGGCCCTGGCTTCCCTATGTCAAGGTGATCGATCCATAAGGATTACTCTATAGAGTTTCGCACTCTTGCTGCCTCCAGTGACTGGAACGAGCCGGCGTTGCTCGCTCGTTTTCTGGAGGGACTCCACGCTGAGGTTAAGGATGAGATTCTCTCCCGGGAGGTTCCTTCCAGCGTGGACTCTTTGATTGCACTCGCCACCCCATAGAACGACGGGTAGATCTTCGTCACCGAGCTCGTGGAAGAGAGCTCGCGTTAACGGTGTTCCCCTCTCCGCACTCAACCATCTCCTCCCACCGCTCAGAGACTGAGCCCATGCAGCTGGGAGGTATTCGCATCTCGACTAAGGAGAGGGAACGGAGAATCACCAACCGCCTTTGCCTCTATTGCGGTTCTGCTGGCATTTTGTCATGTCATGTCCAGTAAAAGCCAGAGCTCATCAGTAAGCGGAGGGCTACTGGTGAGCGCTACTACCAAGTCTCTCCATCAAGTCCTGTACTACCTTGTCGGTCCATCTACGCTGGACCGGTTCGGCTGCTTCCTGCAGTGCCTTGATAGACTCTGGGGCTGAGGGTTGTTTTATGGACGAAGCATGGGCTCGGAAACATGACATTCCTCTCAGACAGTTAGGGAAGCCCACGCCCATGTTCGCCTTAGATGGTAGTCTTCTCTCCCAGTATCAAGATGGAGACACTACCTTTAACCCTCACAGTATCTGGTAACCACAGTGAGACCATTTCCTTTTGATTTTTCGTTCACCTTTTACACCTGTTGTTTTGGGTCATCCCTGGCTAGTATGTCATAATCCTTCTATTAATTGGTCTAGTAATCTATCCTATCCTGGAACGTTTCTTGTCATGTAAAAGTGTTTAATGTCTGCTATCCCTCCTGTTTTTCTGTCCCCTTTTCTCAGGAGGAACCTGGTGATTTGACAGGAGTGCCGGAGGAATATCATGATCTGCGCACGGTCTTCAGTCGGTCCAGAGCCAACTCTCTTCCTCCTCACCGGTCGGTATGATGTTGTATTGATCTCCTTCCGGACCACTCCCCTCGGGGTAGACTATACTCTCTGTCGGCTCCCGAACGTAAGGCTCTCGAGGATTATCTGTCTGTTTCTCTCGACGCCGGACCGTGGTGCCTTCTTCCTCCTCCGCCGGAGCGGGGTTTTTTTTTGTTAAGAAGAAGGACGGTACTCTGCGCCCCTGCGTGGATTATCGAGGGCTGAATGACATAACGGTTAAGAATCGTATCCGCTTCCCCTTATGTCGTCAGCCTTCGAGATTCTGCAGGGAGCCAGGTTCTTTACTAAGTTGGACCTTCGTAACGCTTACCATCTCGTGCGCATCAGAGAGGGGGCGAGTGGAAAACGGCGTTTAACTCCACGTTGGGCATTTCGAATACCGGTTTCTGCCGTTCGGTCTCGCTAATGCTCCAGCTGTCTTTCAGGCATATAGTTAATGATGTATGAGAGACATCGTGAACATCTTTGTTTTCGTTATACCTTGACGATATCCTGATTTTTTCACCGTCACTCGATTCATGTATCAGCACTCGACGTGTACCCCAGCGCCTTTTAGAGAATTGTCTCTACGTGAAGGCTGAGAAGTGCGCCTTTCATGTCTCCTCTTCGACATTTCTCGGTTCTGTTATTTCCGCTGAAGGCATTCAGATGGATCCCGCTAAGGTCCAGGCGTCAGCGATTGGCCCGTTCCTAAGTCACGTGTCGAGTTGCAGCGCTTTCTCGGTTCGCTAATTTCATCGGCGTTTCATTCGTAATTTCGGTCAAGTGGCTGCCCCTCTCACAGCTCTGATTCTGTCAAGACGTGCTTTAAGTGGTCCGGTTCCCGCCAGGGAGCTTTTGATCTCCTCAAGAAGCGTTTTACATCCGTCCTATCCTTGATACTCCTGACGTCACTAAACAATTCATTGTCGAGGTTGACGCTTCAGAGGTGGGCGTGGGAGCCATTCTGTCCCAGCGCTTCCATTCTGACGATAAGGTCCATCCTTGCGCTTATTTTTCTCATCGCCTGTCGCCATCGGAACGCAACTATGATGTGGGTAACCGCGAACTGCTCGCCATCCGCTTAGCCATAGGCGAATGGCGACAGTGGTTGGAGGGGGCGACCGTCCCTTTTGTCGTTTGGACTGACCATAAGAACCTTGAGTACATCCGTTCTGCCAAACGACTTAATGCACGTCAAGCTCGTTGGGCGTTGTTTTTCGCTCGTTTCGAGTTCGTGATTTCTTATCGCCCGGGAAATAAGAACACCAAGCCTGATGCCTTATCCCGTCTCTTTAGTTCTTCTGTGGCTTCTACGACCCCGAGGGGATTCTCCCTGAAGGGCGTGTTGTCGGGTGACTGTCTGGGAATTGAGAGACAGGTAAAGCAAGCACTCACTCACACTGCGTCGCCGCGCGCTTGTCCTAGTAACCTTCTGTTCGTTCCTGTCTCTACTCGTCTGGCTGTTCTTCAGTGGGCTCACTCTGCCAAGTAGCTGGCCACCCCGGCGTTCGGGGTACGCTTGCTTCTTATTGCCAGCGGTTTTGGTGGCCTACTCAGGAGCGTGACACGCGCCGTTTCGTGGGCTGCTTGTTCGGACTGCGCGCAGACTAAGTCAGGTAACTCTCCTCCTGCCGGTCGTCTCAGACCGCTTCCCATTCCTTCTCGACCATGGTCTCACATCGCTTAGACTTTATTCCGGTCTGCCTTCGTCTGCGGGAAGACTGTGATTCTTACGGTTGTCGATAGGTTCTCTAAGGCGGCACATTTCATTCCCCTCGCTAAGCTTCCTTCCGCTAAGGAGACGGCACAAATCATCATTGAGAATGTGTTTCAGAATTCATGGCCTCCGTTAGACGCCGTTTCAGAAGAGGCCCGCAATTCACGTCACAGTTTTGGAGGAGTTCTGTCGTTTGATTGGTGCTTCCGTCAGTCTCTCTTCCGGGTTTCATCCCCAGTCTAACGGTCGCAGAAAGGGCCAATCAGTCGATTGGTCGCATATTACGCAGCCTTTCTTTCGAAACCCTGCGTCTGGGGCAGAACAGCTCCCCTGGGCAGAATACGCTCACAACTCGCTTCCTTCGTCTGCTACCGGCTATCTCCGTTTCAGAGTAGTCTTGGGTACCAGCCTCCTCTGTTCTCGTCCCAGCTCGCCGAGTCCAGCGTTCCCTCCGCTCAGGCTTTTGTCCAACGTTGTGAGCGCACCTGGAGGAGGGTCAGGTCTGCCACTTTGCCGTTACAGGGCGCAGACTGTGAGAGCCGCCAATAAACGTAGGATTAAGAGTCCTAGGTATTGTCGCGGTCAGAGAGTGTGGCTTTCCACTCGTAACCTTCCCCTTACGACAGCTTCTCGCAAGTTGACTCCGCGGTTCATTGGTCCGTTCCGTGTCTCTCAGGTCGTCAATCCTGTCGCTGTGCGACTGCTTCTTCCGCGACATCTTCGTCGCGTCCACCCTGTCTTCCATGTCTCCTGTGTCAAGCCTTTCTTCGCGCCCCCGTTCGTCTTCCCTCCCCCCCCCCGTCCTTGTCGAGGCGCACCTATTTACAAGGTACGGAAGATCATGACATGCGTTCTCGGGGACGTGGTCACCAGTACTTAGTGGATTGGAGGGTTACGGTCCTGAGGAGAGGAGTTGGGTTCCATCTCGGACGTGCTGGACCGTTCGTTGATTGATGATTTCCTTCGTTGCCGCCAGGGTTCCTCCTCGAGTGCGCCAGGAGGCGCTCGGTGAGTGGGGGGGTACTGTCATGTTTTGTCATTGATTATCATGTCTTGTCCCTGTGTCTTCCCTTCTATTCGTTTCCCTCTGCTGGTCTTATTAGGTTCTTTCCCTCTTTCTATCCCTCTCTCTCCCCCTCCCTCTCTCCCTCTTCGCTCTCTCTCTCTATCGTTCCGTCCTGCTCCAGCTGTTCCTCATTCTCCTAACTACCTCATTTACCTTTCACACCTGTCCCCTATTTTGCCCTCTGATTAGAGTCCCTATTTCTCCCTCTGTTTTCCGCTTCTGTCCTTGTCGGATCCTTGTTTGATGTTTGCTGTTCTGTGTCCTTGTTCCGCCCTGTCGTGTTTTTGCCTTCTTCCAGATGCTGCGTGTGAGCAGGTGTCTATGTCGGCTACGGCCTGTGCCTTCCCGAAGCGACCTGCAGTCTGTGGTCGCGTCTCCAGTCGTTCCTCTCTACTGACGAGAGGATTTCAGTTTTCCTGTTTTGGATTTACCTAAGATAATATCCAGGAGTATCGTTGTTTGTTTAAGACTGGAATAAAGACTCTGTTTCTATTAAGTCGCTTTTGGGTCCTCATTCACCAGCATAACAGGCAGTCCTGTGTGTGAAAACAGCTCGTTGACGAGAGAGGTCGAATGGCAAGAATCGTGCAAGCTAACAGGCGGGCCAGAAACAGACAAATAATGGCGTACAACAGTGGTGTGCCGAACGGCATCTCGGATACAACTCGTTGATCCTTGTCTAAAAACAAGAAGACGTGGCTCCAGTGGGCATGCGATCACCAATACTGGACAATTGAGGAGTGGGAAAACATTGCCTGGTCCGACGAATCCCGGTTCCTGTTGCGTCATGCTGATGACGGAGTCAGGATTTGGCGTAAGCAGCACGAGTCCATGGACCTATCCTGCCTGGTACAGGCTGGTGGCGGTGGTGTAGTGGTGTAGGGAATGTTTTCCTGGCAAACGCTAGGTCCCTTGATAACAATAGAGCAAGAAATGTTTCTGATAGCTTGTAGAATCCATACCCTGAAGAATTCAGGCTGTTCTGGAAGCAAAGGGGATCCGACCCGGTACTAGATTGGTGTACCTAATAAACTGTCTGGTTAGGGTATATGTCTAGTATATGGATTTTTTTAAAGGATTATTGTCTAGAATATATCATTTATTTCCCCAAAATTCCCTGGTTTTCCAGAATGTTGGTACAACCCTACTAAGAGGCCCAAAGTCTCTGCCTTGATAAGAAWATTTGTCATGGGAACCATATGATTACAACCATTTCACACAATTTGCTTCAGTTAAGGCAAATTTAAGTTCAGGTTTCTATTTTGTTTTCTACTATTCGGAGGTTAAAGACACCCTAAAGATCCACTGCAGCCTTTCACAGAGCCCGGGCCGCCTGACAAAGAAAACCCATTCGAAAGACAGATCATTACCATCTCTTCATATCCAGTGTCTCTGTGTGTATRTAATGATGTTTGATTTATCCAACGTGCGTCTGATAGCTTAGGAAATCTAAAGACTCAGCGTCTGGTGTGTAACGGCCTTGTGAATCACTCATCTCTCGCCTTAAACACGACGACACACACACACACATACGCGTATGGCCTAACCCACAGTATGGGGTGTACACCATTCGCTGTGTGTTATCTAGGGTTCGACACGATGACTAGATCAGTCCCCCCCCCCCACCCTCTCGCCCAGGCTCTGGGGTGTCGCAGCAGTAACGAGTTTGAGATGACAGTATCTACAGTAGGGGTAATGGGGAATCATTATTCCTGATTGGCTCTCCCCCGCCTGGGGCATATTGCTGCCATAGATCAGGCTGTCATGGGTTGATCTGCATGTGTCAGGGCTAACTCACTTTCCCCCGCGGGGAGATAAATGACTCCACACAGCTCTTCCAAAAGGGGGGGGGGGGTGTCGGAGTAGAGAGAGATTCAAGTTAGGCTTCATTTCCTATCCTAAGGCCTGACTCTGTGTGGATGGAAATTCTTGATTGTCGTGGGGTGGGGTGTGTGTGTGTGTGTGTGTGTGAGAGTCAAAGAGTCTGAGGGGACACGTGTGGGTGATAAGTGGGCCCAACACCCTGAGACAATCTATGCGATACTTCATATTCCTGTGTGTGTGTTTGTGTTTGTGTCCTCCAATCAGAAAAGAGTGTGTGTGTGTGTGTGTGTGTGTGTGTGATAGGGGAGAACTTACCCTGGGGTGTGCTAGCGTGTCGCTGTCGTTGTAGCGGATTGTAGTAGGTAGAGAGCTGATGTCTGGAAGGAGCAGAGGTGGGTCGTCAGGTTCCTGCTCGACTTTCACTGACTCTGTCTAAAAACACATAGAGAATACCCGTTGATATAACATTACACTAGGCTGCAACATTTCCAAGTTCTCCAGATATCCTGGTTAGGGGATTCTAAACTTCCTGCCTATTTTCCTTACTAATTCTAGGAATCTTCCAGTCCGCATTTCTGGAAAACCTTGGAATTTTGGGAAAGTCATCTGAATTTTGGAACTCTACATCACACCAGGTCGGACCAAACAAATCAATCACATTGTATAGTAGTGTAATTTACTCGTCACATCACATTTTCTGACGAGAACAAAAAATGTCCTGCTTGCATTAACGAGCTAGAACACTCATGCAGAGGAATGACAGAGGCAGCAGATGTAGTTTGGTGTTTGTCCAGAAGATGGCAGTGTGAGTATAAGTACTGACTGGATCTTCTGAGCAGTGTGCGTGTGTCTTTGTTGAACACATGCACTTCCTGCAGCCGGGAGGGCAACTGATGAGGGTGTATGTGCCCGCGTGTGGAGCCTGATGGAAAATTCACCAGGTGTCCTCCCTACTCGAGTGGGGATGGAAGGGGGTTAGGACTTGGCAGCTAGGGGGTCACACCACTCTCCCCACACCCTGTATCCTCATTATTTCATTAGGGTCTCTATTTGAACATGCCAAGTGTAAATCGGTGGCTAATTGAGTGCTAACTGGAGAGGGCTGCAGGTGTTTGGCCCCTGGGGGCCTCAGAACACTTAACTATAAAAAGTACCTCACTTACATTTACACTTTGGTCATATAGCGGACGCTCTAATCCAGAGAAACTTACAATCAGTGCAATCAACTAAGGTAGGTAAGAAGACAACCATATGCAATCACGTCCCTTTCCCTGTCCTCCTCTCATACCATTTAGACAGGCCAGGTACAGCCGTGATAAGACAGAGATAGAGATAAAACATTTTTTTTTAAAGAGAGCGCAACAGCACACAGAGGGATAGATACAGGTCCCGGTCCCCGTGCCTGGTGTAATCTATCAACCCGCTCCACTTGGACTGTCACCTTTTGTCCTAACCCTCCCAGGATCGGTAATGATTGCCAACAAATCTAATATCCTCCACGTTTTCCCAGGCAGGAGCATTTCAATAATGACTTCTGTGCTTCTGTCGCTGTGTCTGTGGCGAGAGAGAGAGAGAGAGCAAGAGAGAGGGCGAGGGACAGAAACCCGCCGCGGTGGCTTTTGTGACGGTTATCCCGCTTTTGTGGCGGCCAAGCAGATAAAAAAAACAGTCCCGACCGGCCCCCTTTCTCTTCCCGAACAAACGGACGGAGCAAACGGCATTGAATGGGAATGGTTTAATTTGGGTCCGGGAGCCGCCCTCGGACAGATGGAATAAAAACTGGAGGGGGAGGAAGGAAATCTAATAAGAGAGAGAAAGAAGCGAACGGAGAAGGAGAGAGAGAAAGCGCACCTTGACACTGTCTCGGGATGATTTGAAAGCCTGGGGAACAAAGGATTCGCTCTCAATGGCCTCAATGTCCTTTATCCTTCGCACTTGATYCGCCAGCGACGTCCCCTCTGGAAACAGAAACAGAGAGAGAGAGGGAGAGAGAGAGACAGAAAGTGAGAGAGAGGTTAGCAGCGTTAGGGGGGAGAGGTCATACACACTGGGATTTGTTAGCTGCCCTCAAGTCACGTTGACACAAGAGGGACATCAGGGGAAGTGAACCGTTTACATTTAGGATGCTTGACTCTGTCCATGTTCTCTTGGCAGTAATGCTCTTTGGCACGTGCTAAGAAATCTCTRATGTGACCGAATCTCTGTATTTAAAAAAAAAAAGGAGATATTAGCTAGGGGGACCTGACAGGGGGTCAGGTCTGGGGCCTACCCCCATGAAAGAGAGAGAGACACAGGGCAAGACACTGAAGACAAACAAACAAAACAAACACAGAAGGTGGATCAGTCCCAAAGGCACCCTATTGCCTATATAGTGCACTACTTTTGACCAGAGCCCTATGGGYCAAAAGTAGTGCATTTGGGATGTACCCGAGGATCACAGTAT